>NC_137695.1:64338293-64905793 GCF_964034855.1 Anser brachyrhynchus
CTTGCATGGCATGGGTGAGGATGTTTGCTTCCTAACCCAGCTCACCCTGGCTGTCACAGGACAGTGTTGCTGACGTGCTCGCATTCCTCTGCTTCAGAAGTGCCGCTGCTGCCAGGGGCAGCTACAAACGCAGGCGGTGAGATGCCAAGTGATGGCTCACCTCTGTGACAGCCTCATTCCCAGTAGGGTTCAAGGCCACCCAGGCTTCAGAGAAAAATGTTTTGAGTACACAGGTGTGCTGGCAATTGTAGAAGCATGTAGAAGATCCCATAAGAAGCATCATTTCCTCTTCTAGGAGCACAGCTCTGGGAGAGACCTCCAGGGTCACTATTGCTCCAAGGTGTTTTTGAATGCTTTACCCAGTCTAATTTTGTGAAGTCCTTAATTGCAGATGAAGAACTCCAGAGTACTTGGCAAGTGTTAATTGCATTTATTTGGCAAAGGGGAAAAAATAATTTTCCTGAGAAACATGCTGTTTTTATAGTTAAAAAATAAATCTGTTTAGGTAATTAACAAGTTGATCTGCTTAGCCAGGTGACATTTCACATCGGTTTCTGTTCTAGTGTTTAAATCTGTCATGCCTTTCCCTATGCAACAAGTATGCCAAAACAATGCTGTCACTGATGCTTGATGCCAGCAGAATGTGTAGGGAGAGTTGTCCTCAGAATACTTCTGTCTTTGTTTTGCTGCAGACGTGGTATGTTCTCTTCACAATAAGAGCAAACACACCACTGACAAAAATCTGGGGCCACGTTCTCAGCTGTAGTAAATTAGTTCACTTTTGCTAAATTTCAGCAGAGATACTTCAGTTTGTGTTAGGTGTTCCTCCAACCTGTATGTTTAAAAGGAAGTGGTGAAGGTGTTCTCTCTCTACACTTGAGGTGGAGTGCTCTGTACTTCTGCATATTTTGTGTGTCCACTACAGGGGACGTTTACTTCATTCTTTAGTTTGTGATAAACCATCCCAGCACACCATGTATATATATGGTCTGCACAGGAGACTTGAAGGTGAACAGAAACCTTCACAGTATTTATTTCAGTAAAAGCAAAACTTAAGGCAGATGCAGAGTTGGAGACCAAACTGAAACTGGTAGGGATGCTTCCATTAACTGCAGTCAGCCTTGGATCTGTACTGCCAAGTCCAGGTAGATGACGTTGGTCGGTCTCCCCTTGTTGACTGATGTAGTCACTCCATCACAGAAGGCCACTAGCTTGGTCAGGCATGATTTGCCCTTAGTGAAGCTGTGCTGGCTGTCTTGGATCACCTCCTTGTCATGCATGTGCCTTGACATTGTTTCCAGGAGGATCTGTTCCATGATCTTCGCTGGCACAGAGGTGAGGCTCACTGGTCTGTAGTTCCCCAGGTCCTCCTTTCTACCCTTTTTAAAACAGTGAGTGATGTTTCCCTTTTTCTAGTCATTGGGGACTTCACCTGACTGCCATGATTTTTCAAATATGATGGAGAGTGGCTTGGCAACTACATCAGCCAGTTCCCTCAGGACCCTGGGATGCATGGCATCAGGCCCCATAGACTTGTAGCTGTTCAGTTTCATCAGGTGGTCTTGAATCTGCTCTTCACTTGCTCTTCACTTGGGTGGGACTTTGCACCCCAGCCCCCATCTACAGGTTCAGGGAAATGAGAGGTGTGGGAAGCCTGACCAGCAGTGAAGACCGAGGCAAAGAAGTTGTCGAGTACCTCAGCCTTCTCCATGTCTGTCATTACCAGTTCTGCCTTCTCATCCATCAGAGGGGGCACACCCTCCTTGCTCCTTCTTTTCTGAGCAATGTACCTACAGAATCCCTTCTTGTTATTCTTTGCAGTCCTTGCCAAGCTCAGTTCCATCCATGCCTTGGCTTTCCTGATCCCATCTCTGCACATCTTCCCAGGCCACATGTCCCTGCTTCCACTGCCTGTGCATTTCCTTCTTGTGCCTCAGTTTGCCGAGCAGGTTCTTGTACAGCCATCCCGGTTTCCTGCCTTCCCTTCTTGATTTCTTACACATGAGGATTGAGAGCTCTTGCACTCCAAGTGCCCTTAAAGAGTTGCCAGTTCTGACCAGTTCCTCTGTCCCTAAGGACAGTGTCCCAGGAATTATTTAAATGACTGGAATTTCACTCTTCTAAAGTTCATGGTCCTGACTTCACTCTTTGCTGGACCCATATTTCTTAAGATCACAAACTCAGCCATGGTGTGGTCGCTGCAGCCCAGGCTGCCTCCAGTCTCAGCCTCATTAACGAGTTTGTCTGTTGGGGAGCACCAGGCCCAGCAATGCTTCTCCTCTAGTTGGTTTGCCACAAACCTGGGCCTTGAGGTTACCGTTAGTGCACCGCAGGAGTCTCCTGGGCTGCTCGCGGCCTGCTGTGCTGCTTTCCCAGCAGACATCCAGGGGTCAAGGTCCCCATCAGGATGAGAGCCTGCGAGCGTGACGCTTCTTGTAGCTGAAGCAGGAAGGCCTCAGCAACAGGCTCCCCTCGGCCAGGCAGCCTTTAGCAGACCCCATCCTCTGGTGGTCCGGCCTTAACTTTTACCCACAAGCTCTCATCCTGTCCATGGCTGTTTCTCAGAGGCAGCTCTTCGCAATCTATCCGTGTCTTAACACAGAGGGCAACACCCCCCCGCCCCCTTTCTTCCCTGCCTATCTCTTCTGTAAAGCTTGTGGCCCCCGATTCAAGTGTTCCAGCTGTGTGATTTGTATCATCACATTTCCATGATAGCAATTAGATCATAGTTTTCTAATTGCACTGTGGCTTCCAACTCCTTCTGCTTGTTTTCCTGCGTGCATTGGTGTATAAGTGCTGTGTGCACTTCAGCTGGGCTATCGGTCGCATCACCAAAATGCCTTTGAGTGGTGAGCACAGTGAGTAATGTCCACTTTTACAGGATAAGACCCAAGAGATCAGGGCAAAAAGGAGAATTTGTTTCTTTCCAGTTGCGTCACTCTAACAGCAGCATTTCAGCTACTGTGAAAAATGAGTTTATAAAACACTACAGCATTCCCTGATGTTGCATTTGCCTTTCTACACAGCACATGAAGAATTTTAACTAGAAATTTGCTTTTGTTTTCTTGATCCAGTGTACTGTTTCCTCCAGATATTATCTGAACATAAAAAGTATGACGTCAATTGAGGTTCCAGAATTTCCAGTATGAAATGCATCTGCTGGAGGTTTTTATTTATCTTTTGTCTGCTTTTGAGTAGATTGAGCCAGATCAGTGTTTAATCGTGATTAAACCCATTGTAATCTCTGTTCTTTATAAAATCCCTCTCAGAGCAGGGCAGGTTGTTTATTTGTGAAAGGTTATCCCTAGGAGTTTTGTGGTGTTCGGAAGAGAGGTCCTGTTTTCCATTTGCATGGGTAAGCATAGGCACATGGCTTCTTGCTTGCATGGATATAAATATTTTTGTGTCCACTTGCTAGGGCAGTTGAAATGGCACTGTAATGTGCCTTGACATGGAGCAGCTGGTCACCCAAGGACATTTATCTGGCCCATCACCGTGGCAAACGCACAGAGTGGCTGGTCGTGCAGTAAATGCTGCCCTTGCAGGCAAACATTACGCCTTGGGTTCTGGCCTGCACAAGCCTGGGAGCTGCCACTGAAGTCTCCTATAGGAGACTTGCCACTGACTCACTCAGGACCTTTGTTCAGTCTCTTCCAGCCCTTTTGCTGCCTCATTTTTCTGTTCCCCATTCCTAGAGAGGAGAGGGGGAGCCAAGCCTCCCTGTGTACCCTTTGTCTAATTCAACTTCGTGATTCATCAACTGGGGTTGGTACTCCTGCCCTGTTCCGTTGGAGCCACCGAGGAGGCAGTGATTGACTGCTCCCAGTAAAAGGAGATTATTCCAACAGAGAGCCAAATTGTCTGGCTGAGTTTATTTTAATTCTTTTCTCACATTATTCTCTATTACTTACCCTCTTTTCTCCAACATCCTTCCTATGGTTCCCTCTATTTCTCTTTCCTTTCTCTTGCTTCTTTATCTGAGTGCAGGTAATACCCAAGGGCGCAGTCTTTTACTTACCCCTCATCCCCTGGGTCCAGAAATCTCAGGGTAAAGGGAAGTAACCTGTTATTGTACCTATGCCATTGAACCATTTTCAGCTGGATAGAGCCAGAAGCCATGGATTTTGTCAGAATGATTCCTGGGGAGGGCATAAGCCCCACCCAGACTTCATATGGGTATAAATGAAATGTGTTCTGCAGCATAGGAAGCACAGGCTCAAACCTACTTATATCACTGGTTTATTTGATCTTGGTTGGATTTTTTTCTCTAGTTGCATTTCCCATCTTATTTCTCATGAAACAATGCTGTACACATCACTGGGAGCCACGGAGAGCACGGGTTGCTCTTAAAATGTCATTTAGGAGTGGCACTGTTACTCTCCCCCAAAGCGTGGCTGTGTGTCTCTAGGAACTAGTGGTATGGAGATTGCTCATTATATTAATTGGCTTTTGTTATTATTGTTGTTGTTTTTTTGTTTGTTTGCGGTAGGTATCTAATTCTGTCCCTGGACAGAAGCTAAACTTATTCATTAGTAAAATCATTCTCTGTACTTCCAGACCAAGGAGAAACAAAAAATGTGTACTTACAAACGCTAGCATGTGTTTAACTTCAGTTTGTGGGTGGTAGAAGTAATATGAAGAGTCCTTAATCTGTTGATTTTTCCTGTCTTTCTTCTATAAGATGGTAGAAGACAAAGCCAGTTCATAGAACAGGACCAGTTCTGAGCAGTCAGCAGTTTTGAGGAAAGTTCTTTTTGTCTGTGTTTTTTTTTCCCCTACTTTTTAATACATTGGCATGGCAGCAAAAGTTTTGTAATATCAGCCTAAATCATTTTTTGTTTATTTATGTGGATTAAGTAATTCATTTGCTCCCTACAGAGAGCCAGAGTGCATTGCATCTGTTTGAGCAGAGCTTTGGTCAGGGTTTGAGGGCAGTCTCCTGGACTCAGTTGAAAAGGTGCTACTGGTAGAAGACAGTAGACCATCTATTACTCACGCAAACCTTTAAATAAAGAATGTGCTGTTTCAGAGTGGAGTGAATGTCAAATCAGACTCCTTAAATTAAGGAGTAGACGTGTGAAAAATAATTTAGAAAAAGTGTATGAGATTAAAAAAAAGGTGAGATTACATGTCCTAATGCCTGTAAGTGATCCTCCTAATAATAAGCATCCAAGAAAGAAGTAATGGAATAGGATACAAGACAGATATAAATAGCTTTAGAGAAGGTGGCACAGTGTCCTGTAATGTAGTGTAATCGATGCCTGAAGGAATTATATTTGAGACTGGCAATGGTTGTGAGTCATATTACATTTCTCTTCCTTGTTTTTGTATTCTTATCATGGGAAAGAATGCTTCCTCTAAACAGAGATGTAAATCAGCTGGGGAAAACAGTATTCTAACAGTAGGAAAAAAATGGATGGAAGTAAAATGCCCTGTGAATTACAGTTTTTGATGAAAGTCTCTGTAGAGGAGGTGTCCAAATTGTGGTCTTGTAATAATGAGGGCCGTTCGATTTTCCTTTTTGTCAGTGAAGTTCTCATAACACGCTGCTTTTATTCCTTCTCATTCTACACATCAGCACAGTCCAGTTCATCTTTACCTCCACGTATATCCCAAAAGTTAAAAAAAAAAAAAAAAAAAAAAAAAGAAAAGACAAAAACCTCAACACTTTACTTGCATTTCTGGAAATGAGTAGACTTTACCAGTGTGGCAGAGTGAGACTTAGTTACGTTATGTGTTTAAGCAGCTTTCCTTGATTAATAACCCTCAAAACTGTATGATTTCCCCATTCCCCTTTGGTTTTGTTCTTCCTTTGTATTAGCACATTTTTTCCCATACTCCTTTCCTTTGGCTCAAGGCAGTGTGCAGGTAAGGAGACTCAGATCGTGGCAAATAGCTCTCTGGCTTGGTTTGTTTATTTTTAATTGGTGAACAAGAAACCAGTTCTTATCACTCCTGGGTCTCATGTTTCATAGGCTGATTTTTTATTTGCCTTCTGTGTTAAGGGCTGGGTTCTGATGAATTGATTTTCACCTTATGTAGTCCCAGTGAGTGCAGGATGAGTAAGGTCCTTGTCACGTATTATGGTCTTGCACCACACCACAGAGCTTCCCAGTTGCATGACAAAAGCATTGGCTCACTAAATGGGGGGCCATTTTTATTTTTAGCCAAGGAACTAAAAATAAAAGAAGGGTTCCCAGACAGCTACTGACTTGTGGTTATCTGGTGCCTTATATCTAATCCAAATGAGCATGCAGTTTAGCTTTCCAAACATTTGCTGGGCAAGCTGTGGCCCTGCAGAGTGGTGGCTGTGGTGGTACAAAATGAAGTACACGTGCTCTGGCTGAGCATACAATACCTTACCTTGTGAAAGACTTGGAGCTCTATATTGGTCACTGCTTGAGGCACTGTCTATAGTAGTACACGTATAGTATCTCCCAAAAAAGACAAAAATCTGAGCCGTCGTTGCTTTAATAATGTCAGTAATACTTTCCTAAGCATACGTCTGTGTTCCCTGAGAGGTGCATCTGCTTTTTTCTGATGGCTGAAGTGGCAGCAAGATGAAACTTGTCTTCTTCATTTGGAAATAATGAGATTGGGAAAAAATGTGAAAAAGCAACTGAACGTTTACAGCAGACAATATGGTAACAAGTAAATAATTCAACTGTGTTGTGGCTATGATTTTAGCACAGCCAACTGCTTGAGCAGACAGCTTTATAACAATATAGGAAAACTGCTTGAACTCATCCACTCATCTCTTGTTAAAGCAGCTCGATGAAAAAGGTACGCTTGTAATCATGAAGGTTTCTTTTTTTATTCTTCTTTGTACCATATTAGCTCCCTTAGCATGCTATTATTGCTGTTAATGATTATACTGCCTACTTACGCAGACTAAAACACTCATTTGAATTAATTGCAAGGCTTTATGGACCATCCTTGACAAGCTCTTGAGCCTCAATTCCGGTATTATGTTTTAAAAAAAGCGCTCAAGGGTAGGAAAAGAAGTCTTCAGGAAATGTCTTTGCAAAATGGGTCTGTCCCATGAAGTACAAGGAAAAAGCTCAGCGTATAATGGAAATGTGAGAAATTGAAAACCCATAAAACTGCTCCTACACACAGGTTGGCCAATATGGGTGTTCTCTTTCGTAACTAAAAGACAGCCTATATTTCTACCAAATACGTGAAGACTGTTTCCCATGAAATGGCAGCCTGGCTGAAAGATGTTTCATAGCCCATTTTGACAATAGGTAGTCGAGCATCCTGTGATTTTTTAATAGAGTCCCTGGCACTTAAAGTGTGTTATGATAGTTCCGTCTTTCAGTTGTTGTTTCACTGTTCTGCACCAAAGGTTTCCGTGTCTTCCTTTTCAAGCCCTATAAAAAGACATTGTTTATATAAATAATAACTTTTGTTTGGAATGAAGCTAGATGAAGGTGCCAGTGAATGATCTAAATTGTTGTCCCAGGAACACCATGATTAAAAGACGAGCATAGAACTGTTTTTATGGGCTGCAATCCTTTTTTTAAAATCATATAATCAAAGATAAAGAATGTAATTTCCTCTCAGGTATTACAAAAAAATAAGCAGTTGGGTGACTGTGGTGAGCTCATCTGGGAGGACAGTGTAGAAACTCATGGTTGATTTTTTCCAAAATAAGTGCTCAGAAAGGAAAACAAATCACTTGGGAGTGCAAACTTATGCTCCTACCACTCCCCAACTGATCCTGTAAAACCTAACAGAAAAAAAATTTGCTTTGGTTCAAACAGGTTCGTGTATGGAAACAAATCATTACACACTTTTGATAATTGAGATAATGTTAAGTTTATCAGCATAATTATTTCCCGCACATTCATAAATTACAATGGGTGAGTAACACAGCAGCTGCAGAAGGGAGCCTCGTGTTCCAGTTTGGTTCAAATCCATGGGCTGGCTCAAAATGTGGCCAGATTCCTTAAGGGACTCAGATACCTGTTGTGAGGGTGATGTGTTTTGTTTTAAAGACTGAGAGTCCTTTAATGGTTTGCTCTAGTGTTCCTCTGGTAACGAGAGTTATGCCCAGAATGACCCCAATCTCAGCACTTCAGTTTCTAGCCTGTGCCTGCACATAGCTTGGCTTGAAAAACGTGCCTTCCTCATCCTGTCTCCTCTGAGGAGTTCAATCCAGGAGGTTTCCTTTCTTGTGTAATAAGCTTAGAAATGGTCTTTGCAGCAAAGCCTGGAGTTCAGGACAAGAATCACCTCGCTGGGCAGCGAGGCTGCAGGCTGGTAGATGTTTGCTCTCCAGTCCTTGACATGGTGCTTGAAGCACTCATTTGGAAGCGAAGAATCTGATCCTCAGAAGAAGGAAATCCTTCCTTCATGGGTGTCTGTCAGAAATACTGGGTTGATGTCTAAGAAGCAGCACATTTTCCAGGCACCACTGAGCTATGCTCAAACTGATGGAAAAGCTGTAGGTGCCTCCCTTATGACAGGCCACAACTTGGGATCCCAAGCAGAAAAAGTCATCTGCTTGCCACCATGTGGTCTGTGTTCAGGAGACTGGAAAAGGACAGGTATAACCTGCATTTCTGAACTCATTGTCTTCTCTTGGCTTGCCCCCAGCATCCCCTTTGCAAGAGGAAGCCCTGGGTACCTAACTGGGAGAGTGGGAATGGATTGAACAGCTGGTGCCAGGTGATGGAAACTGGCTGATGAAAAACTCCCATTACATCTAGTCAGGAGGGAGCTCTCATATTTACCAACATGTCCATGTTTGTATGTGCATGTTGTCACAACAAATGAGCTTTCTGTGCCCATAGTCTGCACAAACACAAAGAGGTGATGGTTGTGCCTGCAGGTGCAGCTTTATGTGTGAAGCCAGGTGCTGGTTAGGGGGTTTGGCTGAATGGTTGGTGCTGAAGGGCTCTGCCTCAGTCTTGCTGCTCGTGATGGAGCCATTTGAAGGATTCATTAGATATAATGTTTGTGAAAAGTGTGGAGAATGACAGCATTTACTCAATCATCAATGTTTTATTTTAGCTCCCAGAGCGACAAACCAGTAAGTAAAGAATGTCAGGTCTCAATGACACAGTGCAAACAGGGCACGCTAACATGACAGGACGGGTCGATAACCTTGCCAAGAGTAGTTCTGTCTCTGTGACATTTTCAGTAGATTTGTTCCTTATCTTTACTTCCGTCACAGAATTTTTCTCCTAAACTTTATAACTTGGCTTCTATAAACCACACTTTAAAAAAAATATATATTTCCTCACTGACATCTTCATTGTAGAATTATTCTCAAGAGGGAGAAAGAGAAATCTTTTCCAAAAGGAAATGTATTGATATGTCTGAGATCTCTGTTGCCTGTGGAGTTTTATTCTCCTTTGGGAACACTAATAATTATCGGTCTAGCTGTCTTCCACCTGCCAAGTTTTATTTGCCTTTATGTAATATCAATACTCGAAGAACACAATCAATAAATATTATGAAACGTTTCATGAGGTCTTCCTGGAAGGGACTAATTGAATGGGCATGTATAAAACATTATAGCTTAACACAGGACCACCTCTACTTCCTCTGCACTATTTATGTGGTTCATCTGCAAGTGCATCCCCCACACCAGTGTTTGTGTTCATCTACTTGTTTTTGTCCAGAATTTTTGGCTACCTCTGCAAACAGGATATGGATACACTTCAGTGTAAGGCAAACAAGCAAGGAAGGCCTGAGACTATGCTGTTGTCAGTAGGAAATAGGATCCAGTGTTGATTCTGTTTTAGGCTATAGCCATAATAACACTTCCTTCCCTGCAGTTATGTTTGATTATTCAAAACCCAGACACAACCGCAAGGCCTGATGCTCCTCTGTGTCCTTTTGCTTAGCTGCTCTTGCCTGCGGGGATGTGGATGCCAAGTGCTTTTCTCCTGCAGCCCTGACCTGTTTTCTTACCCCAGCCTCAGCAGTGAGTCCAGGAAAATACAACCACCACAAAGATCTCCCCCCACTAACTCTGCTTCTTCCTCATCTCAAACATGATCTAACAAAATGCTCTTTTTCTTTAGGAGCATCAGTGTCAAATCAGGGCGCTTTAAGTGAAAACTGAAGGTGTTGATTTCAAAAATGTTCTCAATGTTTCTGCTCTCAGCTTTCTGGATCAAGCTCGATTAGGGAGCACCAGCTGTAGCTGTGTCCTGTAGATGGTTGATTGGATAAGGTTTGTAGGTTCTCAAGTCTGCTTTTTCAGTTGGAAATAGAAATACAGTCCACTCTTGGATTTATAAAGAAAAGAAAGGATGGCGTGCATTTAATTCTAGGAACATTTTTAGGTTATATAGAGTACCCAGTGGAAGTATATATTGAAGGATGGATTAATAGTGCCAGCACCAGATGGTCTCGTGAAGCCATTGTCAGTTTTGTTGCATCTTCTATCTGGAATATTTTAGATCATGTTTCAGGATGGGAGTTTTGTTGCCAGAAGAATCAGGTTTGGAGAGGGTAGGTGGGCTTTGAAAAAGGTGGAGAATTTTGACCTAATTGTATAGTTATACATCTTTTTGTTGTTTTTGCTGGTGAAAGTCTCCTTTTCAGCTATTGCCAGCTCCTGTGCTCTTCAGAACTCATACTCCAAGTCACTTTCACCACAGAGATGTCAAATCTTTACTAATGTGCCATCTCTTTAACATATGTGAAATGCTAAGGAACTGATAGAAGTTTCATATGCATCTCCTGTACTCATTAAAGTTGCTCCCCCTAGTGCCTGTTAAAAATAAAAGAACTGTGCATATTTAACATTCAGAAATAGAATGTTTATTCCCTAAGCTCTCTTCTCTCCTCCTTGTTAAGTGGAACTAAAATCATCTTTGCTTTGAAGAAGTAAGTTGTTATTTACATTTAATGCAGTGTCCTTTTGGCCTGAAAGCATTTGTGGTAATTAAACAAAATAAACATTTAATTGCCTTGAGTGCCTTTCTAAAGTTCAGGCGATGATTACTGCACTGAGACAAGGCATACTGTGCCATAATAATGTGCTAACACTGGAAGCTCCTCCTTACAGTTCCTCCTTTCCTCACTCTCTTTACAGCCTGTGCTCTGACTCCAGGTCTGAAATTAAAATATCTACAGACGAGGAGTCACTGTCTGATAAGAAACGCTCAATTACATCTAGCTTTACATCTAGCTTTTTACATCTTGCCCTAAGGCATTGTTTTCCTGGGTCACCTTTGATTTCCTAAGTGTGTAAAGGAGTAGTGCAACCTCTTTTCAGGCAAAGGATGCTCACCTCAAAGGAGGTCCCCATCTCGGTGTGGTCCCCAGCACTTGTACTGTAGAAGTTACACCTGATGGGGCAAGCTGTGTGCATGGAGTGGTGTTGTGCCTGTCAGGCCTACTCTGCCTGATTTTGGAGTGGCTGCACAAACAGCACCTCAAAAGAAAGCAAAGATTACCCAGGGCACCCTGAACAACAGGATGTGAGATCTGCCTGTGGGTTACTGCCGGCTGCTTGCTGGCAGTTCTTGTAGCGTGCAGAGTTACTGCACTGGAAGAGAGTTAACCTTAATTAATGCACAAATAGTTACTGCTGCTGGCAGTGCTTAGAGCGCCCTGGGGAGGGGCATGAGGTGATAGGGAGTCTGTAATTCCTTACGATCCCCAGCATGTGCCAGCCCAACATGCGTTCTTCTCCTTACTTCCAAATTAGTCCAAGACACTGTGCCTTCCCTCTCCTGTTCCTACTCTAATGTGTGTTTCCTCAGCTTCTTCCAGCTGCCCTGTGTAAGCTCGTTCCTGTACCTGTCTGCTTCTGGAGAGGCCAGGAGCAGTCGGCACGGGCTCCTTATCAGGGGAAACGGAGAGCAGTTACGTCTTTGAATCCTCCCTTCTTGGGTAAATGATGGGTTGAAGACGAGCAAAGGCCATGGGGCTTGCCCCAGTTCTGGGAGTGGTGGCTCTCATTAACTCCTTGCACTTCACATGCTGGCAGCAGGCAGGTGGCTGTTGCAGGGGGGTCACCTTTCAGGGGCAGACAGCTTTTTACCTAGAGTGTGACTGGAGCCTGCGTGCTGCCGCATTCCCACACCCTGGAGGCACTGCTTATCCAAAAACACTTAGCACTGAGCTGCAAGAGAGACCACAAAGGCATAGGTATGATACAGGGGGAGTCTGTAAAAGGGCCCTTGTGTTGTTGATATTGCAGTATCTGTTTGAGTTTTGACTCGGTTATGTACAGGATTTAATAAAGAAAGCTGATTTCATTTCAGGAAACTTGCAATCTGAAAGGCTCTTGAGGAAAAAAAAAAAAAAAAGCTAGACCTTTATTCCTTATGAGGATTTTTGGGGAAAATGTTCTGATTTAAATTTTCATTTTGATTTTTCTATACCACATGAGAAAAAGCTCCCCAAAAGGATTGATACAGATCTAACTTTGCAAAAGAAGAAAGGATGTTTTTTCATGCCCAATGTAGGCCATGAGCTTGTCTGTAGATTTTTACTGTACAAGGGAAACTGTAATCGTGTTTGCTCTTGGGCTTTGTGGGCAGAACAATGTGATATAAGAAATGCCCTTCTCACTTCATCAGAGCATGTGACCTAAGCAAGTACTCCACAAGAGCTTCAAAATCTGTGTGCCTGTAAGCCCTGAAAAATGGGCACAAATTAAAGTCAGCTGCTGTAGGGGATGCTCTCAATTGCTAAAACAACCAGAGCAGAGCACCAGACCAAACACCCAGAGCAGGCTGATGCCTTTTTCTGAACAAACCATATAATCTTATTTGTCATCTTTTTCTTTGAGCAAAGTTAAGTCAGGGCCTTAAGGAAATCAATTTGGAGGAAAGAAAATATTCAAACTAGTTGATTGCAGATGTTCTTTTTAATAAAGCGATGGTTTCTGTAGTATTTATTCAGCCCTGCTATATCCTTTGTGCTGTCCACTAGGCAGCTGCAACCCAGTGATAAGTTAACTCTTTTGTTGGTTTACAGTAGAACTCCTAACTTCATTTTTTCCTCATGGTTGCTGATTTAAGTTATTTAAATGTTAGAAAACTCATTCAGCAAATGTGTGCAGTTTAAAGTCAGCAGAACAATATCAGGAATGATAATTATTACTGCCATGACTTACTGTGTGTGTGTTAATGATTTCACCTAGCCTTCAGTCCAGAGCAGAGCTCGGTTCTCAGGCTGTGCAAGTGCCCTGTGTGCCTCGTTGTTTAATAAACCAGCACAGCCTTAGCACTGCTTGAAGCTATATAACAAGCAGTGATGCAGTACGCAGCATCTTGAATAAGAAGCTCCAACAAATCTCTACTTTTCAGAAAAGTTTCTTACAGGATGTGCCAGACATTTTCTCTTTTGAGTGTGAAATGCCTCTTGGCTTTTCAAGACAAGAAAGATTTCTTTTTGGGTTGTATGTGTTTTAGAGGTAAATGCTTACAGCTTCAGCATCCAGGATACTGAATTTACAGACAAGGCAGTTAGTAAAAGAGCAGGGTTTGATTTTTCTTTTTGAAACAAAAGGTGAAATAGACATGTGAATAAGAACAATTGGTAAGTTGGAAAGGGGGTAGCCATTCCCTGTTCCAGTATGGAGAACAGCTGTCCCATCCTTTGCTGATACCCACATCAGAAACGTTTATATCCATGCAGATTAGCACTACAGTTCTTCAAACTGTGTTTGGCCAGAAGCATGACCCACCACAGAGAACCATCACTGTGTACAGGAGGTTATCGTTTGCCTTGAAATCCTTCTTTGTTAAATCGCTGCTTCTGTTGGGCTGACATTTTGGTTACAAGCTCTTGTCTGAAGATGTTCTTTCACTGTGAAAACCTCTGTTTCAGTGCAGCTCTTCCAGTGTCAGATAAATTAAAAAAAAAAAAAAAAAGAAAATGCACATCGAAAGTCTCTTACTGTTTCACAGTGATTACTTTTTAATAGCTTCTTTCCCTCAAGCCACAGCTGCTGTGTGCACGCACTTCTGCCCAGCCAGGGTGTGCTGATGCCTGGTATCCCTGCCAGCATCCAGCTGGGGTTTGTCTTGACCTGACAGTAGCTTTGCAGAGGGCTCTAGCTCCTCCTATTAAGCTTTATTCTGAACCCTCTGGCAAAAAGTATTTCATAGCATCTGTATAAAGGGGCTCCAGGTTTTCCAAGGCATAGTCTTTTTTTTTTTTTTTAATTCATTTAATTTCATTGGCAAGACTTTAGCCAAGTGGATGTGGGGTCTTTTCCATGGTGTCCACAGTCCCAGTACCCTTGATCTGTTGGGTGTTATTGCACAGTCTTTATAGCTCTGACCATATGCTTGGCAATGTAAATGTGTCCAAGTTCTGTGGCTGTACAGCAATGTCCAGGACGACCAACATCTCTGGGGAGCACCAGAAAGATCTGCTATGTGTGAAAATGTGCAGCCGATCCCTTTCTGCACAGGGAGTCTCAAGCATCCATAAAGCATCTGTCATACCACAATACAGCAGCGTATGGTGCATATGGTGGTATTACAGCATGTATGTTGTACATGCACAGCTGCAAAATGCCATGTGAAGCGGCAGCATTTCTATTGCCAGCATCTCCAGAAAGGCTGGAAATGTTGCACAGAGCTCCTGCAGCAGTTTACAGGGTTTGTGTCTGGTATGTGTTTTATGCCAGTAGTTTATTACTTGCTCATTGAAATGCAGATGTTGAAATGTGCCCTGTAGCACTGAGGTTCTCCTTCCTCTGATTTATCATCCCTTGAAGTACCCGCAGTGTGCCCTCGAACACATTAGCTTGTTTGAGGTTTCTTAGCCTGAGCTCTCAGCTTCCTTGCCTTCACCACACTGACTCATTGCTTTTTTACAAACGGCTTTTGAGCCATTGAAGCGTTTGCCGTGACCCCCCAAAATCATTTTGTCAGCCGAGTGCTGGCTGTCGGGTCTGTCCTCCGCCCTTCCTTTGGCTTCATCCCCGTGGCTGAGGGTGATGTGGGCACTGGAGAGCAGCCAGCCCTGCTACATGGGGGCTTCCTGCCCCCGGCAGCCCCCCTGCTGCTCTCCCAACAGCACTTCGGGGGGGAAAGAGCCCAAGGAAGAAACGTAGGCACTTTTAGAATATGTTCTGCTTGCCATGTTTGCGCCGTTTTAACCCAGTCTCCAAATAATGATGAGTCCCTGGGATGGGTCCCAGACCACCTCCGGCGCAAACCTTGGGGGGCATAAGTTTTGCGTTCCTCATGTCTGCTCAGTGTGCTTTTGTTCTTTCTGGGTTAGCCAGCTTCCCCTTCCAGGGCTGGCCTAGGCTATTGTGCTGCTGAAAAATTAGAGCTTAAGTTTTGTAGCTAGCATACACTGGTGCAGCTTCCTTGACCTCAGATTTGTAGCTGGGCTTTCATTTAACATTTCAATAGAGACTATAGCCTGTATTCCACAGCGTATCTTATCAATGCCTCTTTGCGTGCTTTTTTGCAGGGTTTTTTAAAGCCCTAGGAAGCTTATCTTTTTTTTTTTTTTTCTGTCTCTCTCTCTAGTTTTGTATGGAGCTGAACCAGCCGACGCTGCCAAACATCCGCAAGTGGAAGGGCCCTAGAGGATGTTGGAAGGGTGTTGTTTCCGAAAAGCCCTCGGGCCAGCTACATAAGGTACATTAATCCCTACGTTTGAACTTTTGCTTCAATTTTTTTCCCTTTAACCAAGGACATATTCTTAATCTTTTTGGCAAGGTTTGCAACTTTTTTTTTTTTTTTTTTAAAGCTGATTCTTCATATGGCATTCAGTTTGACTGTGCTATTGATTATTTGGAAGAGTTGTTTTCCCCTGTCCATGGGATACTTTTAAGGAGGAAGGTGTCCATGTGTTTGGGGGAAGTATAACAGGTAAAAACAGTACAGAAATACAGAAAAAAGGCTACACTTTAGGACAAGGAAAGAGCCCATTGTTTTGCCCCTGACATGCTGCAGTACTTCTGATTTTTTTCTGCTGGTCAGCTGAGCTTGCTCTGTTATACAGCACTGGCTGGAATTTGGAAGAGCTTCCAGTTTTTCTAATTTACAAATGAAGAGCCTACAGAGGAGCTGCTCAGCATGTTCTCCTCCTCTGGCAGAGGAGCTTATCTTGCACATTCCCTAAAGTGCCATACAAGTATCTTTGAAATATGCCTTGGACTCTATTGAAAATCAGCAACTTGCTGCACTAGGCTTTTCCCTGCAGCATCGTCTGTCATGGGAATATATATACGTACTGCAACAAGGTACTAATTTACAAGGTGGTGAGGGTTGTGCCTTCTACCCTTGACAATATTCAAGGTATAGCTATATGGGGCTGAATTCTACTAATGGTACCCAAAGGTGGTCTCTCCCAAGGGAGATCTCTCGCTTTCCCTTCAGGGGTGCTAAGGATATAAAACATGAACAACAACAACAACAAAAAACACCTGAGCACCACAAGAATTGTCCTGTACCTACCAATAGAAAGACTAAGGGTCTGAATGGGTCCAAAGCTTTACACAATTCAGAACAACACTTCTACTTCCAATGCAGACAGCAAATCCCCTTCAGAGCATTTTGTTCCTGGCTGGAAGCTTTACTTTGGAACCTCTTCTTACACCAGATCATTAGAGCACGGAATTTAAACCGATATGTGAAATTGTGCAAAGTTGTTCCCTTTGCTTTGTCTTTTTTTCCAACAATGATTAGTAATTGTCTCAGAGTTTCTGTGTTGAATCCGGAGTCCTTAGTCGATTCATTCTTGAATCTTGTGTTTCCAAAGATAGCAATGAAAGTTTTGACTGTGGACTGAGTAACTAAAAATCATCATGTACTTTGCTTTACTGGTAGGGATGTAAGGATGAAGGATTCCCCAGATTATGGGAGAAATCTGTGGCCAAACTAAGAATAGAAATGTTATTTACTGACTCTTCCTTTTAGGTGCTTTTACAGAAGGGAAATCTGGCTATGCTACAGCACCCTACACTAAGCCAAAAAGCCTTTTCTACCCCGTAGGTTAGTTGATGGGTTCATTAGGTTTGAACGTTGTGTACACAAACACAATGCAATGAAATAATGCAGTGGTACTCTGAATATATCACATCTTTGGCACAAAGTGATCTCGAGACTCTCTGCAGGGCTAAATAAGGCAAAATAGTGGTTGGTGCATAGGTTTGTGCTCCCACTCATCCCAGTCATTTGGCCTTCTACCAAACACTGATAATGGCCACTGGGTTGATGGAAAATCTGGAGCTAGGGAATAGAGGGGGGCTGCTGACATCTGTTTTATTCTTCTACATCTTTTCTTGTAGCCTACTCAGTTTTCAGACATTAAAATACTGACAAAATTATTCCACCAGTTTCAAGTCTAAAACTCGCTAAATGGGCTACCAAAAGATTTTAGCCAACCTTAATACTTTCTTTCAAGGCTCAGTGGAAGACAGCAGAGCATATAATACTTGTTTTTTTGCAGCTGAAATGGAAAACTTTTCCTTGAGATGGATTTAACTATGATTCACTAAGAGAAACAGGTTTGAATGATACCAAGGCAAATCCTGTCTGTGTGATGAGAGGAGAGGCTTGACAGGCTTTGAATTAGATACTGCTGCTGGTGTAATGAGGGCGGACAGCTTTCTGGGAATGCCATGGTCCCAAGTAGTCCAAAAAAGCATGAAGGATGATAGACACTGGGATGAAAGGAGCAGAGAACTGAACATGAAGCACTTGAGCTGCAAAAGAGAGAGAGAAGATTGACAGGGCTGAGAGGTCTAGACCAGATGTTGTGCCAAGAGGCTGAACGAGCCTGGATATTTTTAGCTGGTGACGACAGAAGTCTGTAAAATCGTGTATGGTGTGGAGAGAAGGAACGGGAAAAGATGGCTTGCAGCAGTGTGCTGGTGCTGGGAAGAGCCTGTCAGGGCAAACATCAGCCTCTACACCCCCCAGCTTCCCTTATGCTCTTCCTGTAAATGTCTGCCACTAGCAGAGATACGATGCTGGGGACATAGGCTCCTGCTCAGGGTAAGACAAAAAAAAAAATCCTTATTTTCTTATGGGCAACAAGCTACCTTATTATTGACCACACCGAGAAGAATTGGATTCCTTGCCTGGAACAGCAGGAAATGAGGGACGTGTATCAGTCCACACATGCACACAGGAGGCTGCAGCTTTAGCTCTCACTGCTGCAGCAGTCCTGAATGCGCTCTACCTGTGTAAGATAAAACAGCTTATTAAATTGTTGGCTGGAGCACGCAGTGCTCAGGTTACCTGGTTGTCTGATAGCCAACGCGCAAGTGCGAGTGGCTGTGAGTAGCCAAGCAATGTGCATTTCAACTCGGTGTGCTCGGCTTTCAGTGAAGCCATTGGGACTGCCTGTCCCTCCCACATCTTGTGGGGGTTTTGGCCAGGGCAAAATAAAGGAGCTTTTCCTCCTGTTCTTGTTATCTCCTACGGATAATCTAGGGTGCTGTTTCTCCCTTACACCTGTGCACAGCAAGGTAGACTTCCTACCCTCAGCAGGTGCCAGGCCTGGGTAGAAACTTTTCCCCACCTCTGCATATTTTGGGAGTGATGTACGCCACTCCAATACCAGCAGTGAGACTGAGACTGAGGCATTTGGGTGAAAGTTTCATCTAGGAGACTGCATTTGGGCAGAACATTTTGTTTTTACCATCTTTTTTTTTTTTTCCTCTTCTCTTGCTTTAATTGCAGAGAGTTGAATACTCTGGGTTCCTCTGGGATACAACAGCTGGCATTGAGCTGAAAGATGCCTCTTCTCAGGAGAATGTACAGACTAATGGCAATGGGAAGCACTCGTATCCTCACCCATATCTTGCACGTTTCAAGGTAACTTATTTGTGCTGATGGACCCTTGCAGAGATGAGCTTTTATTTAAAAATTTTGGACAAGAAGCTGGAAAGAGGCACAGTCTACTAACAGATAAAAACTTGCATGAGACTAATCCATTTCATCAAATCAACAGTTTTTCATGGCTTGATTAAAATCAGGTGCTTAGTGGGCCTTGATAGGTAGGGTGGATCACCAGGATCATTCCTTCCCCCTGCTCCTGTGGGAGGGAGCCATGCTGCAAGGGAGCATTTGGGTATGTTGGGGGGATCTTTGGTAGTGTCTGCAGTCTGATAGAGTGACAGAAGTCACCAGTCACTTGCTCTGGCTTTTCGAGAGGTGAGTATCCAGCAGCGTGCAACCACAGCTCTGTGGTTCTGGTCAGTGCCATACATCAGGGGTGGAGATGGGGTGAGTGTAGGCAGAATGGATGCTTACAGAAGGTTTTGTGCTCCTGAGAGGCTCGGGCTGATCTCTTACATCACTGGCATAGTGTAGAGTTTCCATTTTAAAGCTTTTTCACTAGGCTGTACCTGTGTACAAGAAACCCATGCATTTTGGAAACTGACTCTTTCCAAGCTGTTCTGCATATGCTTGAGTGAACATACAGCCTCCTTCTCCACACAGGCTGTGATGGAGAGTTCTAGTTTGGGGAATTTGACATCTCTGGTAATGCTTTGAGAGAAGTTTCTAATAAATATAGACAAGTTAAATTAGGAGTAAGTATTATTTGTGCCACACAATAAAGTGAGTCCCAGAAGGTGACAAGAAGATTGCAGGAAGCCAACTGCCCAATTCAAGATGCATTATTTTTCATGGCTAATCTCTGTGACAGGCCAAGGCCAATCATAGGAGAGTAGTAATTAGTCCATGTAATGATGACGACATTATTCATAGCGTATTAACAACTGGTTTTGCAGTCAGCTTCTCACTGCAACTGCTGTGGAAAGAAGCTGCATGCTTACAAAAATCAGTTTCCCCAGAACTGTAAGGATATTAGGCTGTTGCAAGAAGAGGTGCAAAATGTGTTCCCTGTCTTCCCAAAACACCAAGACAAAACAAAATACACTGTGTGCAGAGCAAAGTGGGTCCTAGTCACCAGGATTTAGTACTGAAAGTATGTGGAATAGGTGTATGGCTTTGCTTTGTGACCTTCCTTGCCCTTTATTGATTTCGCTCCTTGCTCCCCCAGTTTGGGAAGAATGATCTGACACTGGTTAACCTTCACCTGGCCTTGGCATCTGCAGCAGGGGAGAATACAGGGAAGAACCACGACAGCCACAAACTAGCAACCTTTGCACAGACTTTGCAGGAGACTCTGAAAGGTACGATGTTGTCTTCCTTCCAGTTAGCACACGCACACTGGTCATCTTGCCTAATCAAGAAGAATTTAAAATATATATATAACTGTCTTAGTGCAGGTTTCAAAAATATCCTCATCAACTTTAGATTGTCTTTACCTTTATTTGAATGCTTCACAGTGTGGCAAATGTGTTTTTTCTCTGTTGATTACCTTTTAATCTATTATAATTAATGCAAATAGAAAAGGGTTTCCTACTGGCTTTGACTCCACTTTTCAAGTGAAACTCCTTGTGATTTTATGGTAGTGTTAGAGGAAGTTCAGCCAAAAAAAAAAAAAAAAAAAAGAAAAAGACATCTGCCTTTTTTTTTTTTTCCAAAAGAATTTGGTTCTATGTTTATTGTTGGATATTTGGATGTATTTTGGAAAACTCAGTGCAAGTCAGAAGGTGCCTGCTAATGAGAAAAGAGACCAGAAACTAGCTTTCGTACATGGGTGTAATATGCAGAATAATCCTGTTGTTTTCAGGTAAGTTGCTCTGGTTTTACACCAAGATGAGGGACACCAGAATTTAGATCTCAACTTGAGCAATTTAATAGACAGCTGAAATTCTTTGCTTCATTTCTAAGAATTGCTTCTTATTCTGAGGCTTGCAGATTAAACTGTTTCCTGTGGAGCAGAACAGCAGGTTTCAGATACAAAGTGGTGTTTATATTGGTGATCTTTTCATAGGAATAGAAAAATCTAGCCCTTTGCTTACTGCTTAACAAAGACACAAAAGGGTTACAAGGTTATACTCATGTTTTCCACTTTGCACAGTTTGGCAAGGTTGGTCACTTGGAAGCATTAAAATCCTAATGCAAGAAGTATTTGCAGTTTTTATACATGTTCTATTGTTTTTCCTTTTAAGCTGCAAGAGTCCTGTCAGAGCTATTTTTAAGTGTTATGAATTTAAGTATTTATCCACATACCTTGAAAATGAAAAGGATGAAGGCAAACAAAAGGATCATTTGTTTAATCCCAGAAGGCTGAATCAGGACACGGATAAATGTGTAGCGCTTCCAAAGTCAACAGAGTTGCATTTCCGCTGCATCTAAATTTAGACTGTTGACATTAGGGTTTCTTTTTAGTTTGTGTTTTTATTTTCATATGGTGGGCATGTTACCGGAATGTATTTGTTCTTGACTTAATCTGTCACAGAAGAAGAGCTTCAAATTCTTCCAAACTTGTGGTGTGCAGGTCTTGTTTCATAAACAAATGGTTTTTCACGTTATTTTCAGTATTGAATTACCCTGCCAAAATCAATGTCATGCTTAAAATTACTGCCATCCTTCATTTTTTTTCCCAAATCAATCCATAAAATATGGTTAATTAAGACTGATTTTCCTGTGACTACTCCAGTAAGTGTGAGTTTCTGATCCCATTTTGCTAACAGGCACCTTATTTGCTGTCTTTCATTCTTAGAAAGGGGCACGTGAGCATCCAAGGAAATGTAGTTATCATGCACAGTTTCGTGTAATGTCTCCATTCCCCAGAGCAGTGGTGTCCTCATATTTCTCCCATCAGACAAGCGGATCCTGGCATCTCTTTTCCCTTCTTCTTTCCCTTCAGCAGCACCAGAGGGACTCAGTGTCTGTTTGCTGTTAGTAGCTAACTCAGCAGCAACCCTTCTGCCTTCTCTCAAGCATTCCACCTGTCTTCACTGTGATGACCATGGCCACAAAGACGCCATCCTGGATGTGCTGGACCCAGGGATCAGGGTGTTGGCTTAGTTATTTTCTCCCATCTGGCTTGTCCATATTGCACAGATTACCCATGCATCAGGGACTAGGCTTAGAAGACCTTTGAGAGGTGGAATCTTACCAGCTGACGTGCTGTCACATCCTTCTCATGATCTGGTTTTCACTCTCTTCAGGAAGGATTTGGGTGTTTAAGGGTGTGCTGTTTGGTTCATTAGGGGACTGATTAAGGACATGGGGAAGTCTGGGGAAAGTGTCCTACAGGGGTCTCTTTGGACTGCTGTGAAACAAAGGAGGGTTTCACAGTTCCTGCAGAACAGCAGAATTCAACACCGCAGACTTTCTGCAGGTGGTTGCCTTTGTCTCTGTGGACTGGAAGTCCCTCAGCTGCTTGCAGCGGCACGCAGCTGATCAGATGTGCGGGCTGGTGCCCCTGCAGCAGTGCTCAGCCACTGCCACAAAGGGGACCAGAGTTAAGGCAGGGCTTTTCTTTTCTGGGGCACACCCAGAAGGACCCGGACAGGTTTGTTTCCTTTGCTCTGGCTGCTTGGTGTCCGTCAGGGGCAACGGGAGGCAGATCAGACTGAAACTGCAGGGCTGCTGCTCGCGGTATTGCTGTCATAGGAACTGGCAGAAGTAGCGAGTCAGGATGAGGGGAAATGCAGCTGGCGGTTATCTAGACAATCACTGGTGTCATCTGCTTTTTCTGCCCAGCGCAGGCGGGCTGCACAGCCTTTCTTCCAGGGATTTGCAGCGATGTGGAACCCCAGAAGCTTCTGGCAGAGGGGACCAGAAGTGACCCTTTCCCTCGGTGATGTGCTGGCAAACTGGGTTTCAGCTTCTAATGGTTGCTGCACCCCATCTATTCCATCTCTGTCCACTTTATGTTGCATTAGGATTTTATGCTTAGCTGTTCTGCATGAGAAAATTTAAAACAGTGAAGAATACAGTGATTCATTTCCTGTGCATACTCCAGACTGACTTTGTACCTGCTTCCACAGACATGTCTAGGTGTTGGTTGTTTTATCCTCTGCTATTTTTAAATTGTTCAGAACTGAGCAGTCAGTTAAAATTTCCACTTGTGATTATGATTTTTTAATATATTTTTCACGTAAGGCTGGAGGATTTGCTAAAGGAAATGTATTTCGTGCAGGATCGAGGTGTTGTTGCTAGGATTCCTGGCTGCCTGCCATTTGTAATCTGCATTAAGGATATGCCCTGGAGCTTTCTAGAGTGGCCTTACTGCTTTATATCGCCACGCTGAGAACATGGCAGAAGCCAACTGCTGCCTTGGCCATTAAGCAAGCATTAGTCCGGAAGGACTGCAGCGGCATGGTCACATCTGAGCAGCCAGTTACGGTTGCCCTGTGATGCAATTTCCTTGCAGCCTCGTGGCACCCGGGCGTAATGTCATCAGGTTCATCATCCTGGGCCTGGCAAGTGAGAGATCTTGGGTTTTTTGCAGTGAGATGCATGCAAAACTGCCAGCTCCCAGCAAGCATACTGCTCAGCATCATGCAGGAAGGGAAGCCCATCTGGCCAAGATGTGAGCTGTAAAGGTGTAGGGTGACATTTTGGAGGCACCATTCAAGCACTTTATTCAGGTCATGAGAGGAAACCAATTCCCTCCAGGGGATTTGGTCCTTCCCCATTAGACAAGCACCGATTTTCATTTGGGTTTTGATGGAGCTTAAAATAACTTGGGTTTAGGTTTGTTTTTTATTTCTTCTAGAGGTGGGTAAGTCACTGCCACCAACACTTTGTAGAATAATATTTAAATATCATGTCATGTTCAGTATGATTTGTGGCTTGCAAAGGGCAGAAAAACCACAAGTAGTTTCATTATTTTTTCATCACCCCTCTGCATCCTAGCAAGCATCATGTTTTAAAGTTTTTTTTGTTTGTTTGTTTGTTTGTAAGTCATAAGCCATCAATCTCTCTGCACTCCTGCCCTCTCCCAATCCCTGCTTGAAGCACTGGAAGCAGAGTGCAATAGATTTTGTTGTTTAACTTGTGCTCCCTCTCCTGGCTAGCTACTTCTACAGCAACAGCAGACAACAAATAGCTTTATCCATGAGAGATGCATATGGTAGAGCAATCACTTGGTCCACCCCTCTCCCTCCACACTTCAACCCCAGAAAGCAAAGAAGCAAAGGGGCTTACAGAAAATTATAGTTTTCTTCTCTGAAGTCAGCTCTGTTATAATTTTTGGTGCATTTGTGCATCCTTGTTGCAGCTTTCTCCTTCCCCAGTACCAAGCTCAGCATTGCAGCAGTGTCTTCTCTCAGCTAGCACAGTCCTGGAGTTCATCGCACCTTTCTGGCAGGGGTTTGAGACGAGCACTGGGGCATGTTCATTCTCCTCTTACCTGGTGCACAGCTGGGATATCTCTGTCTACAGCTGTGGAGCTCTGAAGAGCACATGCTATGGATATAAAATTAAGGTCCAGTGTTTCCTTTCTCATTCAGTTAGGATTGGAAATAAAATATAAGTGAGGTAATCATATTTCCACAGAAAGATAGGATTTTTGGATGAGCATTTCAAGTCATTTCCATGTTTTTTTTTGGAAATTCAGCCCTAGCCAAATTTGAAGACATCAGAAGTTAAATAGTATCTCTTCAGCCATCTGGGAGAATGAAAGCTTCTATAGCCAGTGAGTGTCTGTGTGGTTTGTGAACTAATCTTCTGCTATCAGGACTGCAGGCTGCTACTCAGGCTTCTTCTTTGACATTTCTTCATTGCACAGGCTTAGAAGGAGCACTGCACTTTCGGGGCTCTGATATTATACTAGCAAAAGACTGTGTCTTCCAGGAATTATCACAAAAATATCCTTGACTCTTACAGGAAAGCTATAAAAAGAAAATGTCAGGGCAGGTTGGAGCCAATATGTATATCTTGCAGAAGAAGAAAAAAATAAGCTTACAAAGTCACAGATTTATAAAAGCCTCTAAGACCAGAAATGCTAGTCTTTGAATTTGTCATTGTCTGTGAGCAGCAGGCAAAGGATGCCAGTATAATCAAGATAATATTTAGAAACAAACAAGAAACACATACTGGATGGTTTTTATTGTCCTGAACAGAAGGGCCATGAGTAAACAGCCAGTGAAAAAGGCTTTAAACAGCATTACTTTCAGTAGTTCAGAGTAAAGTCAGCTTTGCTACAAAGTATTTGTATAGTTCCTCCTTCCGTTATCTCCCCTTCTTGAATTTAAGGAGCGGATATCCATTACTTCCATTCATTTATTTTTTTCTTTCCATTTTTCTTGTTTTCCAGGAGAAAAAGACGTGATCATCCTGGGAGATTTTAACCAGGCTCCCGACAGCAGTGACCACGACATACTGAGGAAAGAGAAGTTCCATCACTTGGTCCCTTCAAGTACCTTCACCAATATCAGCACAAAGAACCCTCAAGGATCCAAGTCACTGGACAACATCTGGATCAGCCGCAGCTTGAAAAAGGTTTTCACAGGTAGAGTTTCTGGTTAGGTGTTATAACCTGTGTGCGGTCAGCGGTGCGTGTTGAATGTGAGGGCTATCACTTGGTGTGTAGTGACTTCCTACGGCTACTGGTGAGGCTGCCTTCAATTATTGGGCATACTGACTAGTTCTTTTGCAAGCTTGTGGAAATGTTTAAATCCCGACATCCCTTCCACATTAATCTTTTTTCTCTGCAATTCTTTTTCATGCAGGCCACTGGGCTGTTGTGCGAGAAGGTCTCACAAACCCATGGATCCCTGATAACTGGTCCTGGGGCGGGGTGGCTTCGGACCACTGCCCCGTGTTAGCTGAATTTTACATGGAAAAGGACTGGAACAGGAAGGAGGTGACACGGAATGGAAATGGGGTGACCCTTGAGCGCAACGACTTGAACACTAAGCATGAACGATGATATGAACTGGGGGGGTGTATCCTGGTCCCCGAGGAGCAGTCCATAGCTCTGTTTGCTTGAGACTCAGCTGCAGAGCAGAACTGCCTCCCCTCTCCCTCCTTCCCACCATCCTCCCCACATCCAGAAAGCAGCATCAGCACTTGACTGATGGCTGTCACTCTGTGTCCCTCACGGACAGTTTTTGGGACAGTTACTGTCTCATGGCAATAGAGCTATCTGTAACTTTTTATGGGCACACAATGGACATTGCCTGGAGATTTGGATGAGAACTGTACAGAAAATAAAGTGTACTTTTAATACTGTATGGAATCTTTGCTAAAATGCAGTGAAGCAGGGCTTTGCTGCCATGGTGTGTGTGATGGTTACTTTTCTTTGCTTCCTTGTAAATTGAGGGGAGTAGCAGAGGCCACAAAAAGAAAGACGCTAAATTCTTGGCAATTCTTAAGTGCAGCTCAGCACTCGCAAAAATTGCTGAAACAGGGAGGGGAAGGGGGCCAGGTCCCTATGTGAGCAAAAGGACCTAAGTAGTCCCTCCTGCCCAGAGAAGCCCCATTCCTCCTCAGCCCACTGCGGGTGTGGACACCTCTCATCCTTCCCTTCCTCTCCCTGCTTCTGGGCAGGGTGCATTTTGTCCTAGAAGGGCTTCACAGAGCTCGGCTTTGGCTTTCAGTTTGATGTTCAGCATTCGGTGATATTTTTTCCTGCGTGTTAGCTTTCAGGAGCTGGGAAAACACTGACTTCATCCCTTTGTAGGACCTGGTTCACTTCTCCACCCGTTGGCACTCAAGGCAATGCCCTTTGCTTTGCTTCCTGTTGGGGATCTCACAGGAACAGCCCTGGTCCTCTGGCCACTGGCACGGCAATCGGAGCAAGCTTCTAGAGCAAGAAGGGAGGATCAAAGAGGTAGGCGTGCTGCACCCACCTCTGCCTGTCAGTTCTTCATGGATGGAGCCTTGTTTTCAATTTCTGCTTCTGGAAGAATGGGCAGTTCTGCATCCCTTTCCTGAGCTCATAAGCCTGTTTCAGGCATTGTTGCAAGGAGTCTGAATATGGCATATGATCATCATATGCAGAGCAGGGATGATGTCTGCTTCCAACATGGGGTTCTCCTATGGAGGCTTGTTTCTGTGCATGTCCTGAGTGGGGAGAAGGACTTTGGTCAACAAGCTGCCACAGTAGTGCCTGGGAAGGAACATTGAATTTACCAAGTACAACAAACTTCTGAAGTAGCAATTAATAGAAAGTGACCTAGAGGGGAAACTTATAAGGACTGGAAAAAGCAATTCAGCACCTACAAAAGCAATACATTGCATGTGAAAGGCACAGAGCTGCCCACTAACCCAGCACGTTCTGCTCCAGGGTCCAATTTGACCACGCAGCACATTGTAATGCTGAGTGAAAAGGAAAGCTCTCTGACATGACTTATTGTGCTATAAAGCGAAAAATACTCCTGACAGCAATGCCAAACCAAGGAGATGTTCTAACTGAGGGTGTTACAGCAAAAAAATATAATATTCTCATAGCATCTTTGTGAGTTTAACTTTCCGAAAGACTGTCTAATTTCAAGTAGCAACAACTCACATGCAAACACATGTGGTTGAATATTTCAGGTGGTGTTTCTTACTGTATATGCAAAACTGAAACTGAAGCAGGGTGGGATAGCCTAGGTACGACTCTGCTCTGCAACTGATTTTAACTATGGGCTAATAACCATGAATGCTGTGAGAACCCCATTTGAGTACAAGCAAGGAGAAGGAAGCTCTTTGCCATGAGGGAGCTGGCAGCTGGATTCTTTTGAGCTTGCCTGGGGAAGAGACTTTTTTTCTCTCTTGCCTCAGTCTCAGATCACAATGAAAATCCTGCTGGATTGTTTAAGGTTAGAGAGGAGATAATCAAACAGGTCAGAGAAGCCAACTCGGGTAAATTGGCTCTGAACAGCAAACAGGTTACTGCAGGAAACAGTGGTTTGGGGTCCTGTAGTAATCTTCTACCATTAGGTTTCAGGCAAAGCAATAAATGTACTGTTAGGAAAGGGGCATATTGTCTGCCTCCTGAATGCTTGCCAAGGCGCAATTGCATGTCGTGCAGAAGATGAAATTGTAGTTCATGTTTCCACAAACACATCCTTGTTCTTAAGGCACTGTGCACACACACACGCTGCAGTAGAGGGAGGTTTCATTGACATTTCAAGTGATTCAGTGGATGACTAAGATTTCAGAGCATCAGACAAAAACGTATCTTCACTTTCTCAGCAATCCCTGTTGAAAAGGGGAGATGCAAGCATTTGTCCCAGATCATTAAACACGGCAGCGAGAGAGCTGGGTTCCAGCTTTGGTTCTGGTTCCTTGCTGCTGCTTTGTCCTCTTCCAGCAGACACAATTTTGCTGTCTCCCTTTACTTTGATCCAAGTAACTCTCCTGGAACACTGCAAACTGTAGGTTAGGATGCAATGGAGTTAGCTTTGTCAAATGAATACCACAGGAATTGCATGGCAGTAAAATTCCCAAGATCATGCTTCCTCTCATGCATCTTGAAGCTATTACCTGTGGGCTGTGGTCAGCGAGTAACATATCTGCTGCCCACTGGGAGCACAGGTGACCTCTGCACCCACCTGGGTGTAATTTGGCTTGAGGAAAACTTCATCCTGTGTTTGTTGCTACCTGTAAGACCCATGCTCATGTTTTCCTGCTGTTATCACGCTTGAAGGCTGCAGTGGCTTCACAGCTATTGAAGTAAAACCTGAAAGGCCTGGATCCCCTTTAATCTGCTGCAGGTATGAAGAAAGGCAGATGCTCTTTGGCCAGTCCCCAGTGCTCGCTGTCACTGGAGGGGCCCTTGCTTTTGCAGGGTGCTGATGAGCTGCTTATTAGCGCAGGCTGTGGTGGAGGAAGCAAGCTGAGCCGTGAGGCTGGGCTGCAGACTGCAGGTCACTTAGTCCAGCTGGCTGGGAGGGAGAGGGGAGCTCTAGGAAGGAGGTTGTGTGGTGAATAGACGTGCCCTGGAGCAAAATGGATCCTACAGGGCATGGGGAGGAGGACAGACGAGTCTGGTACCTGCTGGTGGAGCTCTGCCTTGTGTGGAGGGTCAATGCAAGGTATGCACCTGGTTAGTTCATGGTGGGAGTCAGCAGTGCTTGACTGTTTTGATAGCTTCACTTTTTTTTTTTTTTTTTTTAAAAGAGCTTGCTTTGCTTTTTGTATGCAATATTCTTGCAGGATGATAAAGTTATTGTGAGACTCTTTCCTTCTTGGGTTTTGGAGGTCCCCAAAAGCATTTGTTGTATTGTGGTGGCTCAAAAAATGAAGCAGTGGCTGATGTCCTCCTGCCTCTGCCAGCAACTGTGACTATGGGAGCAACCTCGAATAGCAATTTTATGTTAACATTCTTAATAGTAGAGGCAATGCTAGCCCTGATTTCTGTAGCTTTATTCCCCTCGCAGTGCTGAGGGAAGCAGCAACAATGGAGATGGTGCAGAGAGAAACGGAGTCTTGCAAAAGACCTGTTGTAGCTATGGCCTGAAATACAACCTGCACCTATGTACTTTGGGCTCCTCTCCCTGGGGTTATGTTTGAGGTTGAACCATATGTCTATAGACTGTTTAGGTACAGCTTTATTTTTTATAAGCATAGTCACTTCTGCAAGGCAGTCCAGCTCACTTGTGCATGATGAAGGGTGTTGGAGCCCTCCCCTGCCTGCTGGAAGTGAAATCTGGCTGCTTCTTACAACTCCTCTCTCCTCCTGACCATGTGCCAGCCCCAGATCTCCCCTGGCTTCTAAAATACTCACAGCCAAATTATTCTCCTTTCCTGTTTGCTCTGACCTGCTTACTTCAAGGCAAAGCCTCTGCTTTGTTCTGTGGGATTACACAATTAAGCATATTTATTCAGCAAGTGTCAGTTTGGTCATATGGCTTTACAGCGTTAAACTAAACAGGGATGTAAATTGTTGAGAAAAAAAAAAAAAGAGCTGTGATACATGAGGGATATTTTGGGGAGCTCTAAGGAGCAAACACAAATAAGTAACTGTCCTGGAAATTAATTTCCAAGAACCTGGTGGTGACAGCAGTGGGCTGAATATATCCAGGTTCACCAAAGGTGTGAGCTTGATCAACAAGGTTAACAGCGTGGGTCTTGGCACTAAGCCCTCACAGAAACTAGTGATCAGCATCCTTTAAAGGACAGAAAATGTTTCAGCCACCAGCCATGCAGGCTTTTGGCTTTCTGAGCTTTCATACTTTATATAGAGTTTCTACGCAGCTAAAACTTCTTGCTCTACCTCTTAGTATTGATACAGTTTGGAAGAAGTGAAGAAACTGGAGAAGTCTGGGCTCATTCGCATGTTCTTGGGTCATCATTCCCCCTCCTTTAAGATGCTTTAAGAGGCAATAAGTCTTAACAGGTTATAAATTTGCAGTTACTGAGAATCTGTGTTGCATCGGGGAATGGCAGGCATACCCTCACGAGCTGTTGTTACAGACCTCTCATAGCTCCCAGCAAGGTGTTGGCTGCTGCCAGTTACTGCTTTGGTTGTGGGTGGTGTCAGGAGGCTCAGCTCCATGATCAGGTGCCTCTCATGGGAGGCCACGCTTTGTAGGATAGTATATAATATAAAGACACATGCACATTCAGGTGGACTTGCCTGGTTATAATATAAGATGAGGTGTGTTTGTTTTTAGGGTTTCAAGCTTTAAGTCATTTTTATCTCCCGATCTGGAAGCAAAACAGCTTCCATGTGACATCAGAATAACTAAAAGGATTTACTTCAGAGTGCACATGAGTTAAAGGTACTTTTAGGAAGTATGTTGCTGGGTCATTCCTTGGCCAATCCTTCTGGCCATCTTGTAACCCTGCATGCTGAGATGTTCCCAGCCTGAGGGGTGTCCCGCGGTGTCTCCTTATCAGCTGTGTGAAAGCACAGGCCTTGTTTAATAGGAAAATAGGATGGAATGTGCACAGACCAGAACTGTGATATTGCACAAGCTTTGTGCGAGGAGACAACACAAGGTGCACCAGCTCCAAGCTCTTGAAGCATGTTCCCACCAGTTTTTAGGCAGTGGCCTTCAAGGAAATTTTTCCTTCTCCAGACCTCCATCATCTCTTTGCACACTAGCAGACAACAGGTGCTGCTATGTAGCTGGATAGTTATTTTGCATCCCTTTTCTCTTACTGCTTGAGTACTTCTTGGGCGTCTTTTCTGTGGGAACTTTAACCTGATTCTTTTCACTGTAGGAATGTTACTCATTTTCCTGAATAATGAATAACTTCGAATGAACAGCTTTTGTGCAGGATGTTTCCCCAGCTTGTTACTGGCTTCCTCAAAGGGACTTCCCCTGGGACAGTCAGGGACTCAGGAAGAAGCCTAAAAGGGTTGGGGGCAGGAGGGAATGTGTGAGAAATCCCAAATGCATGGGTATCAGGGAGCTGGTGAGGGTTCACCAAATTGCCGTTTGTCTAGGACACAGCTGCATTGCAGAGGGCCCTAAGAAGGGTGGAGATGTCTGAGCAAGGATGCTGGGAGGCTTGGAGTGTGGGGCTGTGAGAGGGGTTGGGAAAGGAGGAAGGATGGAGAGCAGGTGGAGAGGTGAACCACAGTTGGGTGCTTCTCCTCATGGTCCTGTGCAGCTGGTGACGTATCTTGCCAGAACCTGGAAAAGCTGCTTTTCTGGAAGCTGCACAGCTTTCAGAGACAAAATATAGGGGGCCTCAGTTTTCAAACATTCGGTAGGAAGCAGAAGAGATTGAGTCATAGAACAAGTATGGATTTCTCTGGTGGGTGGAAGTTACTTGTCTTGTTTTCTAGGCTCAGGGATGGATGATGTGTTAGCGAATGTATTTGTGAGATAAAAAGGAAGATGAAGGACTGGGATATTAAATTAAGGCAGCCTGAAGAATGAGCACTAGAGACCAAGACAAAATCTTTGGGGAGGAAATAACCAAGTAAGGTGGAGGGGAAAGCCTGGTCTGTCTTGTTTGGGATGTGGCATGAGGTAGAAGTAGGGCCTATCTGAGAACCTTCAAGCACAACTCTCAGGACTGCTGGGCTAGGACCTCTGCTACTCAAATAGCTGTACAAGGGGGGCTGGTGCTCGTGCATGCCCTCTGGTTCTCCTCCAAAGCCCCGCAGCATTGCACAAGCCACCCGAGATGTGACCCCTCCACAGGGCCTCCTTCCACCCTGCCCCTGCGCTGCCACACATGAGGAGCAGTGTGGCCTGGGGATATTCCTGCACCTCCAGTCCTGCTTCTCCCACCACCAAGTCTTCTCATAGCCTCTCTGGCCCCTGTTGTGCTACCAGAAGCAGGATTCCCAGGTGAGGTGGGCAGACAGAAAGCCGCGCCTGGCCTAGGGACCATGTGCACCTGCGGTGTGGCCTGTGCAAGTGCCTTCACCAGAGGGAACGAGGTGCTGCCTCCTGAATCTGGGAGGTTCAGGAGCATGGGCTCCAGCCTCATGCTTCGCCTTACTGGCACTAAATTACTGACACCATTACTAAATACTCATTAAGGATTGTGGGGTATCCTTAAATATCATCCTTATTTATACGTGAGGGAGCTGAACCACAAGGAGATAACAGGACTCCCTGGAGATAAACAAGTGTGAGAGGGCACAAGGAGCCCAGAAACAAAGCAGCAGGGAGAAGCAGGGAGCGCATTAAAATGTTGTAGCAGAACATTCACAGTTGCTGTTTCCCCCATGGTGCTAAGAAATGCATTGCTGCCACGTGGCTCCAACGAGGCCTCAGACTGTGCCCTAGAAAAAGGGAAGGTGTGTAACTTCTGGCAGAGCAGAGGGAGCCATACCTGATGTACACCTTCCACGAGGCCCCGTGGCAGCCCCTTTGTGACTCTAACCCCAAGTGATGTTTCTCAGAATTGTGCTAGAAACCCTTCACGTGCAGCTTGGGATGTCCAGCTAGCTGTAAAGCCAATGCTGCCCAAAGAGAGCAACGCTACAGAACACTTCAGTACTCTAATCTCTTTCATTCTTTCAGTTAGTTTTATTTGTAAAACTTGTATAAAAATCCCTCAAAACGGGTCTGGTGAAGCAGGGTGGCTTTCCCAATGTTGGCCACCTTTCTGTACAGGAACAACACAGAAGTAGTGAGACATCCATACAGCAAAGCAACTGGACCAGACAGCTACAAAAGGCACTGTCACATCACTGACATCACGAAACTTGGTAGTGACATAAGCTCACACGCACTGCTGTCCGAAAACTTATTACAGAACTTCAGTACCATAATTTAGTAACCAGGCTATTCACAGTGTGTAGGGGGGGAAATTCAGGAAAACTTACAAAAGCTACACTTCAAAATTTGAAATACTTACAAAGGAGCAAGGACAAATCTGACACTGAAAACAGAAGCTGGCAGGTTTTTCATCTACAGCTACAGTAATATCTTTATAGTGACTACTTCCAGACAAACCTTGCACTAGGCAAATCTATTTCTAGAATAAGGGAGAATAGAAGTAGTTCAACGACTTTAGGGAAAAGGAGACCAGTTTTGAAGTAAAGCAAAAAGGTCTGCAGTAGCATTTAGGGCTACAGGGCAGTGGAAGAGCGAAGTGGCTGCTGGAGGAAGGGTGGTGGGCATGGTATCCTGCGGCAAAGCAGGGTGGCTAGCACGGCCTCCTGGTTCCAGGGACCTGGGACAGTAAATATCTATAGTTCATAACACACAAGTACTGGGGTAAGGGACAAAGCACTTGGTGTAGAAGTAAACGAAGGCAAGAAATTCTCTATAGTAAGAAAATACCCATACAAAACTGTCTTTTTTGTAAAGGCCTGGCCCTCTTATGTACCCCTGTATCTGCAAAGTGAGCACAATAAGCTCAAATGATCTCCATGTGATTTATTCCCAAGATGGGTTTTGACTGTGAACTTTGACTTGACCTCAGCCACATCTGGCTTTCTTTCTACTTCCAGCAAAGAGTCCAAATCTGAATCCAGATAGCATGGGTGCAGGACTGCAAGGTGACCCCATCAGGCTGTCTGCTTGGTTCAGTTCTAAAACAAGGCTGTGCAGGCAAAGCTACAAGTGACCAAACTAGACAGTCTGAGGGGGAGAAAAAGGGATTTTATTTCAGCATACAGAGGCTGAAAGGCTTTCAGATCATGAACAACACTGACAATACAAAATTAAGGCTGCTGTGAGGAGTTCTTGGTCCTTGCCTTGAAAATGACCAAATTTAGTAAATTTATGCTTGTTGAGTGCATCTTATTTTTTGAAGCAGTCAGCCAGCTGCTGCAAGCACACTGCAATACTAGCTAAAAGGCAGCTGGTTTCGTGGCATTACTCAAACCTTCAGACCTCTTAGCCAACTGAGAACTTTTCCTCCTGGATTTTACTATTTTCCTGTCATGAAACATGTTCTCAGGATTTTGCTGTCATGGCTGTTAATGTCCTGGGTGTAAAATAAGGCTGGGGAAGGTGGGAGGGTTATTCCATCCTTTTTATTGAAGGATAAATGGGGAAGATAGGGATGCCAGGGCTCAAAACCGTGCAACGTGGCACGGAGGAAACAGTGGCTCCATCTACTTGCCTCCTCCAATGCTGGGCATGATATCTGTGGGACAATGAAGTAGGGGAAGAAAAAACAGAGGCTCCTCCAAGGCCCTCCCCTGTTCTTGCCCAGCCTCTTGTACCATAGCAGCTTCCTAAGAGTTCAGATTTACCTTGGTAAAATACTACCTACTAAAACTAAACTCTTTGTCAAAGTACTTACAGATGCAAAATTCAATTTGCCTTGACAATGCCATAATACTCCGGATTCAGAAAATGCAGTCTATGTAGTAAGTCTTCCTGCGTCACATAAGCTATTTATCATTTGACTATCCATGCTTTACAGTAACATACTTTCTGTACATGTGTCTGGATGTAGCACCAGCAATTAAAACAGAGGTAAGTTTGCTTGAAGTGGTGTAGCACTTCTATTGGAACACAGGAACAGGGCACTTGTGAGTTGTTTTTTTCTCCCCATCCATGTCTCATTTCTGCACTGAGCCTTGCAAGCTCAAGCTTTCTGCAGCTTGGAGGCCTCATGCTGCTCAAAAAGTGTCTTGATCCTCTGTAGGCTCAGGTGACCTGCAGAAGAAGTGGGTGTTGTCTGCTGTGTTGACTTATGTTCCTGTATTCCCGAATTTATTTATAACAAAAGTCACAAAATCCCATTTCTGCCCAAGCCTCCTCCCAAAATGCTACCATACTGAACTCACTAGCCATGCTATACTTATCTTCAAAGCAGGATGACCCTTTCCAGAATTCAACTTCTTGAAACACGTACTGTACAGATAAAGATGTAGAACAGTGTTACAAACCGCTGGGATAAAGATGATAACTTTGCTACCTGTTTACAGTCATCAAAGCAGTGATACCATTTTTCTTTTAATGCTAAATCTCCTAGTAAAAAAATCAAACTTTTTATAGCTTTTGATCAGAGCTTTAATCCTATTGCACAAAGACCTGCTTCTGTGCACTGTGATTAATTCTTTACTTTTTGTTGCTGTTGTTGCAGTGATGACCAAATAGGAAAGAGTTGTGCAGTGATGTAGCATAATCTACAACAGTGCAATCACCATGAGCTGTGAAAGCTGACTAAAGACAGAGCATATATGAATAGACAAAAGGGGAATCTCCCCTTTTTCTTTTCTTCCACCTCTAAATCTGGATGGGAAAAGGTAGTATGTTACAAAAGAAAGTGTCAAGCACTATGTCTAGCCTACAAAATAGAGTAGATAACTGGACAGATCACTGCAAAGGAATTCCGAAGCCAAACTTAAAAAAAAAAAAAAAATACACAAACTTAGAAAACAAAACAAAACGAAACACAGCAGTATATAACCACAATGCAAAAGGAACATAAAGGGACATTTTCTGAATTCCATGTATTCTAGGCACCCCTCCCTCCTTCCCCACCCCTTTTAAGTCCATTCTTGTAAACTCTGAGAAGTCCTCTTCTACATCCTCAGTTTCACAGAGTGAATGGTTGACTAATACTGTTAATTTATGAGATCCTGGAGCTCCTCATCAGTCAGCTCATTGACTTCCATAATCTTTTCCAAGTGTTCCATATAGCGGGCATGATCTTGCAGAAAGTGTGGTACCCTCATGTTCTCAGTCACAGCCAATCCTTTCAGGCGGTCCACATCCTCATATGAGATCTGCAAAGAAGGACATGGGTTAATTCTGCACTGTAGTCCTGCTACTTATTTGCTGTGGCTCTAAATTACATTTTGTAGATGACAAAAGATTTCAGAGCAGGGGGATTTAAAAGCTTGTGAGATTCCTTTGAAAGCAACCCTAGAGCATGGGTGCCTCAATGGAAGATTTGAAAAAAGTGTAATTTTAGCAAATGCCTACGTAATTCCCAATTCTGCTTTTGATTATATAAGTGAACAGATGCACATAAACCTGAACAAGACTGACCTACAACAGCTGCAGGAATACAGAGGGAAAGGATGGAACACATGAATCCTGGGGTCTCTTCTCAAAAAAGTGGAAATATCGATATGAGAATGGAGAATACGCTGGGCCTGCCACTGAGGAACAGGAAAGGGAGTGAAGACAGGCATGGAACAGGAAGCAGGCAGGCCTAGGCTTTGGGAAAGGCAGGGTGCCAGGTGACCTGAACTCTTGTTTTTGTTTTCACTAGCAAATGTGCTTATGCAAAGCTAAATTAAAATGCATCTCTAGTAACAAACTAACCACAGCTTGGGCAACCTTAAAAATTTGTTTTGTTTTTTTTTTTTTCCCTTATTTAATAGGGTAGAAATTAGTTTTGCCTCTTGGCATCAAAGCCTTCTGGGTATAGGTGTGACATTTTAAAAGTTTTTTCCAGCTGCTACAAGGCCTACTACTTATTTTCTGTAATGGAAGCTGAGATTTTTTTGCCATAGTCTTATGATTCTACAAGCTAGGACCTCAAATCTTTGAGCTCACAATAGCTCAAGGTGCTGCAAGTGATAGTCCAGAAAAGTACAAATGCTTTGACTGTGCAGTAGCTACACAGGCTGTCCTGCAAACACAGAACTGGTCTCCTTGGGCAAACATCCAGTGTGATGAAATTCATGTGGTTGTTGCTTGTCTACAAGCTGCGTGTGCTGAGGCGCCCTACAGACAGAAGCATATGTGCTGGCAAAAACACAAGCCTGGCCCTGCTTACTAACTGGCACATCCTATTTCCTCACAGCAGGTTTGTGCCAGGTGGCTTGAGAGTGGAGCCTGCACCTTTGAACCTTTTTAACCCAAGTTTTTTCTACGGAACTGAGCGCTGCTCTGTCAGAGCTCCCTGGAAACAGCCTGCCCTCTTAGCAGGTGGTGGTTCCTATTTTGAAAAGGTTAAAGCAAGCACAAATCTTCCACCAGTGTGTAAGAGACATCGAAGGGCTCTCTGGAAGGATAGATAGGTCTAATCCAGATTGCTAAACCCACTCCATAGGGGCGGTCAGATGTGGGGTGCATGTCTCACTGGTGATAACGGGAACAAAGTCTGCAAAGAGAATGAACTTGCCTCTGAGCAGACTTGTAGGCTTTTCTAGTTGCAATGACTAGATGCATCCTGATTTAAAAAAAAAAAAAGAAACTCTACGTATGTCCAGGCTTACTCAAGTCACTCAGATTCTGCTGTTTGAAGACAGTGGGGCATTACACCTCAATTACTGTATTTAGAAGTAGATACAGGGGAGCTATACAAGATCATACAATCTCTCAAGAGGCGCAGAACCAAATTAGATTAAATATGAACCTTCTCTCCTGTCCTACTTTTAAATTCTACCTCTTTTCCTCAAAAGAAAAAAAGAAAAAAATATTTTTACCTCATACTTATATTCAAGGGTTTCTGCTACTGCTGCAACCAAGAAACAGGTATCTGTGATTCAAGGTATGGTTTGATAGGGATTGCTGTAATTGCTAAAACCCACAAAAGATGATGTTCTGAGGAGATTAAAAACATAGTCTCATGCTACTGTGGCAATGGGTTGTGTTCCTAACCACATATAATTAAAAATACTGTATTAGGTTAAAAACAAAACAAAACAAAACACCAAAAAAAGAGGCTAAAACAGGCTTACTTAGGCTCTTTGTAAATTGTCCACATTCCTGGAAAACACAACTTGATATTCCTGGAGTATATGGAGATACTGGAGTGAGATGACTGAGAGAACTGAACATCTGCCATATGAGAAAAGGCTGAGAGAGCTGGGACTGTTCTGCCTGGGGAAGAAAAGGCTCAGGGGCATCTTACCAATGTTTCTAAGTACCTGATGGGAAGGAATAAAGAGGGAACCAGACTCTTCTCAGCAGTGCTCACTGCTCACAGGGCAAGAGGGCACAAACTAAAAGGCACAAAATTTCATCTGAACACGAAACACTTTTTTTTTTTTTTTTTTTTTTTTTTTTTTTTTTTTTTTTTACTTTGAGGGTGGTAAAACACTGACAAAGGTAAACTGCGGGATCTCCATCATTGGAGATATTCAAAGCCCTTCTAGACAGCTGACCCTGGTTGGACTAGATGATCTTGAGAGGTCTCTGCTGACTTCAACCACTCTGTGATTCTGAGAGCAGGCAGTGCTCTTACAGATGGATTTCCAGTTTGATTGCAGAAGTGTGCAGTAAAAACAATCAGAGTAGCCTTTAAGTTCCCTTGATCTTAGAAGTTGTAAAGTCAAGCATTTGTAAATCATCATACTGCTAGAATTAAATTGCTCGTAGACCCCTAATATAGGTGCCTTCTGTGTGGATTACAATTGAATCTTCAATTATATCAACAATGACGATACATTTTTGAAGAGGGTTGAAAATACTGCAGTCCCTCTAAAGCGAGCAAGGGATAAAGCAGTGCAGGAAGGGTATGTGTTCAGTACAAATTAGCAGGTAGAAACTGCTTGGAGTAAAGCAGCCTTAAAGCAAAAGGAAGTTTCAGAGAATAAAGCCGCAGAGACTTATCTGACAGCGCAATTTCTTTTAGAGGTTTCTAACTTGGTTCAGTGACTTAAGTAGTTCTGCTCACCAATAGGGATGTTTCTGGCACTACAGGCAATGCTTCTTAAATGTGGACCAAAAGCCTCTATTATAATATGCTATGCCCCTTTATCACCCAGTGAATGCCAAGCAGGCAAAAATGGTATACCAGCTCTAAATGCAAGCGTAATAATAATAACTTGAATCCTGTTTTATATGACTATGAACCCTGTTTTAGGAACTGTGGAAACTTAGCAATCCAAGGAATTGGTTCAGGAACTCTGACAAAGTTTATACAGTTAGTATGGTTTTGTTTATCATTTTGAGAACAAACAAGCAATGACAACGGACAGAAAATATGATCTGTGAATTTAGAAATAACATGTATTGATGTATTGTGGAAAAGACAGATTTCTGGAGAAAGAAAAAAAAAAAAACAACAGTGAGAGGAATTTGAGATGAAAATCACAGTATTGTTTCTCCCTTTGTGATGGAACAGGATGCCTTAACGTCAATCTGTGAATTTAGCTTCTTACTAGGACACCACCTTATCTAGTACCTGTCCTGCTTACTCAAGGCAGACCATTGTACTGCAGGTCAGGTAGTACCCTATAAAAGGAGGAAAGGAAAGTCTGTGAAGTATGACCATAAAATCTTAATCTGATAACCGAGGAATGAGGAAAAGCTGGTAGGAATTCTTAGGACCTCAAAATATTTTTAACTTGCACTGCGTGTTCCAGGTGCTGTATGAAACAGATTTCTATCAAAGTAAAACAGAGCACAACGACTCATAACTCTTTGCAAGCAGGCTTACTCAAATGATAAAATCATATCCTTTAGGTAAGGATGAGTCCACTCACCTTTCCGAGGGCTGTCAGAAGGTGGAAATCAATGGACTCCCTATATCTCAGGATTCGGAGGATGCCATCTAAGTACACCTGATCTTTATTGAAACAGCCTAAAAGGAAACAATATAAATTGCAATCTGTCAGGGTTTGTTCAAGGCATATTCTCAGAAACTACTGTAAATAGAACAATTTTATTTTTTTAAACTATATTTTTATCCCAGAGTTTGAAAACCTTCCCAAAAACTAACTAGAAGGCTAAACGCACCAGCCAGAGAAAAATATCAAACAGAAGATAGTCTCTGAGAATATCTGGATCAATAATTCTTGTAATAAACAGGAAAGGAAGTCAAACTGTATGAGCTTCTTCTGTTTTACTTTCAGCAAAAAATCCTTTACTGATTCAGTTTGAATGTCTTGCAAATGTGCATTTCCAGTCTTGTTTTCAACAGCAGAAATCCTGTTGCTTCATTTCAGGAAGTGCGGAGTCCCATTTCTCCCTTTTGTAAAAGTTTTACTGTGTTGAAGGAGCTCTATGCACATTCTGAAAGTTCCTTGAAACACAAAAATAGATAAGAAGACAAACAGGGAACCCACCTGGCTGTGATGTGTCAGTCCACCCCCTCTTGGCTCGTACACAGTAATCCCACCTGGTATTGGGGTCCTTGACAAATTTCCCCACGTCCTGGAAAAGCTGGCTGAAGGACATTTGACTAGCCTGATAGACTGTGTAGTAGAGCAGGGCAGCCCTCCAAAGGAAAGGGTCTTTGCGGAAGAGGACGCTGTGAATGCTTGCTAGCCCTTCTTCTGTAGGGTTAATTGGTTTCAACCCATGTTTCCTTCGTCCATTCCAGTTGCACCAAGGCTGGCTGTTGTTGTTAAACCCTCGAAAATAATGAGTTCCTACAAAGAAAGGGGTATGGGACTTAGAACAGTAATATCTAATGATTCAAAAAATGGCAAAATATTGAAGGAGATGCCAATTTCAGGACTCTGAAATGGGCTTGGGAAAAAGTTGGCAAACTGTAGCCTAGTCTATAAGAGAGAGTTTTGTCAGAGCTAGATACACAGTGCAATTATTCACCTGCTGACTGCAAAGTGAAACTCCCCCAAAATGCCTAAGGAACACAAATGTCAGCAGGACTTGAGTTCCCAAATCCATGAAAAGAATTTTCAAAACTGTCTTGCATGCTGCTTGCCTCTAGCAGACTAGGTTTTGTGGTGAACAGAAGGAAGGAGAATCAAAGGAGGGAAGGGTTCAGTGGGCAGCAACATTGCTTCTTGAAGCTGATTAAAGAGCCCAGCTGCAGCCTTGGAAGAGGCTGCTGTCCCCTTACATTGTGAGTAACGCTGCTTCAGGCAAACACAGGGCTTATTCTTCAGTTGAAATTCAGACACTACCCGAATTTTCCTAGTTTTGATGCACTTAAGTGGAACAGTTTGTGGAAATTTTCTACAGGGCTGGGCCAGCCTTGTGCAATACAAAATCAATGCAATCCTGCACGGATTTAGGGGTCTCTGGTTAAATTCTTCATGCTGAAAGCACGCCTACATTTGCAAGCAATGCATCATAACAGAAGTGAATTTGTAAAGTGAAATGACTGGTGCTGAGGTTGAGCAGTCACACTATTTTTGTTTCCATTTTTTAAATCCTGACTAGCTCTAGGTTGGTGTCACAAAAACATCCCCACGCAGCAACAGCACGGCTGGTGTGCCCTGGAGCACAGCCAGGTTAGCATCCTCCAAAAAGATAAACTTCTTCTAATCCAAGATTTCTTTGGGATGTGAACCTCAGTGCAGTGAGTGGGGCTAGTTGGTAGACTCACTTCAAAAGCTCTCTCCTGACCTGACCTAAAATACTAATATACATGAATCCTAGGGACCCCCAAATAGATAATCTTCCTCCTACTGCGTGGTGCAGTGATAAATAATTTTCTCCTTCCCTTTAGCACATCTACAGCATGGGTTCTTTAGACAGGGATGTTCCTTTCTTCTGTGTATATACAGTGCCTGGCTGATTACTGCAAAATAAGTAAGAACGCATGCAAGTACTCCCCTTTGTCTGAAGAACTGATGTCATGCTCATACCGATTTCATGTCTCAGCATCCCTTCCAGCCAGTGCTCTCTCGCAGTGGAGATATTGATAGTGAGAGTGGGGCGGCCATTCACCACTGTCATTGACGCTCGAGAAAGCAGGTCCTCCGTGAGATGGACCACAATCTGAAGATGAGAGAGTCCAGGTATCAGAGCTCTCCTCTCATTCCCTTTACTGCTTTATACTTTCCTTTGGCCTTTCCAATATTTTGTTTTTGTTTGGCCCCTTGCCCTTCATGGCTCTTGCTGACAGCAACTAACCTATAAGAGACATATCTGACTCTGCTGAAATGTTGTAGTCACCTGTGCTTCTGATAAATCCTCAGGCTTTAGTGGGATTCAGAACGAGGGTTAACACATGCAGATATGAGACTGTAAAATTAAATACGGTAACACTGACTAGTTTTGGGGGGCAACCATCTGCAAAGTAAACTAGAGAAATTGTATTTTTTTGAACAGTCTCTACTTATCTTGGTACTATTTTGAACTAAAAAATATGAGATGAGCATGCATAAATTGACTGGGTATCTACACTTAACTGTCTGGAACCTTCTTAGTTGCAATTTTGAAGTCACATGGAGGAGAGGGGGAAGCACTGTGTGTTTTGTTTCCCGATACATGGTGCAGATTTTAAATATAATCAAAATGCTGATACTGTTTTGTTTTATACAGGAATGTATTTATACATTTATACAGGAATGTAATTCTAATTTTCCTGTTTTCTCTTGGAAAATTAGTAATAAAAAATACCTATAGAGAAGGAAATCAGTGCATACTGATACGTTTTGATGTTTGAGTTTTAAAAGGAATTTTTAAACAAGTGACTGGGAGGGAGATGGGAAACTCTTTTTTGAAGATTAAGCATTTTTCCTTCTTCATGTATTACCTAAAGATAGTCCCCACAGTACTCCTCAAAAGAGCACCTAAAGGAGAGATTGTTTTTTGCTATCAAAGTTAACAAAAAAGGACCCAGGGATAAAAGGCATTAATGCATCACTACCAGTGTTGACTTCCCTGTAGGCAAAACCCACCATTCAGCTCCAAGTTCAACAGCAATCAGTCCCACAAAGCTGTTATTTAAGATTCAGGAAAGATGAGTGCTTAAGCATTTAGATTTGAAGTACTGGTACCGCTTAACTTTATTAATGCTTCTTCAAATGAAGAGAGTACTTCTGTAATATTTCAGGCAATACTAAGTAGACATATTTAACTGTGCTTTTTCAGAAAGTTTCATTAAGAAGGACGTAGGATGTTTCATGAGGGTGCAGGATTCTGCCTCCATGAAGACAAACCAAAACAAACATTAACACTAAGGGAGATAAAAGCGCAGCAAAGACCTCAATCGTACATTTTTTTCTGCTTTCTCTAAACTATAGTTTGGTAACCTCAAACTTAGAAACATAGGTAAAGTCTGGTATAAGTGTCAAATTACAGTCTCCCAAAAAGGTGCAGTGATTTTAGCAGTTTCTCCTAGTATTATTATGTTTAGTAATTAAACCTAGTTTTATAAACTGATTCTTGTCTGTTTTGTCTATCTCCCATTCCAGTCTCCTCTCATTCACTGCCAATGATATCATCTAAGTCTTGGACTGTGTCAGCTGATGTTTTCATTTGGAATAATTCTCTTTTCCTACATTCAGTTTCGTCTGACTCTTCCAAGTAATTCAATGTAACTCAGTCAGACATTGTCTAAAATCCTGAATATAGGAAATAAGTTTGTTTGCACAGGACTCTAAAATATTAGAAGTTTGAAGTCAGGAAAAAACAGCACTTAAGCCAACTCAACCTCTTTTGGACATTTTTATTCACTGATGTCACTTTCATTTGTGCAAACTCCTATAAATCAGTCTCTTGGGCTGCTGATTATTTTTCTTGGCCTTTTCTTAACTCTCTTACCTTTGGTGTAATAATTTGATACAAGAGAATGGATAGAACTGTCAAATAAATGGGAATGTGCTACTCTCCAAGTAGCTGAAAAAAAGAGGGAAGGAAGGGTGTCGCTCTTGGGTACTCCCAAAAGAGCTTAATTTAAGAATAAGCACATATGAATCAGGAAACAGGCTCAAAGAGATGGCTGAAGTATTCACAAGGACCATGCATCATCTCAATTGTTCAAAAATTAGGACTGGGCAAAGCCATGAGAAAAATATGACACAAGGAGTATTGCAATTATGGAGGAAAGGCTTCCCAGCCAGTCTCTCAGGTCCTTCCATGTATAATTTCTAAGATCACAGAATCATAGAAACATTTAGGTTGGAAAAAAACTTCTAAGATCATCGCGTCCAACCTTTGACCTAGCCCTACCAAGTCCACCATTAAACCATGTCAGTAAGCTCTACATCTACATGTTTTCTGAAGGCCTCCAGGGATGGTGACTCAACTACTTCCCTGGACAGCCTGTTTCAATATTTCACAACCCTTTCAGTGAAGAAATTCCTCTCAGTATCCAAACTAAACCTCCCCTGGCACAGCTTGAGGCCATTTCCCCTCTTCTTATTGCTCGGTGCTTGGGAGAACAGACCAATCCCCACCTCACTGTAGCCTCCTTTAAGGTAATTGTAGAGCATGACAAGGTCTCTCCTGACCCTCCTCTTCTCCAGACTAAACCCCAGCTCCCTCAGCTGATCCTCATAAAACTTGTTTTCTAAACCCTTCACCAGCTTCGTAGCCCTTCTCTGGACATGCTCCACGGCCTCGATGTCCTTCTTGTAGTAAGGGGTCCAAAACTGAACACAGTTCTCGAAGTTTGGCCTTACCAGAGCTGGGTACAAAGGTACAATCACTCCCCTGGTCCTGCTGGCCACACTGTTTCTGATACAAGCCAGGATGCCGTTGGCCTTCTTGGCCACCTGAGCACACTGCTGGCTCATGTTCAACTGCCTACCGACCAATACCCCCAGGTCCCTCTGTCAAGTCATCCTATCCTCGGGCAGATCAACACTCGTGCCCACATTGGTGTCATCTGCAAACTTACTGAGGGTGCACTCGATCCCCTTGTCCACATATTAAAGATATTGGTAAAGATATTGAAGAGAACTGGCCCCAGCGCTGAGCCCTGGGGGATGCCACTAGTGACCAGCCTCCAACTGGATTTAACTCCATTCACCACGACTCTTTGGGTCTGGCCACCCAGCCAGCTTTTAACCCAATGAAGTGTACACCTGTCCCAGCCATGAGCAGCCATTTTCATTGAAATAAAGAAAGATCTAAATAAATGCTTCTTTCCTGATCTGGCATATGACTTACCTCACCAAGACAGCCTTCTTTCACCATATATTTCCTGACGTGATTCCAGATGCGGCTTTTGGTCAGCAAGCTGCCTCCAGTGGCTTGTTCAAATTTTTCATAGCTTCCGTACTTCTGCAATGTCCGCTCCATAATATTAATGGACTATAAAATACAAAAGTGTAGCAAATATGCATGCAGTAAGAACCCAGTGTCAGACTGGCACATCCACTCCTCTTTTTTTTCTCTTTCTCTGTCTCTCTTTTTTATTCTCTTCCATCTAATATTTCTACCAAAAATGTGTCCTTACAACGAAATCCTTTGAACCATGGATTTTTGTGTTTCAGAAATGATGAGAAAGAACAGAAACTTTATCCACTGAACTTTCATTTGAACCATACTACCTCTTTATAACCCTAAAAAACGAAGAAGGAAAGTTTCATTAGGCAATTAAAGGTATCAACTTCAGCTCTCTTATGTATTGCTGCTGGAAGAAGTCCCTTGTGGGTACGCAGCAGAGCACGATGCCTATTATGTGATCTGAACTTTGCATGTTGAAGATGTTACTGGTGGGGTGTGAAATGCTCATCCCCAGTAATCTACTTTCCAATTTGTCATTTCACACTCTTCAAAGAAAATGCAGTCTAGAATAACTTCTTATCCAGTAGTAGCTCAGCTACAGGAAACTGATTTTTTTAATAGATATGATAGCAGAAACTCCCAGGAATATCAGTGGAAAAAAATATGACTGATATTACCTTAAAGAATGAATGTTCTCGCTAAGAAAATACTGCCAATAATGACGGTTGAGATCCTCCTGCAGGCTGAATCTCTTTTTACCTTGTACGTTATATCCATGCACCAAGCTGATAACACGCTTGTTGTTTCCAGCTATGCAATTCTGGCAGTCAGACTGGCTTATTGTCCACAAAACAGCAATTCATTTTGTATCTCTCACTGCTATTAAGAATCCCATTCTAATATTTTTCAAGTTAAAACTAAGCAACCCTGAGTAACTTCCACTGAAAGCTGTAAATGATGTGTTCTTATGGTCCTGTATCTCTTTGATGAAAGATAAGTTACCTGAATGCCAAAGAAACACTGCACTTAATTTAATATTTCTTTGTCTGCCTCTCATACCTGATATTAAATTTGAAGGACCTCCTGGTCAGTTCTTTTTTGTTGTTGTTGTTTTGAAGAATAAAGAAAGCAGAGTAATTTTACAAGAAAAGAAACAAGAAAAGAAAAGGAAGAGGAAAAGGAAAAGCTGCTGTTTTGGGGGGGTTATAGTCTGGAAGCAAAAAATCTACCTGCAGTTCCTCACTGCTGGGATCTCTTTCTACTGCACCTGGGTTTCCCCAGACAGTTTTTACTGACAGAACCCTTCTCAGCCATGGGAGCAGAGTGCATGGGCTAGGAAGGATAAATACTGAATCTGAAAATGAGGTACAAGCAGAAACCCGCTGCAAACATCACCTGGGGTTATTCCAACAGCTATCCTGCTAGTTCTTCAGGGACAGCATAGCAGCACCGTGATGCAGCACTAACACAACTGGTCCAGAAAGCCAGAGTGTGTGGTAGCCAGAGCATGACTCCAGCAAAAAGAGGCTCACGATAACGCCACTCGGTTTTGTTAGATGAACCCTATCTCCTCTCACTGCCTCCCATAGCTGCAACTCCCTAACCACCCTGCAAACTCCAGCAGAATTTCAGGCTTGTTAGGAACTCATAGCAGTCATGCACTAGACCCACCCTGAGCTGATTCAGGATTGTAATGTCCTAACCCAGCACCCCCAAGATGAAGTCCCACCAGGAGGAACTGCGTGCCACCCCTCAGCCTTGTGGCATTGGGCTTGTTCTCGGGATCCAGCCCATCTTGGCAGCTGGCCCCTGCACTTGCTGAAGTTAGACTAAGAACTGGATGTCATGAAGAAAGGCACCAATGAGGAACATGTTATCTTTTCTTTGTAAAGTTTTCTTTATAAGATCAGGTGCCTGAATGTCTGACCAGAGGTACCATAAAGAGAAGAATGCCATGCCCTTGTAATGCTTGAGCCACCCCATGTGCTTTGGCTTTGCCTCTCCCTGTTACAACACAATGATGCAATGAAAACTTTGGCATCCTTCTGCAGCTCAACAACAAATGGCATTTTTCAAGAATGTATCAAAATAGAGGATGCACCCTCACCTGCATCGTTCTACCTACCCACTACTGTTGATGATTAAAATAGGTTCAGTGCCATTATTTTTACTGTTACTTCCATTAACTAATCACATGGAAATATGCGTATGGAGAACTACACATCTGTACTGAAGACTTGTGATGTAAATGGTATTTCAGTTCCCAGTAACCTCCCCATACGTTAGGTCTTGTATGCATGCATAGGTGTGGCAGGGTCTAACACATAAATAAAGTTTAGAGAGATTACTGTATGTCAGTAAATAATTCATTTGCTTGTGAATAGTCAAGTCATAACATCACATGTCATCTAAAAATGACCTCAGACAAATGAAGCAAGGTCAGTGTCCAACTTAAGTATTAAACGTAGGAATATATGAATCAATGATGGAAGGCATAATATTTCTGATGACTAAGGACAATTGCTTCTAGCAAATTCTAGGATGATGGCCTAAATGTAGAGAACAAAATCAAGGAAAATCTAGTTCTTAATAGCTTGTATGTTTTCCAGATTTTTTTTTCATTTTTAAACTGAATTATTACATACCTGTTGTTAACTTCTTCTAAAAACATTATTATTATTTTTTAAAGTTTTTCAGTATCTCTGCAAATGCTGAGATATTCTCCAACAAAACCCACGGTTAAAGAAGCAAACCAAAAATGTCTGACCCCTGTCCCAGGAAGTTTATTCTCAGCTGGCAACCTGAGTAACTCATGATTCTTCAGTTCTTCAGTTTCCTTTGTACGGTGCCAGATCCTTAAGATATTAACTACTAGTTTTTTTGGTGTATCTGGTTTCCCTGAACAACTAATTACCTTCATTTGCTCACTGTGAAAGTAGTTATCTCTGAATTAATCTTCTGGCACAAAATTTGTCTTCAATACTTGCTGAGATTAAATTTCAATGAAGCTTATTAGATTAAATACACTATGTACCCACTTAAAGTCTTTGATGCTCAAGCCCCTTCACATGCGCACCGGTAATTTCTGTTCCTGAAGACTTGCTGCCCAGCAGCACTGTATTTTGAATCCCAAACCTCTTCTTTTTTCCATCTCTATTCACAGCCAACCCTCTCTCTCAGCCATAGATTCTGGTAAGGTCTTCTTCTAGTCCACTGAGATGTTGGAAGTGAAGTTTTGAATGAGAGTTACTAGGTGGCTCTATTAGCTGTAATTACCTACTGGTTGTTAAAAGACTAATACTGTTGTCAGTAAGAATTCCTCTCACACTGCTCGGCAATAGGGATGTGGACTTCAGCCTACGTGGTCGAGCTGGCTCCTACAGAGGTGTGTGGAAACCTGCCTGCTACAAGATGGCTGAGGCATCCTGTCACAGCAATGTCAGCTTCAGAGCAGTAACAGTAATATGTTGCTGTGATTAATAGCATTTTTATAAAGATGACAGCCAGATAAAGAAGCAAGATGTAATGGGGCTGCTTCAGGCTGAATTACGGTCGGAACGTGAGCTGAACCTCTCCCCTGAGGCCAAAACCAGGGAAACGCAATTCCCCAAGCAGCTGAGACAGGTCTTTCTGCATTCAAATGTATTTTGTATGCTTGTATAGAGCAGCACTTCCCTTTAAAAGTTGTCAATAATGTGATTTAAAATGCAGTAAATCCTGTGGGTGGAAAGATTTGGCTTTACATTCTCTGAAAGTTGTTCAGTGCAGGAACTAATGCAGGGACGAATGCCATTTTACAAAGCAGCCAGAATTTGGTCATTTCCATTTTAAGGGATCTTAGAGCACCTTTTAGAAAATATCCAGCACTCAGGCTATGTGTTTCTCCTAGTAAAGCAAACACAGCTAAAACATTGGCTCAAGTGCTGGAATGGATCCTCTGGGCCAGAGAACAGGACCAGGATTGTTTTATTTATGACTATGTACGTAGCCTTGCAGTTTCACTGACTACTGGCTGCAGCCCTCTCAAGCAGTGGGCAATGTGGAAATGGAAACGTTTGATAGTAACAGCTAAATTCTAGATAGATTTGAACAGTGCCTAGTTATTAAATCATGGAGTGAGTCAACAAATGATTTGGAAATCATGGTTCCTGTCCTCCACTTAAACTGCATGATGGACTTCTGTCCAAACTAAAACCTAGAGATGTAAATTCCTCACATTCTTTTTTTTTTTTTTCCTAGAACAGGTCTTTTTAACATATATACATATACATATATATATATATATATTATTGCAGAGAAGCAGGAACACCAGCACCATTGCTAGTGGAGGAGAAGCTTGGCTTAGATCCCACCAAATGCTCCGGAGAGAAAGGCTGATCATCACACGTCCTCTCCCAGTCAGGACTGCTCTCAGTCCTCACAGAGATGCCACAGGAACAGTTTAGCCTGCCTCTAAGCAAACCACACATGAGGTCCAGCGCAGTTTTGTACCAAACTGTGTGAAATAAGCTTTTTCTATAATGTGATGACAAAGCCTTGGATGGAGAAGAAACAAACAGGAAAAGGGTGAACGAGATGCACAGACTGAAGGAGGCCAAGAAAGGCAGCAAAAATGAGAGCTAGATTTGAAGAACAGAAATCAAAGAACCACAGAATCATAGAATGGTTTAGGTTGGAAGAGACCTTAAAAGCTCATCTAGTTCCAACCCCCTTGCAGGGACACCTCCCACTAGACCAGGTTGCCCAAAGCCCCATCAAACCTGGCCTTGAACACTTCCAGGGATGAGGCATCCACAGCTTCCCTGGGCAACCTGTGCCAGTGCCTCACCACCCACACAGTGAAGAGATTCTTCCTTATATCTAATCTAAATCAACCCTCTTACGGTTTAAAACAGTTACCCATTGTCCTGTCACTACACTCCCTAATAAAGTGTCACTCCCCACCATTTCTGTAGGCCCCCTTTAGGTACTGGAAGGCCGCTATAAGGTCTCCCTGGAGCCTTCTCTTCTCGAGGCTGAACAACCCCAACTCCTTCAGCCTGTCTTCATAGCAGAGGTGCTTCAGCCCTCTGAGGATCCTTGTGTCTCTCTTCTGGACCTGCTCTAACAGGTCCACGTCCTTCTTATGCTGAGGGCCTCAGAGCTGAACACAGCACTCCAGGTGGAGTCTCATGAGAGTGGAGCAGAGGAAGACAACCACCTCCCTCCATCTGCTGGCCACACTTCTGATGCAGCCCACAATATAGTTTACACGCTTCTTGAAATGAGCAGGACAAATCTGGAGTGCTGATCAGAGTAGGAGAGGGATGGATAACAGCATGTCTGAGGAAGTAGAAGACTGCCAAAACCATTTAAGAGCAAGGTGGCAGTTTCTTCTGAACATGAAAACTCTTAAAGATAAGAGTGTTTGGGAAGGGAGTATAGGCTTTATTAACCAGTTCTCTGTCTTTCCACTGTTTATAAAGACAAAGTACTACTATGAGATGCAGCTTTGTGTAGGTTGGTTTGGCAGTGTTATCCCAGGGGACTCTCCTTATTTGGCATGCAGATATTTTTTAAAGCCACCTCATCACAACAGTGAGAAAACAAACACTGAACATACATTAGACCTTCTGCTGGGCCCTCTGCAACAGGAAACTCCCTGGTACTGAAATCCAGACATACCAAGGGAGGCGGCAGGAGTTTGGCAGGCAGGAGACCCACGTTCTTGCTTCTACTGCCTGCCTTCAGGCACTCTCCTAAACTCTCCACAAGCTGTTTACGGCTTTTTCTAAAAATCTGTGACACACATGAATTGACAGCATAGTATCAGTTGCAGGCTTTCAGAGACACATTCCCCTGAAGAAGCACAGACCTACTCTGTCTTCTTCCACCTCAATCACATAAGTGCTGCAGCTTCAACAGGAAGGGTGGGATGCTGAAGGTTACCTCCTCTTACCATGCAGACTAATCCATACACTGACAGTTCAGCCACCCGCAAATAGATGCTGTGAGTTTGAACCCATGCATATTGAGAAAGTCATGAAGCTTAAGCTTCCTCTTCCCTGAATATGTATTCTCTTGGTTAGAAGGTTACTAAAAGGGTGCTCACTGCTATCACCTTCTCACACAACTCTGTTTCAAGCAAAACCAGAGAAGTCCTGAGGCACTGAAACAACAGGGAGAGCTGTCACACACACACTTCTCCCAGCACACACATCTCTGGGAAGTGATAGGTCTCTGCAGCACTGAGATGGGACCAGTCCCCAGTGATGCTGCTGATTCTGATGCTTGCCACAACCACCTCAGGTGATGGTGTTACCTGAAGGGAGAAGGGTTGGGATTTTTCAGCATCCTGAATATAACATGGAGCCCCTCTCTTGGGATTCTGCAGCTATCCGAGTTGTCAGGTGTTGCAAAAATTTGCTGGGAAAACCCAGAACGGGATTCCAGCTGTTGCCTGTTCTAGCATCCAACTGTGAGCTTCTTTTCCAGCCTCTGGGTCAGTAGAAAGCAAGGTGCTGATCTTGCCACAGTTCCTAAGGCCAAAGTAAATTCTCAAGCAGCAGGGAAAAGAACAGAACAAAAGGACTATCTGGTTGTACCAGGTCACTGCTTAGGAGCAAAAATACCTGTTCTCTTCATTATTACCTAAAATGTCTGGTTGAAACCCTCTTATCACTACCAAAGAGTGCTAAAAGAAGCAGCATTTACAAGACAAGTCCCCTTGCACAGCAAACTCTGCTTATGAATATGAAAGTAATGATACAGAAGCACTAATGAAAGCAAGGCAAGACTGCGTGTAATTATCAGGTTTAGGTTTTGGTGGTGTTGGCTTTTTTAATTGTTTACAGCCAAGTAGCTCTCTGAATCCCGAGTCATCCATGTGCAGCAATAAAACTTAGTTACTTGAGAGCTATTGTAGATACATGTACCGATAAGACATGCTCACGAATTGTTTGAGGCAACCAAATTCGAAAATGGGCTTGGTGATATAGGAGCCAGCTCTCCCCAAGTTCAGAAGCAGCTCTGCTAGAAAAGGCTTGCAATCTCAGATGAGATTTGTGAGATAGACAAGGCTTGCAGGCACCATTGCTTTCTTCCCCGCACTGTTTATTTGTGTGTAAGCAAGGGGAAAAAACCTCCCGGCTGCACACTTGGATAACAGTAAGTTGTACCAGATGGAACTTGTTAGGCCGATCAACAGCCATAAACTGGTGGCTGCACCTCCCCTTTGGGTGCAACTGGAAAGGAGGGAGAGAGGTAAGTGCAACTTTTTGAGGATAGCATATTTAGGCTGTAGTGTTTGGGGGTTTGTTCAGTGTTTGCCTTGGCTTTTCCTCTGCATGCTTGCTCTCTGCGTGATGAAGAGTATGTTTTAGTAATCTGGATCTGGCAGAAATATCCTTAATGAAAAACTTTTCAAGTACTTTGCAAGAGATTAAAAGTTAATATTCATGTGTTTTTTTGTATGAGTTTGCGTTCTGAAACAAACCTATGTTCCTACTGTAGTACCACCAGAAGTGCTGTCCTAGTGGAAGAGGGAAGCCCGTGTAGTTCCCCGAGAACTGTGACACTTGGATGGCCCCGTCAGCTTTGCACTGCATGCTAATATGCTTTATCTACAAATCTTAGTTTGGGAGCGGGTTTAGTTAGTAGCAGAAAATGACATGCCTTACAGCTGAGTGCTCGTTACAGCCAGTGACACGTTCTTGAGACTTCAACACGCTTTGTCTGTGACACGACCTGAATGCTGCAAGGGGTTGCTGTGTTGAATGTCTTGTCACTTGGCCTTCCAGCTCCACCTAATTGTAGGCTACCTCTACTAAAAACTTATGTGTGTGTGTAATACAAACAGAATGTGGCACAATTTATTTATTTATTAATTCAAAATTGCTATTTTCTTTTAAGTGCAAGGGAGAAGGATGTACAACTTTTATAGGATGGATTATTCCTTCAACAAAATGACTTACTTTAAATGTGTATATATTAACAGCTTTCCTGCCTTCATGTAAAGTTCAAGGAATACAGGTGTTCACAAGCAGATTATTTGATGTTGCATCTTCTTTGCTAATTTTAGTTTAGCAATCTCCAACTGTAAAGTCAGTTGCTCTGCAAACACTGGGGAAAATTACTTCTAAATAAATATTTCTACCTATAGCATGTGTGCAAAAATCAAAAATATTTTGTGTTAATAACAACAACCAAGGACAAGAAGTTTGAGCCAGAAGAAAAGCAAATAATAATAATAATAATAAACTACAGCACACAGCTGTTGCACTGACCTTGAAATACAGCAATTAAAGAACCATTTCTGAAACATTAGAGGTGTCAATCAAAGTGAAAAGCTGCAAGTCTACATATTATTTTTTATTATTCTCAAGTTCTCTTCTCTAAGAGCACATATTGTGTGACTCATGAAAGAAACTTACTGTGAAGAAAACACGGTGAGTTTGGGAGAGAAAAAAAGAAATAGAGCAAAGTATGGAAGTAAAGACACTAGAATTACTATTTTCAAATGTATTAATAATTCAAAAATGTTTACTGCATGACTGTGAAAAGACAATTGAAAAAAGGGGTGTACTGTGCCCAAGGTTGAAAATTTTCTTTGATTTGACTAGAGGCCTGGGGAAGTTGGGGCTGCTCACAGGCTTGTGCTTTTCCTGTTACAGAACTCTCAATGGTTTGCAAATCCATGTTGCTCTTTGCCTTTTTTTTTTTTTTTAAGGCAGGGTAGGGTGTGATTCATCTTCTAGAAATGTTGCTGCAATGCTACGTTAACCGATTCCACAGATATGCACAGAAGCAGAAAGGAAGATAGGAAAACATAACCTGTTTTAGTGTCCTAGCAGGCACAGCTGTGGGTAAAAATATTTTGGAAATGATTAAAAATCCTTTAAAATTCTAAAATGTCAGGTTTTGATATTATTTAACTAAAGGATCCCAGAACCCCACTATGAAATTGGAGAGTTCTGTCAGAGAAAAGCTGTTTTTACACAGGTATTAGTCATAGAAGAGCAAGCATTAAGTTTCTGTAAGCACCTTTTATAGATAGGTTAGGAATAATTTCATTTTTGTTTGTAAAAAGCAAAGCTTCCTAAAATAACTACAGCCTCCAGTGAAAGCCAAAAACATAACACAAAACAAAATGTTAAGGGAAAAGGATGACTATATGCAGTTGTGTTCTTATTGCAGACCAAAATCTGATGCTGTATTCTTTATTTTCTTTCAATTCAAGTCATCTCTTCTGAATCTAATGCTTTCTACGAGATACCTGTGTACTTCTTCAGATGAGGAAAGCATGCATAGAAAAACATCAGCAATGAGAAGAAGTGAGTGCTTGTACAATATTTGCTGATTAAAATCTTGATTCATGCTGCTTTTTCTGGATAGTAAATTTACATGAAATGAAATTCAAATGTGTACGAAGATGAAAATTTCTAAAGCTAGCTGTAAATGAAAAAGAGAGAGTGTCACCTGCTGGGCTTACAGCTATGTTAAAATTGCTTCTTCAGTTATATGAAATGCAGGATATTGTTCAGTACTTTTTGGAGCTGAAACATTTAAGAAATGCTTTTCTTGCTAAAATTTTATAGTAAAATAAATAAAATAATGTTGAGGAATCATTCACCCTTTTTGATAATGAATATTCATAATGAGGATGTGGTGGTTTATTTATTTATTTTTAAGAAGGCTAAATCAGTGACAGGCTTGCTCCATAAAATCATCCATCATGCATAAAATCATTTTAAGGCTACTTCATTTTAAAAGGGATAATTTGCATTAAATCCAGTTTGACAAATTATTGTTGATTTGCTGTTATCTATGATTAATGTCGCTAACAATATCAAGTAACTGCCCCCACTCCTAATCCCTGTGTCACCAAGAGGAGGACTTCTACACAGTCTTTTTCTCTTTTTATTAAAGCTTCTTTATGCTTTGTTGTTGTGTGTTTTTTTTTCTGTGCTACATTTGCTTCATTGTTTTAAAATCTTTCTTGTCTTAAACTGTGTTTCATGTAAACCCCATTATGAGAAACTGTGCCTTTATCCTATAGAATCGTTTAACAATTAGGCAGACTTTAATTTTTCATTCAAAAAAGAGACTGAGTTTTACTGTTGTATTCTCATTGTTGATGCATTTTTCAAACAGTATGTGAGGAAAATAAGGATGAACAACTTTCACCTGCTACAAAGCCAAATGACATCTTTATAAGTGTGGAAGAAATAATAAAGAGTATAAAATGAGAAAAAAGTAACTGTACCTGCTTAAGAAATCTGTCAGATGCTTGGCTATGTTTAGCTAACACGTTTGGCAAAGCAGGGTTTGCATATTCAAACTGAGGATTGTATGTGAAATCTGACTTGAAGAATTTCATTTTCTCTTTCTCCACATTGGAAGGCTTGATTGCAGTTAGGAGACAGAGTTTTTGGCCAGAGACATCTCCCTCTTTTCCACAGCTTTTTGGTGACTGGGATTGCTTTGGCTTTGACTGATTGAAATGCCTCTTGGCTCTGTTTTTGGGTCGAGGTGGCAGTCCTATGCTGTTCCCTGAAACCGAAATATTGTTTGCAAACTTCATGCTGTTAGACCCTGGGCTGGTGATGAAGATGGAGGGCTGCCTGTTTGTGCAGCACCATCCACCGCTGGGCAAAGGCAGAGGGACTTTGATTTTGCAGTGCTCGCTGCTTCGCGAGGTGGTAGAGCACTTTGTGGCTTTTCTGTGTTTCTTGTGGTGAGTGGACGACTGCTTCTGAGCATGGTGTTTCTTCTCTTCTTTGCTCTGAAGAAGGACATTGTAGCTGCTGGTTCCTGTTGTGAAAATGTCCTTAAGGACCCCAGGAGACAGGTGCTGGAGACTGTTTTCATTATTAATGTTCAGCTTATGTTCTGGACTCAGGATTGATTTCTTAGAAAGCTCTTGCTTAGGCCAGTGAAGTTTTTCTGCATTAAAGAGGGGGAAAAAATCTGAGAACAAATTTGATTGTTTCATACAGTGACACTCATCTTAAAGACTCAGAACAACAACAAATGAAATGCACAACTTGTCTTAACTGTAGTCACATGTTAATCTTGACTTCTAGACAAATGGAAGAAGTCTGCAAGCACATCTGGATAGAGACTTGTAATATGCAGGTAAACAAGTGTTTTATGTTAGCACCTCCATGTACAGATGCACATCTTGCACTAGTGCAACCAGTTTGCAGCGAACAACCGACCTGTTTAAAATGAGGTTCTGTGCATGGCTTTACCAATGTGCACAGTTAAAACTTCTGGCTTTAAGCAATATCTGATCTTTATCACGCAAAGAAGGCTTTTGCATGGATAAAGAGTAATTTTAAAAATTAGAAACTGCACATGAATATGTGGGCAGTATACACGGTGATTTTCCACAGGGATCTGTGCTGTGATGTAAGTAGTCCAGTGTGGTCTCGTAGGCAGGACCTGACTCACAGAACTTACTCTCACTAAGGATGAAAACGTTAGAGTGGGCCAGCCACAGCGGACAATTTGCAGCACCATACAAACAGCAGCATAAATTTAAAAGACCTCAGTGCTTCACATACTCCTGCTTAATACATACAGCAAGGTATATTGAAAAAGGAGGGAAAAGAGAGAGCAGCAAGTTCAAGCATACCTCTCATCCTTAAAGCAATGCTGTGATTTCATCTACTGAAATTGCTGTACAACAACAGCTGGCTTTAAGAAAATGAGAAGATATACTGTAAACCAAATGGTATGCAAGAAGCAAATATGGCTCCTTTAGTGAAGGAGCCCTCTCCTCCTGCCCTGACCCCTGGCATCAGGGAAAGAGGGAATCCCTGATGCAGAGCAGCAGCATGCAAAAGGCACTGAGAATTGAAACTGTGTTTCACACTTGTGCTGGCTTGTTAGACAGAAGTGACTTTTCTTTGCCAGTTCCAACCTTGCCCTTCTCTTGCCAGCCAGGTCTTCCTGGAGCACTGGGAGAAAGTAAGGGCAAAAGTAAGGCACAAGTAGATCCTGCCACAGAGAAATGCTTCCTACTTCTGCACCTAAAATTTGAGGATTCACGTAACGGGAGGCACGGCCAGAGCTTCATTAAAAGTCCACAAAGGGATTTGAGCTTCAGCCCATAGTTGCAAATAGCCGAGCTGTAATTGCTTTCCATACAGTAATTATTCTCTGAATGAAACATTAGCAAAAGATCATTAAATGCCTCCAAGGAAAATAAGTCAATAGTAGTTAAACTCAAGATCTATTTTCACAGGAAAATTAGGTTTTGCTCCCAACATAAGCCCCGTGGCAAAGTATTTCATGCTTTTGGAGCTGTCAGTGCGATGTTAAGCTTGTATTGCTCAGTTCTCCTGCCTGAAGGTGGTGTTCTGCAAAGCAAAAGGACAGAGGTCCTGTACGCGTGAACACGCGATGAGCGATGTGCAGCCTGGGACCTTCCTCTGCTGGAAAGCGAGAGGTGTGAGTGTTAGATTCTTCTCTTCTGCTAAAGTGAGCATTTCTTACAGAGCTCGGGCTTGTTTCAGGGTAAGTCTGAGAATTTTATTCCAAGGCCTGGTGCAGGAGCAAGCACTTTGGTGTTCCTGTTCAGCTGTTACTGGATCATTTCCGCCCCTGGTGTGACAGCCTGTCTCATCCTGCTTTTCCATGGACTGCAGCGATGAGAAACCACGGTTCCCATCACAGAGAAGGCACTGAATATGCAGTCAGGATATTGGGCATTTATCTATATACGTGTGCGTGTGTGCACCTATCTGCAAGCAACTGCCATATAATGACAGGTGCTTTTTGGACAACATGACGACTGCACTTGCATTCTTCTTGGCAAGTATTTAAGATTGATTTGGGGCCTGAGCTAAGTATTGCAGGATGAGAATCCTTACTTTGGAAAAGGACAAATGAAAGGTGAGGTTTTCACCATGTCTGGACATAGAAATATTAAATTTCTGAGCATGAGACTTTGCTTCTGTAGACAAAACTGAAAGTGAAATTAAAGTGCCTCTTCTTAAAATGTAGACAACAAGTTAATGTAATGTTAACATCAGTAATGCTTCCTCTTCTTTAGTAATCAATTCTCAGAAGCCGCAAGTAGCAGAGTGAGCCTTAAATTGCCACTATATACGAACTAATTTGAATTAATACAAGTGTGTCTAAGAAGTGTTTTTTTTTTTTTTCCTAAGAAACCACTCAAAAATGACCTTAAACAGCACCCCTTCTCTCCCATACCTCTCACCCCCAAGCTCTAGTGTCTATCTGGTATAAAAAGCTCCTGACAGCAATCTTTCAGCGCTCAGTAGTACTGTTGGGCAGTAATAAATACATTTGTCTGTATAACCTCTGATTATCACAAGTCAGGATTGTCCTGCACATGCCACGACCGGTTGAGTGCTGAGCTCTCCCTGGAAGGCTTTGCATGCATGTGATTGATACAGAGTTGGGGGACAACATTTTTGGTATGTGCAATCTTTCACTTTATACGTGCAGTTTTATAGCAACGTGCAGGTTTATAGCAAAGGGCTTTTAAGGTGCCACACTAAGGTGGTTGTACTTAACCTTCTCCCAGCTGAAGGAGGATACTGTTCAATGTGCATTTGTGCTGGAAATCTAGAATCAACACATAATACATCAGATTTGGAAGATTATGTCAGGTAACACCACAGTTCTCACAGAGGTCGTGTAGCTGCTGTTTCAAATTCTTTCACTGGTCCTGTGGCCATCATTGTTGTACAACTAGGAAACAATATTTGAGACAATGTCAACAGCATGTTGCCACACACCAAGCTTCTGAAGTTCAGCTTTGAATATGTCAATTTAATCAATAATAGAAATTGTTTAGACTACCTACAGACCAGACATCATTACCCAAACAAAAAACACGCTGTATTCTAGGAAACTTGCTTTACTAAACTGTATTAAAGAGTTTCCAAGGTCCTAGTAGTGGTTGGTGACTGGAACAGAGGTTTTGTATTCTAGATATAAAGCCAGTGCAGCCTACGGTCTGATAATGTGTTTCAGTGTTTTCAGAAAGTGACAACAGCTCCTACCGTTGTAAGGCAGCCAGTGGATCACCAGCCCATGTTAATAATGCAGACTGGATAGCAGTGATTTCCAGCTTGTACAGGATACCATGAGAGATGTCAACAGATTACCTCTAAGAAGTCTGCAAAAGGCAACTTGGATGTCATTGTAGTAAGCTATAACTGCATGCTGCATATCACACTACATATCATATAGGTTTTATCTTTCATATCTCATCCCTGTATGTTACAGCTGTTCTGAGCTGTATATGTATTATTTTTTCTGACTTTTTACATTTCAATCTTGACAGCAGAGAACAACAAAAAGCATACACCAATGACTTATGCACACAGATTCTCTCCACTGATCTCATCTCCAAACGCTCAAAAGTCACAAAGCCCGAAGTCCTTCAACTATTAGAAACAAAAAACAAAACCGATATAGTCTCTCCTAAGAAGACTTTCCCAGGATGCTTACTTCCATTTATTTTTATCTTGTTCCTCTCTGCAACAACACAGTAATAATTCACCAGGATCTAGCTTTTTACTGAACCAAACACTCACCCAGGTTTGGGAGTGGAAGGCGATAATGTAGAAGAAGGAGGAAGGGGCAGAACAGCTGCCTGTCCCCATTATAACATCAGTAGGGGACCAAAAGATGGAAAACCCTCCTATTCAATGGAAAGTTGGTCTGTCCTGGGCCAGGGTACAACTCTGACCCTGTTATGAGCAGCTGCATTTGTCTTCAGCCACCCCATGAGGTGGGTTAGCAGGGCAGAGTGCTGGGCAGAGCCAGACCTACCCTGTTTGGGTATGGGGCCCCGCACATGAGCAGGACCACTTCCTGCCCTAGCCCCAACCCCATCTTCTCAAGGTATCTGCTGGAGCTGGCGATACTGGGCTTGCTCCATGCCACAGATGCAAATGTCCGATGTATCACAGAACCACACAAAATGCTACAACTGTGATTTTGTTGTCACTACAGGGAATTTTACACCTGTGCACCTTCATCTGTGTATGTGCAGCTATTCCAGTGTCACAGGGGTACTGGAGAAGGGACATAGCCCAAATCTGCTAACACAGGGTGTGTGGGAGCCACAGATCTCGTCTTAATTCTGTGCTAATGAAATACTTTGCATGTCTATGTTGCACACCTTTTATCCCATCGCTAGCTTTGGATCTTGTGGCAACACACACTGCCTAATCTTGTCAGAGGCTGTTAGAAAAAAATGTTAAATTTCATGACAAATTCAGAAACTAGGTTATATCATTGGTTTCCATTTGATATGTTGAACTAATACTTTATTATGTTGATAATACGTGTAATAAGAACCTCATTATAAGATTTTTACTAGATTTTGGATAGCATTTTAGAAAAAAAATCTTCTTCACCTAGGCTACTGGGTTGTTACTATCCAAATGGATTCAAAAATACTTTCTCCATAGGTGACATGAGGTGAATAATGACGTATTTGTGGGCACAGATCTCCATCTGCCCAGCTAGCCGCACTCTAAAAACGTAGAGAGCTCAAGTGGTTTTTTAGCACCTGTCACTCAGGTTATACATGCATAATGGACAAATCCTTTCCAAACTGCAAGTGTGCTTCTTACAGCATGTAGCAGAGATGTTCTTGGAGATCTGTGCTTACCCTTGGAATGTAATCGTCTGAGACACTGCTTTAGTTTTTCAGTTCATCGTTACCATTTTAGAATATGTTTGAATTTATTTTCGCCCCAAATGAGAAAACACTTCCAATAGCTCAACTTGGATTTTCAAATGCAAATAATTTGTGGTCTGCCTACAAATAATAAGAAAATAGCAAAGCCCAAAGCTGAAAGATGAGAAGAAAATATAAGAATATGACACGTAAGATTTCTCCTTTGATATATTTTGCAAATGTTAAATTACGTTACAGATACATTTATCTTCAGTATCCAGGTAATGTGAATAGATTAAAAACCTATACTTAGTTCATTAGCTCTAGACTGCATGGTTTGGGGGTGCAGAAGGCTGCAGAAAGCATATTCTGCAACAAACAGGCTATGCAGAGGGTTATGCATGAATCTATAATGTCCCATTGACTTTCCGATACTACAGGCTTATTTGTGGAGTAACAGAATCTGAGCAAAATTTGGTGGTAGTGTCTTTTCTTACTACTATAAATGCCTTTAAGGTTTACAAACACTCACCAGTTTCAACAGAAAGCGTCGGGCAACTTGTACTTGACAGCACTGGAAGCTCTGCCTATAATACCTGGAAATTATTTAACTATAGGGCCAGTTAGTCAGCTCCTGGAAAAAAGACTGGTGCTGAGCTGTCTAATGCTTTCACACCAAGACATTTAATAAATAGAGCCTGTATGATGCTGGGAATGTTGAAGTGCTACCTAAGACCTTTTTTTTTTCCCCAAAAAAATATCCACCTCTTTGCTTTCCTCCTGTAACAGAGCATCTGTCCAGAGGGTTAACTCTGAGCAGGTTAAATCTGAGCTGCAGACCCAAGGGGTAATTTCAGGGACGAGCAAAGTTGCCTGTCCGATCAACGGGCTGCCAACTCCAACACAGCCAGCAGTTGCAGGATGCGCTGGCATGCCTTCAGGCTGTGCAGTTTGGTTTTCCTCCTTTAAAATGGCAATGATATTCAAGATGCACTCTTCCTACCCTAAAAAAAAAAAAAAAAAAAAAAAAAAACAAAACAAGTGCAAGCTCTTGGGGTGCAGGTTTTCACCCCGAAACACCACATCGCGCAGTCGGCTCCGAATGGGGCCCCTCGGATCCCACCACCACGGCCCCCCCGGGGCGGTACTCACCGGTCACACGGATGGACTCCAGCATGGTTCCGGGCCGGGAGGAGCCGGGCAGTCCCCGGGGGATCGACCCGGGCCTCGTCCCTGTCCCTGTCCCCGTCCCTGTCGCCGTCGCGGCCTCGCCACCGCCCCGCAGGAGCCGCCCCCGCCGAGTGCCCGCCCTCCGCTGCCGACTACAAGTCCCAGCATGCTGCGCGCCGCCCGAACCCTGCGGAGGCTGGCGCCGGCGGAGCGAGGAGCACGCCGGGAGTTGTAGAGCGGGGGGCCGCCTTATCAGGCCGCAGCACCCCCGATTTCTCGTGTCAGTATTTGCGGCAGCCCTGCGGGCACAGCTCGCACTGAATCGAGCCATCGCCTTGTGCTGCACTGACAATTAGCAATGATCCTCGTCGCTGTTAATTGATAGTAATTGATAATTATCAGCCTAGCAGCCATGGGGTACAGGGGACAAGCGCCCTCAGGCCTGGGACTGTCCTGGGAGAGCACACCCCAGCGCTGCCATTGCTTGCTGAGGAAAGTGGGGCAAAAGTGTGGGGCAATGCCTTATACTGGTAATAAGGAAGGTTTTTGTAATTTGGTGAGCAATTGCTGGAATGTAAAGCAGCAGATGGGCTTTGTATTGCATCCTGCTGTTGCTTTACTTGTGAAATCTCTCACTCCTTGAAGCGTACTCTGCACGCGTTTTAAAATGCCTATTAAACATCTGATAGGAGTAAGTTACTGCAACTTGGTGATTACAGTTGTGTAACCAATTCATGAAGGTGTGGTGGAGGACAGCTTCACACCCTTCCCGCAAGCCTAAGGGTGTTACTACAGTCAGACTGCACTGGAATATATTTTAGTTTGTTAATGCATTTTACTTTTCTAAATGGCCAGCACTTGATGGAGGAAGTAATTTAATTGAAAGGAACTTACAGGCATAACACTGCTCAACATACCTTATGTGAATGAAGTGATCTGCCAGGAGAGGAAAGCTGTGAGGCAGCACACTGCTTTGGTTGAGTTGCTCAAAATGTCTGCTGCCTTTCCCGCCTGTTAGTACATTCACACCCACAACACAGTGCACACACACATCCCTCCGTAACAGCATCCTGCAACGTATGGGACCCGTTTGTGCCACCACAAGCAGGGGTGGAGAGTCCACAGCTCTCGTTGATGCTGCTCTGAGCCCCTGTCTCTGTCCCGCCCTTTCTGTGCCCAACCTGAACGAGTTGTATTGAACTTCACAAATCCTTCTTAGAGCAACCTGTACAGAGGCAACCCTAAAACTGTGTGGCTGGACTAGCCCCACAGAGTGCTGGTCTGATAGTTATAGTATAGGGTATTAAGGAAAAACAAACAAACAACAAAATAAAACCTTTAAAGCATATTTTCATTTGATCTAGTACTGCCTCACAGACAAAGAGAGAGACTCTTAAGACCAGCTATGACAAGACTGAGGTGTCTCTTTTTCTCAGAGCCTAATGCAAGAGCTAGTACTAAAGCACAGCTATACCTAGCTGTCAGACCGGATGCCCTTTTTAACTTGAATTCTTTTAGGAACAGCGGGGATACACGCTCTGTTAACGTGTCCAAGTTTAACCTAAAAAAACCTCTTCGCAAGCGCTGTTGTATCTGGAACCCGCAGGCTTGTCTCCAAATCTCAAATTGCAGGAACTGAGTAAACAGTTTTAAATGTAGGTAGACAAAGCTATCACTATTAGTTACAGTTTGCTTGTGATATATGAGAATTACAGGGGAAAAAAAAATAAACCCATTAGTGAACCAGTTCAAGCAGTGGAAATAATCAGCATAGCAGGTAAAGAAAGGGTAGATGGCTGCTACAATGTGAAGTCAATATACCACTTTACCATAATTCCCCAGTCAGTTTTGGTGTTTAGACTCTAAATTCTCATTTTAGAGATTATACTTTGCTTATGCTTGGAAGCCATACCAATGAAACCAGTAGCTCCAGCTTTTGCTGAGCGTGTTATATGCTTATATTCCTTCTCCTTACTCCCTCCAGAGCTTGCCTCCTCTTCTTGTTTCCTCTCTCCTGCCCCCTTCTCCTTGTGCCCGAGTCCTTTTCCACCAAGTGCTTTGGCATTCAGTCAAACCTGAATCTACTGCCTCCAGCATTTTTTTTCCCCTGTTGGCTTTTTTGCTTTGCAGGTTGGCTTGAAGGTTTTGTTAGGTCATGCTACAAGGATGACAAAAGCAGCAGCAGAAGGCACAGAGAAGAAATGCTAAAAGGCCAGCTGCCCCCATATGCTGCTTTGACTCAGAGCAAGCTTTGTCATGTTTGGTGATTAAAAACATCACATAGAAAGCTCAGTCAAAAAATAAAAATTAAAAAAAAAAATGCTAGGTATCTCAATATATATTACAAGAATGATATATATACATACATGTATTTAATGTACTTGTAACAGTTCTGACCTCAAAGGCATCTGAGTTTGAAAGTCTGCAGGGATGGAAGCTGGCAGTACGGCTGGCACAGATGGCACTGCAACAAGGTGAGATGACATGGGGACGAACAGTAAGGTTTTGACAAGAGCCACACTGTGGAGTACATCTAATACAATACAGTTTCACAACATAAATAAAATCTGTATCTGGATATCACTTGCCTGTTGTTAGAGACAGAATTAAAGATGGCATGTGCATCTTGTATTTTAAGCTCAACTTCAGCATGCCATTATTTTCAGAGATAATTATTTCATATTTACCTGGCCAGCAATACTGTAATGTCTAGTACATAGAAGAGTATCTTTGAAAGAATATTAGCATCAGTAATCTCTGCAGCATGTAGGGCCCAGAAGAGCAGTGATCCATTTTATTCATCTCTAAACTTGCCAAAAGCTAACACTGCAAAATTCAAACACGTATATATAAATATGTATGCTTATATGTGCATTGGGGTTTTAAATATATATATGTATAAATATACACAAACTTATTTTAATGTCTGCTTTATTTTGTTCATCTCTCACATTCACTCCATCTTCCTTTCACTTCTCTGTGCTGACAGAGGAAGTAGGCAAGCTGAGAGTGAGAGTACTTAAATAACTGCATAATTTGGCACAGCTTCGGGGCCATTGGAGTGGCAAGATTAGCCTCCCCTCCGCGACTTAATGACTTAGCTGGCTGCGTATCTTCTGACCAAGCAATTTCTTTGACCAAGTGACTCCAGTTGACCACCCTCCCAGTCACACTCTTTCTAGAAACTCATTCTGAAATGTCTGACATTGCTGTCTGATTCCAGCTGCATCCCACACCTCTAGTACACACTGAAGGCAGCACATGCTTGTAGAGCGTTACTCATACAAACATTACTATTCAATGGGACTGCTATTTAAAGATGCCTTGCAGAGTACAACTTGTTACAGCTCCAGTATTTGGATTGATTTGTCCGCCGAATTTGTTCCTGCTGTTTGCCAAGGAGGCTCAATACCATAAACCCAGCCTGACAATGAAAAACCAAATGCAGGCAAAGCTTTTAGTAACATTCACAGAAATGAAAGCAGAGTAAAATCCATGATGTGAACCTCGAAATGTAACCAATCATTGTCCTTGATCAGTAAGGGGGAAAAAATCAGAAGTATGTATTGCATATACAGCTTTATAAGGAAATTAGCTCAGTCAGTGGAGAAGGTGGATTTCTAGAAGTCATTTCCTGGAAAAATGTGCTCAGCTTTGTACACTCACAAAAGCCTACTAGGAAGGAAGGGGCTACTTCCTTTCCTATGGCAGAGACATGGGTTATATAAATGTATCAGTCACAGCCATGCATGCATAGCTTACAACACAGATGGTGGACAAAGACACCTCCCCAGACTTATCCTCCTCAAACCGTCCACCCATTTTCATGGCAGTGCCTTGTTACTGCCAGGGTCTTTCTGAGAAGGGCAGGACAGTACCCCTGGGAGTCAGAGGTACCTCACCGTGGCCACACCGACACCAGGGAGGCAGCACAGGGGCTGGCAAAAATCTGACCCAAATTGTGAGAATTTTCAAAATGTTCATACTTTGTCTTTGGGACTTTTTGTCTTCCAACTCTTCTGCAGCGCTAGGATAATTTCAGTTGAAAAATGAATGTTTGCATAGAAAATTTTGGCTGGTCAGGTGGGGACTTTATTTCTTCACCAACATGAGAAAAGCACAATGTTCTCCTCATTGCCGTTCATTTCCATATCTTCTCTTCCACACTGTCTGCTTGATCTCCTGGTTTTTGCTGGTCCAGGCTGCCTAGCAGAGTTAGAAAATGAAAAGGGGATATCCAAAAAACACAAAACACTCTTAGCAGCATTTTGCAAGATGTAATTTGTGCACTAATATATGAGATTGTATCATACTTGGCAGAATGAAGGTCAATGCTCTCCTAGAGCTAGAGCCCATGCTGTGGAGAGGATACCCTTTGCAGTTGACTTCAGTGGGCAAAGACCCAGCATCTGGGGAAAGTGCAACAAACTACTTTTTCAGCAAAACCCTTCATTGCATTGGACCTCCAAATCCTCTTACCTAGGACAGGATCTATAGAGCAGAACGAGTTTTATTTGTCCTGCAGAAGGTGGTCTTCTGGTTTGTCCTGTTTTCAAGGAAAAGCATGGGGCTCAATGAGGGGCAGAACCCAAGGTGTAACCCCACTTTCTTTTTCCAGTTTTCAAGTCACGCCTGTCACTGCTTCCTACCTTTACTTTGCAGGTTCCTCCACGGTTTGTAGCAATGTTGCTTCTTTTTCCCGCAATATAATCAGTTTTGAATTATTTTCTCCATGGTGAAAAATCCCTTTAGAGCAGTACCTGGTCATTCAGCTGATGGAAGCATTTAGTGTTGGAGCCTGGGAGAAGTGTAAGCCAAGACAGAGTTCTCTTCAGACTTTTTTCTCTTCCATTTCATCTCTGTTTTTGGAGGTTCCCCAGGTACGACTTTATCACGGCATTATCGGAGTCACAGAGTGGGCGCTCCAAGGTCTCTGAGGTGGGGAGCAGAGGAGGGCACATATCATCTTGCCTTTTTACAGATCCGCTGAATTCAAAAGAGATTTTTGGATTAGATGTTTAGAAGACAAGCTGCCCATACCCAGCCACTTGTAAATGGTTGGCAGGCTGCTCCACGCAGGAAAGAGAGTTGAGTGCCAAGAGTCACTGTGACTCTTTTCATATTCCTTTAGTTAGATTCTCTTCCAGGTCAAAATGGATTTTTGCAGTAAGCAGATTGAAATATCAGGTATGTTTACTCATCTCTAACAGAGTCTCTGTGTAACTATATATGTAGTTTCTCCTGTAGCAGAGATGACTCTATTACCAGTGTCCCTCATGGGTAGCTGTGGGGAAAATAAATATCATCACCATTATATTTTAGTTGTGTTTGTTCAGATTTCAGTAGATTTTCTCTCTGTAGCTTCAGCTACTATTTATTTCAGGTATGCTTTTCTTCCTCTCCCCAAACAGAGAAAAACGTATTTCCAAAGCAAAATTCATCCTAAAATCTTGTACAAGTAACACCCTCTAGTGTAGACATGCTACTACTGCACAGATTTCATGTCACTGTACGATTTATTTTCAAAAGAATGACACGAAAAGCAACGAGCAAGAAGTCATGAACTCATGTAAGACCCATTTCATACCCTTAGGTGTTTCTTTGTTTAGCAAAGCATATGGGCCATGCACCACACTTGGAGCACCTACTTTCATTTTAATAACATCAAGGTAATTTTGTAGGTACTGTCCTTGAGCTTCCTGATGCCAAATATACCATTACTCATGGTATATTTTATGTGTCTTATAATTTATTTATTTAAACTACAAGGATAAGATGGCAAGAATAGAGAGGTCAGAAAAGTATCATCTGCTGAATTTACAGCATACTGAGTCTTCAAAAAAGGGATTAGAGCTGATGAAATACTTTTTTGTTTGTGAAAAAAAAAAAAAGTTTTTTTTCAAGAAGAACCCTCCCCCCCTTCTTTTTCTATCTTTCAGAAAGTTCTTTCAGGATTATAAAATATGATACTGTTTTGGTTGGTGAGATTGCTGATGTGATAATGCAATTATTCTGTTTGCATTATGCTACAGAGTTGCAAGCAAATCCTTGGGTACTGTATATTAACGTAATGGTCTAAATTAACATAATGGCACTTAAGTACTCTCAGGCCCTTTGTTTCAGAATTTTTATGTCAGCAAATTGTACAGTTGTACTGTATGGATGGAGAAAGAAGAGAAGGTATTTTATAATTGAGACACGAAAGAAGGAAGTCTTTGTAATTCTCTGTCTTCTGTGTAAATTGAGATCAGGAGACCTAAACAAAAGGTCCTGAGAAACTTTCAGTGATTTATTGATACAAATATAATATTAAACTAAGAAAATTGTGAACATAATGAATTTCTTCAGAGTACAAGACAAATGTTCCTTAACTCCCACAGACTTGTAAAAATGCAGAGTTCAACTAACCAGAGGTTTTGTGTTCTTTTGTTTGTTTTTTTCTGAAATTGAGACCACTTGACAAGTATCTCCTGTTGTTATTGAAATATGAGGTTTGTCTCATTACTTGTTTCACTATTTTTCCATTTTCATTTATCTTCTTTTCTGTCTTTTCCTTCTATTTTTTGTTATCTTGCCTTACTAGCTGCCATTCTTCTATCTTCTCTCTTTTTTTTTCCTTTACTCCCCACAATATTTTCATTTGTCCCTCCAGCTTCAGTAACAGTGATTTTTCCTCAGTTGCTGCTAGTGTAAGATGGTGCATTTGATCTCTAACAACAGTAACACTAATCCATCAATGTCATGAAATGGTAATTTATTGTGGAATATAAATAACAGTGTGCTTCTCCAACCACTACTATAAATGGTATCTTCTGTAAGCCGGTGTTTTCTTGAGGATCCCCCCCATATTTTGCAAAGGACAAGTGAGAGAATAAATAAAATACATGCTATTTGAAAATCATTCTGTATGTTTTGAAAAGTTAACATATATTCCCTCAGCAAATGTGCAGTTTAAGGGTTTTCCCCCCAGCTGTGCTTACCAAGGCAGGTTAACGAATGAGCGCTTTTGGTATGATAAAGCACAGTCCCAAATGAAAGTTATGCTGTAATGGTTATGTGGTCTTCTGTTCTCTTAGTCTGGTTGAGTTGATTATGAATCTCCTCCTAGGGCTACTGGAAGACAGACATATGCTCTGAGAACCCTAATTTAAATCCACATCATGCCTGCAGCTGCACTGAGTTACTTACTCACCAAACGTGCATCGTTCCCGACATAACTATATTCCTTTACTGGATAATACCAGACTAACTTGCATGTGTGATTATCATATGAGCTGACAAAAGCAGTATAATCACCTTCGGCTTGGCAGAGAACAGATCTTAAGTGCTGGCCACCATAAATTATTCTAATCATTTAATAAACCACTGTGTTTTGCCACACTATGGGCCAACCCTTCTATTTCCTGTCTGGCGGTGAAATTACCTTTTCCCGGGTCAAATACGCCAGCACACTAGGATATTTAGTGAGAAGCACTTCTCCTTAGAGAGCTGTGACTGTTCAGCCTGGAAAAGAGAAGGCTCAAGGGGTATCTTGTCAATGTGTACGAATACCTCAAAGGAAGATGCAAAGAGTTTTAGTTGATGGTATCACCAGAGTCTGTAAACTCCCAGTGACATGCCTATACTACTGTTTGAAGAGTGAATTTTCTATTAAAATGCTTTTTGTGTGTAAATCTAAACTACAAGGACTATTACTACACACTGTATTATAATGTACTGCACTGCCATGCAGTAGATTGAAATTTGTTTGCAAGGGCAAGATATTTGAACATCAACTTTCAGTCTGAATCATTTAGCTGTGAAAAGGAAATGATTTTTACAGGTTGGAAGTAGTATTTTTCTTTGAATTACATGATTACTGAGATTTTTCTGTGCAAAAAATGTGGGATATTATTCTCAGAATCATGAACTCCATTTCTCATCAGAAATAAAGTTTTAGGAAATATTCTCTGAGGATTATAGAACAGAACTATACAGAACTATACAGTGGACTACACTGGGATTAGCGTTTTTTGTCTTCAATACTTTACATTTGTGATTGTATTGGTATTGTAAGGAAGCCAGACCTACAAAATCTTTGGCTAGCACTCTCCTTGTTAGTTAAAAAGTACTCTGAAAAGGGCTAATACAAACTCCTATAACCCTCTGAAAGATGAGAGACTCCTGAAAACAGTCACTATGCTTTAAAAAATTTGAAGGGAAGAACTGGGAAAGCAAAAATGTTTTTCTTGCCATGTTAAATGACAAATAACTGTTTTTGGTGCCCATGTTCTCAATTCCCATGAAAACTGCAAGTCAGCAAAAAAGCGCGCCACAAGTGCTTTGCAGTATGTTATTTATCGTTACAGAAGAGATTATTCTTCATTAGCTACCCCCAGCAAGATGAAATCTTAAACCATATCACGTGGGGTGAGGAGACAGTGAAGGGTTCATAGTTTTTGAATGCAAAAGGCTTGCATAAAATATAAAGCTGTTTAGTAGGCAGAGCTGGCCCATTGTCTTACTGGTTTCAACATGGCATTCCTTTCTTTCTCTCCCTCTTTCTTTATGCCTTCAGATTGCAAAACCTCCCTTGATTTTTTCCATAACTTGCTAGTTCTATTTAATTCTTAGGAAGAAAATAACCCCGATTAGAAATTACATTGCTACAGGCCTTGCCCCCCACTGTTCTGCAGACAATGGACCTCATAGCCACTCTGTGGCACCAGTCCCAAGAAAGACCGGTGTCCTTCCTTGGCTCTCTTGAGCAGCATACCAATCTTATATTTACTGTCTGTTGCTCTTCTGGAAGACAGACATAACCCTCTGATAAACAGAGAAAGTAACTATTCTTATTTAATTCTAGCAGAGTCCCCCTGGGTCTGGATCAAAGTAATGAAGTAATTATTGTCTCTGTAGAGACCAAAAGGAAAGGAAATTTGTCACATGCATGTTGCATTAACCTTGTAAGCAGTTATGCACTTCTAAGAATCTTGATTTTATTTTTCAGAATAAACTTCATAGAAATAATTTTTATGGGAAATTTCTTTTACAGAATAAAATGTTTATTTCCTTCTTTATAGTATTACATAGCAGATGAGATTGTTATGTATGCTGACAGCACAGCTCACGCTATTTTGGCTAGCTGGATAAGGCCCTTAGGCAGAGCATCGTGCACTGTGTCCTGACATTTGAACAATGACAGAAGTGGATAAAAACACATTTGGAAATGCATCAATGGCAATGGGAACTGCTCTATATAAATCTTACAGATCCACATGTAAAGCAAAAAAAACCGTTTAAATTGCAGCAATTCTGTTTTGTAATAAAAAAAATACGGGGGGGGGGGGCTCAAATTGTGCATGACTTTCTTCTTTTGGGGTGGTAGGAGAGAGAAAAGACTTAATGGTAATTCCCTCTCTTTATTTTCAGTCCAGGGCTTTGAACTCCATATTGGCTACTTTGTCTTCTGGTATTTGCCTGCACTGATTTTTCACTGATCAATTAAAGGAATGTTTCTATTGTTTCCCAGTGATAGCTTCAACTAGTCCCATCTTGAAATGATGCCTCTCCCTTCTTATCACCTTAAAGGCTGGTTCAGAGATTACGAATGAGTCTCATGATGGGTCTCCGTTTAATTCCCTGGCAGCCTGGCACATGACCAATTCTGAGCCTGGACCTCGGACTGCTCCAACCCTCACACATCTGAGAGCAATGCAAGGACTTTTGCTGGCCAGGATGTCCAATCTTGAAGATCCCTTCAGAGGTTATTCAATGTTGTAATTTTAGATTCTGCTGCATATTGATTCCATGCTGCTTGCTAGCAAGGCATTGGAGAGATTTTATAATGAGCAACGATTAAAAGTGCGTGGTTTATCCAGCAAAACAAAGGTTGGAAGAGGAAATGACTGCTGCCTATATGTAATCCAAGAGGCCAGCAGCATGATGCTAAGGAAGAAGGGTATTCATGCAAGGTCACGAAAAATAATGAGCAAAAAGGCATAAAGGAGTGCAAATATGTAATGAATAAGCTGGAAATTAGACAGGTTTTAGTTATACATGCAGTCAGACATGGAGCAGCCTACTGGGGTGAATACTGGTGACAAGAACCAAGCTGTAGTTCAGATGGCACGTAACACACAAGGATGAGCGAGATGGTGCTGTTATAAATGACTGAGTCCCAAATAGGATTACAATCAGAGTTTACAATTTATTAAACGAATAGAGGCAAGCAAACAGCGCTGGGTGCGCCGGGAGTCTCTGCTCCACCGGGACGCACACCCGTTACGTAAGGCATCTAATTTTTTATACTCCTAGGCTAATACATATTTATTACTACTTCTAAAAGAGGCAAGGTTATTATAATTGGTTTCCCGAATCCGACGTCCTTCCAGGTGCACCTGCTTATCAGTCTCTGTTACTTTCTCGGGGGCCGCTCGGACAGGGAGACAGGGAGGCTCATATTCTTCCTCCTTATCTAGTGGTCTCTTGGCCGGCTGTCAGAAGTTACTGCACATTCGTGCAAAGTCAGCAGTTTTTCTCCGAAGAAATCCATTTGTTCTCTTCTCGCCTAAACCCAGGCCTCAATGTTAACCCTTCAAAACCCCTTAGTGGCACGAATTGCTGGACCATTTCTTACAGTGCCAAGGGCTGGATCTGAGCACCAGATAAGCCTCTGCCAATTCAGTGCCCGAACACCGGCGTTTTCAAGAAGGGGGTGAGGAAATAAAGAGGCCAGCAGAACAAGGAGCCGCTGGGTTGGGTTTGGTGACGCGGTGCAACACAAGGACAAATGTCAGAGCTGTGAGAAGGGGCTACAACTTTTCCAACTGCACTGGGTTATAAGTCTCCCCAGTTCACATATGTAGTGCCCTGGTTTTTTGCCAACACCGCCTGTAAAAACAAAAACCTCGGGGCAGGAAGGCACCAGGGCACTGCTACTGAGCACTGCCAGCAAGCTGTGGGGGCTCATCGGGCACCACCGCTCTACTCGCCAGCAAGGGGGCCACCCCCTGTTTTTTATTTCACAGAAATACAGGTTTTCTTTATTCTGGTCTGAGACAGGAAGAGGCGGTAGGAAAGCTACCATAGAGGGTGGGGAGAGCTATCATGGCGACCGGACCAAGCCACCTCACGCAGAGGAGGGGCAGGAGAGCAGGGCGGGCAGCGTGCTGATTGGACAACGCTCCCGTCACTCCCCGCCCACTAGAGGAGGAGCGGGCGGGCGCATGCGCAGGCGGGGCGGGCGCTGAAATTCAAACGGCGGAGCGGTTGGGGCGGCCTGAGGCACCCTGAGGTGGCGGCGATGGACCCCTTCACTGAGGTGCGCTCAGGGGGCGGTGGGGGGGGGAGCGGCGCCTCCAGGCCGGGGAGATGGCTGCCGGCATCGTCTGGCCCTTCGGCGGCTGCTTTTCTCCCGGCCTTCCCAAGACAGCCGGCGTTCTCGTTAGAAACCCGTCCTGTCTGGCTCTGTTGCCTCTTGAGATGGGGAACTCCAATTTGCGGGCGCGCTTCCTCTTTTTTAAAAAAGAAAAAAAAGTCAGCTGTTATAGTGCGTTTGGGGTGTGTGCTTGTGTTATGAGGTGACTGGGGTTGGCTGCCTTGAGTCTGTGTGAGGGTTGGGGGCTTTGGAAGGATGCTGTGCTGTGCTCTGGTCTTATGTCAGGCAGATGTAAAGCCACGGAGCTGTCTTGTAACAACTAAGAAATGCCATAGGGAAAACGATTGGCCTTGAGTCCACAGACTGTTTAACCAAAAACTAAATTAATTTCAAAAACTGAATTATTAAAAAAAAAGTCAACTACATTGGTGAAATAGCTTTCCTTCCCTTGAAAGCCATCTACACATCAAATTGGCACACCTATAGTAAATCAAGTGCCCATAAAGGAGGACTGTACAGAATTGACTTAAAGAAACTCAAAGCAAGGTGTTGATCTGCCATGCCAAGTTGGGTTTATGCCACCTCCTTGTAAGGTTTGCCAAACATAAACATCTACAAACTGCTTCCTTAATAGGAAGTGAGTAACATGATGAGGCTAGTCTTAAATAAAGTGGCAAGTCCAGAATTCTGAATCAGATTTGAAATGGTTTTGCATGCTGGGAAATATTCCAACCTTGGCACGCCCTTTGTGTAGATAACTGGCTTTGAAAAGCTAGGACCAACACAGAGGCCGCTCCTTAGTGTAAACTTCATTCAGATGTTTGCTAGTATCACCGAATGCCTAAGATTTTGCCTTGTCAAGAACGTCTATGCTGTGGAGGACATTTCCCTGTTATATAAAAATCTGACCAATATTAACATATCTGAATCCAAGTTTGCTAACGTTCCTCAGAAAGGTTTTCTGCAAAGGAAACTTTATTGCTATCTACTATAAAGTATGTCCTACTATAAATCTGTCCTTTTTTTTTTTTAATATGACCTTTCTTAGCTTAACTACTTTCAGATAATTTTTGTATGCACATAACTTTATTCTTTTGTTTGCAGTGAGCTGGTGAGGCATTGTAAGTGGTGCTTATGTAAAGCAGTATAATTCAACCCTTTACTGGCCAAAATATGCATGCTGTTTATTCAGTTTTCAGTCACTTGACCTTGCAGTTAAAAAAACAAACAAACAAACTTGTTAGTCTCAATCACTATAAGCTTAAATCTTTCTGCAAGATACAGTGCAATACTTTCGAACCAGACAGTTCTAAAGTAATGTTTCTTTTGATTAATCTTACAAGCAAAATCTAATAACCTGCTGGGTGTCAGCCAAACTGTTCATATGGAACACTGGGGGAGATGGTGGATGCTTTTTTAGAATCACAGTAAATACATCATTTGTGACTTTCAGTTGGTAGTTGATTGTATAATTCACTTTCTTGCACAAAGGTCTTCGTTTGGTAGAATGACTCCTAGCATGCAGGATGACCAAAGAGAAAAAAGTGATGCAGTTGCTTGAAGAAAAGTTTGCATATGTGAAGTCTGAGTGTAGCTGTTCCTTCAGTGCTGTGGATAAACTTGCTCCCTTTGCTGCATTTTGCTAGCAAAGCCAGGGTAGTTGCAGCACACTCTTCTAGTCACATGGGGGCCTGTCTTCTCTAAGACTGCTAAGTACAGTTCTTAGATGTACCTTAAGACGTATTTTTTTTTTCTTCAAAGGCAAGATTGTCATCATTTAAAGTGGGAAGATGTTTTCTGATTTTTAGAAGGTGCTTTTGCAATGCAAACCGTGAATCCTCTAAGTATGACGTAATAGCTTTCAAATTCCTAGATATAAAGAAATAGGTATGTCCTACTCTGAAATATTGTCTGTCATCAGAACAAACAGAGAATGTACTGGTAGTAAATACCTTTATGATGAACTTGAAAAGTAAGTCTTAAGTTCTGGTAACTGGCTTACTCATCGTGTGTAATAGCAGAGTTTGAATTACGGCAGTTGCATGGAAAATTTGAGGTGGAAAAAGCCAATGGAATTTCGAGATCAACAACAGAGGTGTGCATTCCTGTGAAATGACATCCACCTTGTAGCAACTGAAACTCCATTTTACTCAACTACCAAAGGAAAGGAATGCAACTGCATTTGAATAGAAATGTAGGAACATTGTTTTGGAAGATGTACTCAAATTTGTGCAAGAAGCACTGCTAACTTGTACAGCTTATGCTTTATTTGTGTGTATCATTTGAATGCTTTGTAGCTCTGCCTTTTGGGGGTTGGAGTAAGAAAACTGGCTGTGGACACAACTGCATGCAACTTATAGTGAAGGCACTCCTGACACTTTGTGTTTCTGTTTTTATTTGAAATTTTCCCCCACCTTCTTTGGAAGCTAGGGAAGAAGCTTTCTCAGAAAACTGTTGTGATTGATGTTCCATTTGTCCTGTGTAGCCCTACAATGAAACATTGTGTAAGACTTCAGCCTTACACAGTTAAAAATGCAAAATGTGTATTTAATTGCTATGTGACAGGACAGATAATGGCTGGCACAGTTCGTACAATAATTTATGTGCCACCAAACAAGTGCAGTTTATATGCTTCACTTTAAAGGCCATTGGTTTGACCACGCAGTTTCTTGTCTCAAAGTGCCTTGAAACCTAGATCAAAGTAGTAACTAAGCATTATTTAAATGTGATCAAACAGTTACCTTGATTTATGAATGCAGTAAAAAAAAAATACTATTTCAAACTTGGATGCTATAAGGAATTACTCTCTGGTAGTGTAGAAGAACATTCACAGAAACAGCTATTTCATATGGAATATGGTTATACTATGCCAAGTTCCAAAAGGTAGGGAATGAAAGAACTTCTTAAAGTTTAATTGACACCTCGTTGCAAGTTTTCCTGCATAAAATGGATCGTGATAAATCTCCTGTACATTTAGACAGACAGCTATGACATTAACTATTTCGTAAAAAGAAGTTCACCTTTGATTTAGACAGTGCAATAGCCACTTTTTTCCTGTATTTTAACAGCCTGTTATTTTTCTTATGGACAATTCAGAACCACTTTAATGTTGTTGTGTTGTTGTTGTTGTTAGAGGGTTAATGCCAATCAGGTCAGTGTTCAAGAAATGCTTGAGCATATCTTCAGCAACATGTTGAAGAAGACAACTATTCAGACTTGACAATTCAACGCTGTCATGTGGTGGTTCAGTGAAAAAATGAAATTACTATCTAATGTTTCTGATTACTTCAGGGTCTATCGAAGTCTCTTTTCTCCGTTTTTGACATTGCTTGTCTCTCTAGCTTGATTTTCTTTGAAAAAAAAAAAAAACCAAGCTTATGGGAGACACTCATTGATAACTGGAACTTGAAATTTACTGGGTAGCTGCATCTGTTTTTAATTTAACAGTAGATGTCTCAAACTTTCAGCAGTTTTCATGAAATTGTGTGGCTAGCTGGTAAGACCCAAATCAATGAAGAAAGTGTTGGAGCCTGGTATCTGTTTGGTAGGCCAAAATCCTTCAGATAACCTACAAACGTGAACTGGCCAGCCAGATAGAAAGAAGGTAGCTTGGAATTTGCTGCAGTGTGAGCTAACTCTTATCTAACTTGCTGAGAATGGGAGAAGCTGTGTGTGTTGCAATGGTGACATAGAAGTGTGGAGATCAGGGCTTGTTGCAGTGAGTAACGGGAGGAAGTCAGAAAAACCATATAGATGACAGTGTAGAAAACATGTTTGTTTTGCTCTGTCTTCAGGAGGAGGTAGGGATAACTAATCAAGAAATCAAACTTTAAATGTTTCTGTAGCATTGCTGTACAGTGGATCAGTTATCAGCAGTTGAGAGCCATATCTGTCTTAATGTAATTATTCTACATTTCTGGTATTGTGGATCTTGGTATATGCTTATGACAGTAAAAATTCAAATGTTTTTAGTTTGAACTGTTACCAGTAAAAACACTGGAGTGTATAGTAACATGATTTACTGACTCTCAGAAACTGCTTGAACGAACCCGGGCAAGGCGAGAGAACCTGCAGAAGAAAATGGCTGAGCGGCCCAACATGGGAGTGAGACCTACAGTGCAGACCAAGAGGGTCAGAGAGCCCCTGCTAGAAACTGGTAACCAGGCATCTTTTCCTGGTGAAGAAGGTAATCTTTTTTAAGCTTTTTGTAGGATGTCTCTTGATGCTAGTTTCATTTTATTTTGTTTTGATGGCAAGTGAAAACCCTTCAGTGGTTATTGAAAGGTAGACAGCAATGGATGCAGTTACCTGAGGGAATATGGCTAATGTTTAGCTTAACCTGAAAGCTGCTGCTCTAAATAATTAGTAAGCTATTTAAAAATAATCATATAATGCCAAAGATCATGCCAGATTTTGAAAGGTCTGTTAGATTATTGATCTTAACTTTGTTTGCATTGCAGTTTTGTACAGTCTCTGAGAATGTTTTGATTATTTGAATACTAATTTGCTTGAATACTATCACCTATACAGCAAAACCTAGTACAAAACCGTCACCATCTAAGAGGCTATGCTCAAGCAATACGGAGACTCAAGCTTCCAGTATAGAGAATGTGCAGCCTGTTCCTTCAAGTTCTACAAGCCATCGTTCTCCTGAGGTGACTTCAGAGTCACACATAGCTGCATCTAACAGAGCTTCATTGGCTCAGCCTCTTGAGAAAGGAAAAACAACCATCAAGTCAGAAACTCCTGCAGCCCTTTCAGTTAAAACACGTATGCAGAAACTGGCAGAACAGCGACGCTGCTGGGATAGTGAGGGTATGTTTCAGTTGCTAAATAGTACTGGTGTCTTTCAGTGTTTTTATAGATGACAATGTGTGGTAGTAGACAATTTTTTGTGTGTGAGAGAATGTTGATGTTTTTGTACAGAATTCTTGTAGACAGCACTGGAAAAGGCCTAAAATGAAGCTGACTACAGCTCAGTTTTAGACATCTTTTAGCTACTAGCGTGAAGCTCATCACAACAGTGATGTAAAACTAGTAAACTGCTGGTTGAAAGTGTTGGCTTTGCAATGAGCTTTAACTTGATTAGTCTCAGTGCTTTCAGAGTATCTAACTATTGATAAACTCAACATAGAGCGAAATGCAAATAATCTCAATATTATTAGGAAAATGTGTGTTCTCTTTTCCAGATCCCTCTGAATGTGCTCCTCTGTCCCCACTCCAGTCAAAAGACCTGCCTGTTTCTCCACCGAAGCAGACAGCTAATGCTCTGGGGAGCAATACTCCTATTGGGAGAAGGGGCCGTTTAGCTAACCTTGCTGCTACAATTGGCTCCTGGGAAGATGACCTAAGTCATCCATCTGCAAAGCAAAACAATGCACAAGAACAGCCTGGCACTACTTGTTTATCCAAATTGTCCACTACAAGTGGAGCATCTGCTAGAATCAATAGTAGCAGTGTAAAGCAGGAAGCTGCATCCTGTTCTCAAAGGCTTGTTGAGGCTTCTATTAATAAACCAGCAAACTCAAAGATAGCGGTGAGTGTCTGATTAATTGCTGATTAACAACTGATTTGGGTACTGGGGGGACAAATGCTAACTCATACCTGTTTAGTCTGAATGTTGCTAACAAACTTAAATGTTTAGCATGAACAGTCTTAGTTGATTTACGGCTTTTCCTGTATTGCAATCCCACATATTCTTTTCTTAACAGCGGACCTGAAACAGCTTAGACTTATTTTTTTGAGACTGAAAGCTGAGTGTATGAGCCTTGTAAATGTTGGTACCAAAGTAATCAATTGCTGCTCTTTTGATTATCAGAAGGGGATTCTTAAAGTAACAAATAACCTTTTGGAGTTTCACTATAACTTCATATAGTTAACTGTCTGAAACTCTAAATATTAATGCTGTATGAAAATTCAGTCAGCCTGCTGAAATTAATAGTGCCAAATGCTTATTGTTCCTTTTATGAAATAGCAATAATCTGCCATGTGTTATCTTGTTTAGGGAAACATGAGAAACTACCTGATGTAGCTGGCAAAAAGAAACTGGAATCAAATACTGAAACAATTTGAAACACTGGATCAAGATGCTTTAAACATTGTACAACATTGTTTGTCAGTTCTTTCTATTTGTGATGGAATGTGTTTTATAGCATGCTGTGCAGAATGTTTTCTTTCATTTTCATCTTCAGAGAATGATTGTACAGTCACGCTTTAATGTTACTCCTTTTATTTTTCTGGTTAAGGATTCAAATAATTTTATAACACAATCCTCGAGCATCACTGTGCCTACTTCTAAGGAATCTAAAGTACGACAGCCACTAATAGAGAATCCCTGCAGTCCTCAGAAAATTGAAAAACTTACACAACCAGTAAAATCAACTTTGTCTCAACCAGTTCAGTCCAAAGAAGAGCCAGTCAAAGGAACACATGTGCAACTCGAACCTAAGGATAAACCCACAACACCAGGTAAGCTGTTTTTTTCAGCTGCAGTGAATCCTTGTTAAAACCACCTGTGTTGAAAAACTACATGCTAGTTAAAAACTTACAGTAACAGAGCAGGAAACGTACGTTATCTGATGTAACTCCAGTAAAGTACTGAAGAAGTCTATGATAAATGGAAGTTGTACAGCTTCCATATTTTGCAAGGGTATTTTTTTGGATGTATTTTTAGTAACTCTTGAAAGCAAAACCAATCCAACTCTTCTTTATGTAAAAATGTATGCCACTAACATTACTTCAGACTATTTAAAAACTTATTTGCAATTGTTGGTTATAACAAGTATCCCGTAGATAAGAAGTAAAAGAAAGAGCATGGGTATGTTAGAAGAAATCAAAAGTAAATACTTCCAGTCTTGAAGGCCATGTAGATACTCTAATTTTGCATAGTATCTTTTCTTTCAGTGATAGCACTGGTGTTAGAACAAGTGATCTTCCCCAGTGTTATATTCAACTGCTTTCTGGGTTAGAAATGTAGACTGGCAGCCTGAACTCCTTGAAATGAGGGCCAGTAGAGTAAGTGCATGTCTCTAGATATGCTGACAATGAAAGATAAGCTCGATAAAGTGAGGTGGATTTCAAACAATGTATCCCGCTTATGTTGTAGGATGCTCGTTCAGATGAAATATGCAAATGAGGTTGGTTTAGAGGAAATGCTGGAAAAAGCAGACCAATTGGAGTAATAAACTGGTGTATTGGATGTGGAACTTAGAAAGAGAGGGACATCTATTTGCTCTGATTTGCTGCTTTAATAACTTCAGTGTTCTGTTATAGTAGTGACTGGCACTTCAAGTTTAGTTTGTATAAAATGTAACACTAAGAGCTTTAAAGGAGACATCTTAATTGTTTCACTGAGAACCTTCAGTGGGATGTAGAACTGTGTTGTGATTTGTGTTTGAGTTTCCTTTAAAGTAAGATAATTGTTCTTGTAGGGGGATCAGGAATTAAGCCGTTCCTGGAACGCTTTGGAGAACGCTGTCAAGAGCATAGTGCACGCAGTCCTGCTACGAATACACCAGGGTACAGAACACCCATTGTCACTCCAAATACACGGACAATCCAGGAAAGGCTTCTCAAACAAAATGAAAATTCCTCTACTGCCAGTTTAGTGCTTCAGCTTAAGCAGGTATGGCTTGCTACATTCATAGCTTGTACATGAGCTTGAGGAATATTCCACCTGCCTGAGGAATGTGAACTGTCTTGATGTCTTAAAGCCGTCAACTTTTCACCTATCCCCTTTTATTTGCTTAGGAACGTGAACGAGAACTTGCATGTATTCGTGGCCGGTTTGACAGGGGCAATCTGTGGGGCGCAGAGAGAAGTGATAGTTTGAAGAGTAAACTTCCAGAAGCTAAAATGGTAATGTGTTAGCTGCATGCATCAAAAGATGTGTGAATTGCTTTTACGTGTTCTGAACATGGAGGTAGAGGCACAAATGTAGATAAAAGATGAAAAATCTAAGCTTTATAAATACCCAGGCTATGTGAGACTGCTTCTCAAGTACATTGTATGATTATAAATGAAACATTGGATTTTTTCCTCTAATAGAGTCAGTTAGAGACACTTGATACTGACTTGAGCTGAATGAGTTATTTTTGATGGTTAGTGTGCTACTACTTATAATCCTATGTAAGAAATGTGGGCTTATTTTTAATATATAAATACTATGTCTCCCACACCCCAAGAAAGACCATCCTAGAAGCTCTTCACACAGCCACTCAATTTAGTATTTACTACTTCATCTGACTTTCTTAAATAGGGTCTTTCTTGATATTGGATAGGTAACCTCTGTTTTTTTTTTCTAGCAGGTACTGCAGCGTGTTTGTCTCAGGTAGTATTTGTTAGTCACTTTGAACACTGGCACCTGAACGTACTATATTCTTGTTTTCGGCAGGATAGCCCATCTCAAGCTAGTCCAAAACGTTCTCGTTCTGATGCCACTGCTTCTGGATCAGCGGAAGACATACCAGCAGATGACAGGCCACCCAAGTCTCCCAGTGTAGAATCTTCAGGTGAGAACTGTCACTGTCTGTCTGTGGTTAATACTGGACTGAAGCATTGCCCTTAGCATTCATACATGGATAAAAAGGATAGTAGTACTGATGTGTGGAACTGGACCTCAGTATGACCTTATTTAGTTGCTGATTTGCCTAAATCTTCTTATAAAAATCTTCTCATACAATAGCATTCTGCACCCCTGTACTGCTTGAAGGGTTGGCAAGGCAGACTGCCTTTGTTTCTCAGTAGGTTTACTGATGTTTCACATCTTCACATATGCTGAGTTTAGACAGTGAGTGAGAATGGCCAGTTACAGACTTTATTTACACTGTACCTGAGTATCCGAACTTACACAAACTCTTCCCTTGTCAATATCCTGTTATGACATTATTCTAGTAGGAGATGTAAAAAGAATTGAGATGCTTGTGACATCCTATCTGATGTTCAGTGAGTGGACGAGCCTTGAGTTCTCTGAAAACAGTGAACTTCTTTAAATGCTGCTCATACACTTTATGGGCAAACAGGCTCTCAAACGCGTGTCTATAAATGCATAATAATATGCTGCTTTTAGGTTGGGCTTGGGTGTGGTGTTTTTTGTTGTAATTCCGTTTTGCTGGAGTGGTTGCCCTCTGCCATGGCTTCAGCATTTTTTCTCATGCTATCAATTTTCTGATGATACAGAAGTCTAGCTGCACTGGTTGTGGAGGATGTGTATTCCGATACTCTTTGACAGCGATGTAACTTGATTTAGCAGTGTTTTTTTTAAGTTGTCAGCTACATTGACAATCTTCCAAAACTCAATACTTTAAATAAATAAAACAGAAGGCTAGACAATCTTCACTGACTTTTTTGATGAACTTCTCAGATGCTCCTAAATGTGAAGAGACTGATAATTCCAGTCCTCTGAAGATTACTCATCCGAAGAGCTCTGTAAAAGCAGTGTCTGTCTCTCAACTTGAACAATGTGCTGAGAAACCGAATGGTTTGTATTGATTAGATATATATTAATGTGCTTAGCTGTCTGTTCTCACTTGTCCACCAGTGTTAATATCTTTCAGGTTTGAATAATGAATTCTCTACATTTGCTGATACTCATGTGTATATGCTTTGTAATCAGTTTCCTGACTTGTTTTATGTATATCTGTCATAATTCTTGTCTTGATGTTAGTCTTCAAGAAATACCAAAACTGATGCTAAACATCTGGGAAAGGACAGCAATAACTAGTGTACTATGGGAGACTGCAGTTTCAGATTTGTTTGAGTTGAAATGTTGAAACTTGTCTAACAAGCGCATCTCTGTTTTGCTTCTCTGTATCACTGTTGGGGAATTACGCAGTTTAAGGGCTAATAGTATGTAAAAATGAGGATGGAAGTAAAATTTAGGATTCTACTTGCATGAGTATAGTGCTTTTTAATTGATCTTGCTTGAAAAGTGAAAATGTTTGGTTTGTCTGTCAACTCTTTAGTCTTACTATATAAACAGAAATATTTTGTCTTGATGCTACTAATATTTTTTAAACATCCCGTTTCAGATGATGTATGTGAAGTTGAAATGAGTGTGGATGATGAGATGAATAGCTCAAAAGTGATAAGTGAAATCTTTGAAATTCTTCAAGAGGATGGTCCAGACATAGAAAAGCTGAAGAAAGAAATGAGCATAAGCCTAGAAGGTGAAAGTGATGAGGATGAGCAGGAAGAGTCACTAAATATTTCATCAATGTCTCTGTTAACTCCTCTAGTGGAATCTGTTGGTCCAGAGGTGAGAGCTCTTGGGAGGTGGGGAAGGGCTTATGTCTTTTAAAGAGATGTGATGCTTGCTTGTAAACAGTTATGTTTTTGGTGTATTGTGATACCTGGGCAAATAAAGTCAAATGACACTTTGCTAATGAAAGCATAATAAGGTAAAACACCTGAAGCTTTTTTGTTTCTCTGGAAGTAAAATAGCATCTAATATGCTATGTTAAACAAGTGATTTAGCTTTTGCTAAATCAAGCTTTAATATATAGATCTATTACTCACACTGGACTTGTATGCATGCATTCAATGAAGCAGTTACTAGTGAAGATCTTAATTATTTAACTGCACTAGTTTGAGAACTAAGGGTGAAAAGTGCTGGAAGTTGCTCTGTTAACATCTTTAAAAAAAAAAGTAGTGTTCCCCACATCCTAGGAAATATTTGTAAACTATCTGCTTAAATAGTATTCAGCTTCCTCTAAACTTACTGCATATATGTAATCATAAAACGTATAAGGGTAAGAGGAAATACGTCATGATTAACATGAACGGATATTTGTAATGCAACTTCTTCATCTCCCTAGGCCTTTGTTTCTCCTTGTAAGTCAGTCGGTGGGGATAGCAGTGTCAGTGATGTAAGTCTGAAGTCTGATAAGTTCCAAAGGACTAAAGTCCCCAGGGCAGAATCTGGAGACAGTATTAGCTCTACATCAGAAGATCGCAACCTCCTGTATAGGTAATAAAATCGAAAAGATTCTGTAAGTACGTGAGCTAAGATGCCGCATAGCATTTTTAACTCATCTAATGGAAGATGCTGCTTAAACTACAAAAGAAGCTTTTTAAAGTTCTTAGCCTTTACCAAAGGTCACTTCTGTGACCTGTTGCTTAAATTTAAAGTGAGTTGAGTACTTTTATTTTAAAATTGTTTAGTCACAATGGAAAATATTGACTGATTTACGTATGTAGGTGCATAAATAAAAGTGTGTATGTGTAAAAATTCTTGGCAAGTATGCAAAATGCATTTAATGCTGTTCCCTGTTTTAAAAGTGTTGATGCGTATAGATCTCAAAGACTTAAAGAAGTAGATCGTCCTTCAATAAAGCAAATCATTGTTCGCAAAGAAGATGTTGCTTCCAAACTGGAAACAAAAAAGAATGGACCATCTGATCAAATTAATATCAAAAAGAAGATGCAGGTATCTAATGTTTTAAAAATCTTTCTGCTGATGTAATATTTCTTAACCTAATTCAACCTGCAAATGACTAGAACATTTGCTGTTTCAAGTAGTATGTTAAATTAGGTTGTCGTGCATAAAGGCTTAATAGCATGGAATTGTACAACATGACTTGATGAGCTAATGCATCCTTTAATGGGATCACGCTATAAAGTACTTGTCTGAAGAAAACAAGACATAGTTTTGAAAAGAGGATGGGGAAATATATTTTGTCGTCTCTGATTTAGGCAGGATTCACAGCCACGTGCTTTCAGTAGGCAATACTCTGATCTTCACTGGTGCCTCATCATGTATGCTGCTGATTTTCTGTTTAGCTGCTGCTGCCAGTGGTCAAATGGAAGACTATCCTGGATATATAACATACATACTCACCACCATATTTAAATTACCTCTGGGGTAGAAAAAAAGTTGAGCTGGAATATTTGTTTGCAGAAGTAAAACTGTAAGCTGCAAGTTTTTTTTTGTGGTTTGATTTTGTAACTTTTCTGAAGCATAGCCAAAATGTTAGTCTCAAGGTGTTCAGCTTCGTTTTTTTTGACATATTATTATTTCAACCACTGTTTTACTATAGGAGCTGAATAATGAGATTAACATGCAGCAGACAGTGATTTATCAAGCTAGCCAAGCTCTGAATTGCTGTTTTGATGAAGAACATGGAAAAGGGTCGCAAGAGGAAGCGGAAGCAGAGAGACTACTTCTCCTTGCAAGTAGGTTTTTAGATGCAAGTCAGATTCTTTAGAGTGTGAACACTCAAAACTAGAGTCTGAAAACTCCATTTATGATGTTACCTTGTACTTGCTTATCTATAGCTCTTCATGTTGAAAAAGAGGTGATAACATCTATTCTGTCTCAATTTTTCCAGTAGGCAGGAAAATATTTCTGGTATCTTTCTTGTCTCAAATATTCCTACTTTTTTGAAAGGCGACTAACATTTCTGTTGCATTTTGCATGCCTGTATTAAAAAAAAAAAAAACAATGCTTGTTTATGTTCAGTACTACTTACCCTCTTACAACTACAATTCATTAATTTCTCTATACAGCTGAGAAGAGAACTGCTTTATTGGAAGAATTAAATAAACTGAAGAGCGAGGGACCTCTTCTTAAAAGAAATAAAGCTGCTTCCACATCTTCTGAGTTTACCCCATCCAGGGGATCCGTTTCTATTTCAGAGATGCGTCTACCTCTAAAAGCAGACTTTGTTTGTGGTACAGTTCAAAAACCAGGTAACAGTAGCAACTGAAAGTTACACACCTTCTCTCAGTGTTTCCCTAATTTCCCTACATGGATTTATTTATTCTTCTTGTTTGCTTTTTTTCTTGTCCTATGTGTTGGTGCTCCTCAGAACTCTGGGTGCAATGGAAAACCTAGCAAGTACACTTAATCAGTCTGTTTTTGGCTAAGTCTTCAATACTTTTTTTTCCCTGGTCTCTTTTTAGTGTCATCCTCTTCTGGCTTGTGATGCTCAGAAGACTTAGAGTGACTTTCCCAGCCCAGTCTTAAAGAACCACAGAAATATCTTTTTCTAACTTGTTGGGAAGGAAGTAAAACTTTTGTTTCAGGCCTTTCTTACTGCCTTGGAATTTTTCCATGGATGCAAGTCTAGTACTAAATATCATTATGTAAATTCTGACTTCTGAGGTGTTCTGAAATAGTGACTAAATATTTTTTTGTCCTGTTAACACCCCAAAATACTTAATAGATGACTGATATTTATAAATTATCTTGCTATATTTAAGTCATTAAAGTGGGTATTTTTTTCTTCTGTTCTAGAATAGTATCTGGGAATCATAAAATCATTAGGGTTGGAAAAGACTTCCAAGATCACCTGGTCCAACAATCACCCTACTACCAGTGTCACCCACTAAACCATGTCCCTAAGCACCATGTCCAACCTTTCCTTGAACACCCCGGGGCGGTGACTCTACCACCTCCCTGGGCAACCTGTTCCAATGCTTGACCACTCTTTCTGAGAAGAATCTTTCTTTGTTGTTCCAGGATAGTCTCTGGACCTTAGTAAGCTTCTTTGTCAAGTGATTGTTTAAAGAATCTGCAAGACTGCAATGAGTGCTTTTTTTTGTAATGTTGTTGTAAAACTTGATTGTAGCTGGTTTCTAACAGGGTCATACTTCTTGCTTCACTAAAATTTGAGAGCAAAAGTCAGTGGACATTTCTTATTTTATACTTGTTCCAGAACTACTTATGAATTCGTATGTAGCATTTCTTGTTTTCTTTTTAACTATGCTATGAAATATGAAATGTGTTTTTAGTATCTTCAAATATATATTACAAAGAACATAGATTGTCTGGTACTCCCATTTAACCTCCTGACACAGTACAGTTCCTGTATGAGAGAATTCATCTGCATTTATAGAAAAATATCCTTAATGGTTACAAAACAGTTTAGTTTGTTTCAGTAATTCTTGCAACCAAATGGCCTAATCAAACGACTAAGAATTACTTATCAAAATTGTATTCTGGAAGTGCAGCATTTGCTATATATTGTGCACGAGAACAAACTCTATGAATCATTATCTCTGAAGAGAATGTCAGATACAAAGGTTACAAACTGGTGCTTACTGGACTGTAGACCATTTGTTCTGAAAGCTGACTTGTCCTACATAACAGACGAACCAAGCTGTTTTGTTTTTAACATGACATTATGCAATGCATCAACTTGGTGCACAAACACCAAACCTTCAAGTCATCTGACATTATTGAGATATGCTCTTATATTCTTTCTTTTTTCCTTATGTGAAAAGTTAGGGAAATGGATTGCCTGGACAACAAGCTCATTCACAGGACTAAAAATTATGAGAATGGGTAAAAAAGTAAAAGCTGATGTGTGGTTAAGCTGGTAGGCCTAGGGAATAAGGAACTAAGATTAATTTCTGAGTCTGACTGAAAGTTCTTCCTCTTTCTTCTCATGTACTGGGTAGTATAGGTCTGGCCTGAGATGTACCAGGCCATAATGCACTTGTGAATTCTGTGAAGAGGATTCCAGTAGTGGACACATTAGGAAAAATAACTTGTTTTCAGAATTAGTTTATAAGTGAATCTCGACTAAATACAAATGTCAAAGTAGGATGAAACAGAGGCATGTTTAATGGCAGTGCGGTACTCTAGATTTCTTTGGATACTTGGACGACTTTTGCTAACAAAACCATCTAAATCTGAAATATATTTGCAGAAGCAGCAAACTACTACTATGTGATAATACTGAGATCTGGAGCAGAAAATATGGTTGCAACTCCATTAGCAAGTACTGCCAGCTCCCTGAATGGAGATGCTCTTACTTTTACTACAACATTTACTATGTAAGTATAAGTGTAAAGAAACTTCTGGAACCGGTTCCATCTCTGATGGAGCATACATGAATATTTTCAATAACGTTTTTATATAAGAATGCTTTATTCTGCAAACAAATAGGGTGAGGCCTTGTGGCATGAGTGTTTCTAGACTTAAGAAATAGCTAGAATGCACTCTTCAAAAGAGTAATCTAGATTTATTCCACCATTCATCAGCTAATTTGTCTATTGCTTTTTCTATGATTGTTCTCCCCTGGAACCTCTAATGATGAATAAATTGCTCTCTGAGATGGTGTTTCTTCTGCAGCAACTAACACTTTATATAGCTATTTGGTTTTGGTGTCTCAAAAATAGTTTTGTTAAAACTAAAGCTTCAGTCCTCAAATGTTAGCTAAAAGGATGTGAATTCAAATGGCTGGTTTGTTTAAAAAGCAAACAAAAAAACCCTCACTTTTTAAAGTCCAACACATTCATTTAGAAAGCAATCTTTCTTTGTGGAAATGTGGGCCAGCAGTGGACTGAAGGAGTGCATTTTGAGAAATGGTAGATGTATTCTTTCTACCCCTTATCCCTCCTTTACTTTTGTTCTTGGAGTTCTAGAAAGCATCTTGAGGTAGTAAACCTTGGGGTTTTAGGAACAGCAATGCTGCTTGCACTGGGGGCTGCTTGCACTGGGGAGTAGTATTGCAGAAGTGAAAGGATTTCAGACATCCCTATTGACCTGTAGGAACAAACGAGGGCTTACTAATAAGAGTGATAGAGCTGACTAATAGTCAGTCTAAGCTTCTTTTGAGTAGAACCTAGATATTCCTAGCTGCTCCTTGCAGAGTTTTAGGGAACAGGAGGAGGGAAGAAGCAATGAGTAACACTTAACAACAACAACAAAAAAGCCTTCTTTGTTGCAGTCTGTGGTTTAACTTGTTTTCCACTTCTCCCTTTTAGGCATGATGTGTCAAATGACTTTGAAATAAATCTAGAAGTTTACAGTTTGGTATGTATCAGTCTCTGTCAAAAGGATACATAAGGGGGAATGATGTGTCATGCTTTCTTAATATCTTCTTGCCTTACAGGTGCAGAGAAAAGAAGTTGCAAGCACTGATAAAAGAAAAAAGGCAAATAAATCTAAGGTAAATGGAACATGAAAATCACTATGTTGTATTTCAACAGAAGGTACACTAAGACAACTGCAGTTTTCAGGGATAACTGACTAATAGTTTTAGACAATCTGTTGCTTTTGCTCCTCTTATTCCTTTATGGAATATTCCTGATAACAGATAGGTTAAAGAGTCCTGCAGCTATTAGTGGATTGGACCTGCAGCACCTTGAATCTGAAATCCATTTGGGGAGACAGTCTTATTAATTCTGCAAAACACTGTGCTTTGCAGACTTTTTATTTAATAAGTGTGGTTGCCCTTGATAACGGTTTACCCTTATTCTCCATTTCACTTAAATTCCATAAGTCTGTATGCCCTACCCTGCAGTTTGACTTGTCTTAAAAGTTCTATTGATCAACTGTAACGCTTTTTTCTTTCCAGCATTAAGTAAAAGCAATAGGTGCTTATTTCTAAAGCAGGTGTTTTAATAATGCCTTGGAAGTAAATGCTTCAGCCTTCATAGCATGCACGTTTCAACTGCTTGTGCTTCATTAAGGCTTTGTGACCCAAAACAAGCCAGTAGCTCACTGGAGGTGACTTTCTGCTTGCCATTCCAACAGTTGGGCACATAGTGTTTTAACAGTTTTAGGTCCCATTTCCTCCTTGTTAAGATGTCTCAATGTAAAAATGAGTAACTTGAGCATCCTTCAAAGAAAATGGGATGAATGCTTAAAATCCTGTCTCTGAGAACAGTAAATTCCTTAAATTTTTACTTCCGTATTGCAGTGAAAACATGCTTCCACCTATCCCCCGATAAAACCAGTTTGAAGTCCAGGGTTTTTCTATCCTGTGTCTTAGTTTACAGAAATCTTCACTTAATACTGAATGTGTTTGTGGAACTCAAGGTAAGTTGCCAATGTGGGGCTGATGGCATACTGTAGCTGCTTTTTGACAAGCTTATTGCATTTGTCTTTCAGGTTCAAGAATAGATGCATACATAATTCTAGTTCATTTAATATACAATCTTATTTCAAACTTTGGGACTTTCACCTGGAAATATAGATAATGTACAACAGTAGCACGTTGAACATCTCTGTACTTGTTAATATCTTTCTATAATAAGCAAATGTAACTTTGAAGCCATGTTGCAGAAAAGAAAAAGGTCTACCAAGATTGCTTTCTCAGATGCATGTTAAGTATGTAATAGACTAATATAAACTTTTCTGCAGTACATCTTTGCAAAGCATTTTTTCCACTGAAAGTCACTACAGTCACTCTGGGTTCAAAAAAAAAGACTGACTCATAAAAAGAGCTAGTATCTGTTCAAAATTGATTTAGATGATAAGCCTTAAAGTTTAATTTTGATGTTAATGTAATGGACAACTTAAGTAGCATGAAATCCAAATGCATTCATTGTGGGTTTTTTGCAGGTTATCACTCCAAAGAGATTATTAACATCTATCACCTCTGTAAGTATGAATGTAATACTGTAACAGGCTCTCAATATGACTACTTCCAAAGGCTGTATTCCCATACCTTAATAAGGCTGTGCCTGTAACAGGCTTTTTGTGTCCCTTACTTGAAACTGTAAACTGTGCAGCTTTCTGCCAAACTCTTCAGCATCAGCTCAAGAAATAGGTAACAGCTCTGAATACATGATGCTGGAAATATGCAGTTAGTACATGTTTATCTGGATTTCATTTTTTTCAATTACTTCAAATCTAGTTTCTCTCAACCTAATTTAGTCTTGTGTAGAATTCTCAAACTATTTTCCCTCTAAGCTTTTGTTTTTCTCTCTTTCTAGAAAAGCACCCTTCTTACTCCAGGTAAGCAGAATCTAAGCATGTTATACCAAGATAAATAATAACATTGCTATCAAAAGTGGTGTATTAATAAATAATACTTGTACCATGATAATTACATTTAATAAATGCAGAATTAGGCCAGTTTGCCAGTTACAATTGCTAAGTATTATATCTTTATATCTAAGTTACTATGTTTGGTGGAACTTCTTTGCAAAACCAAAATCACAGAATCGTCTAGGTTGGAAGAGACCTCCAAGATCATCTAGTCCAACCTCTGCCCTAACACTAACAAGTCCTCCACTAAACCATATCACTAAGGGCTACATCTAAACGTCTTTTAAAGACCTCCAGGGATGGTGACTCAACCACCTCCCTGGGCAGCCCATTCCAATGCCTAACAACCCTTTCAGTAAAGAAGTTCTTCCTAACATCCAACCTAAACCTCCCCTGGCGCAACTTTAGCCCATTCCCCCTCGTCCTGTCACCAGGCACGTGGGAGAATAGACCAACCCCCACCTCGCTACAGCCTCCTTTAAGGTACCTATAGAGAGCGATGAGGTCTCCCCTGAGCCTCCTCTTCTCGAGGCTAAACAACCCCAGCTCCCTCAAAATCACGCATCTGATACCAGATACTGTAGTTTAAATTCTGTTCCTGAAAAGATGGACTCAGATGTAAACTAGAGCCTCATATCAACAAAGTAATATAGAGCAAACTTGGAGATTCTTGAAAATATGAACAGATTATGAAGTATTTTTGTCATGTTTTTAACATGTTTTCTGATGCTTGGGGAGAATAGCATCTATGAGTTTCTCTGACTACTTCAAAATGGGTTATACATTTGTCTAACTTACGTTTGACATACTTGAGCTAGCTTTAGTATAAAAATGTAGCAATAAGGAGCTCGTGAACTAACTCTGAGATGTCTACAATGCTGCTGCAACTAGTCTGATTCCTGTGCCTAAGCTATATGGCTTGTTTCTATTGGTACAGAAATGCATGCATGCGAGTTCTGGAAGACTGCAGTGTGTTACTTGACTTCCAAATCTGTTAACCTCTTTTTGAGTCCCTATTGCAGAGTGTGTGCTTTGTGGTATGCCCTAGAGTGTGCTCTGCCCCCCCTCACACCTCTTAAAGTGAGTTATCTTATCCTTTGCAAATGTTTCAAAGCTTTTTAATAAAGAAAAGGTCTGCTGTGGAGCAATGGGGTATACAAAGATCCTGTCTGAATGTGCTGCTGGGCTGTACTGCAAAGAGTGCTTCTGGAGTACTGAGTAGGGCATTTATACGGTAGTACATATGTGGCCACTTAAGCACTGCAGCATCTCAGTTGCATGTTGTATTACAACTTGCCTTGAACTTTTCTCCACAGCCATGACCAGTCCAGGCGGCCCTAATGCAGTCCGCACTACTAATTTCATCCTTGTTGGATCCCACAAGCTATCATTGTCTTCTGTAGGAAATGCCAAATTTGCGTTGGAAAAGGTAATGGATATTACTGTTTACTAATCTAAAGATAATCGCATAACATTAGAATGAAATGAATGCGCCTGAGTTTACTGTTTCCAGGCAAAATTACTGCTCTAGAAACGAAATTGCTACATAAATAAATGTTTGTGTGCATGTATGTATTTATATAAACATACACAGATTTTACTCATATTAACTTCAGATGACTGAACTGTCTTTTTAAGATACAACAGAAAAAGACTTTGTTATGACAGGTGTTGGCTCTTCTCTGTAGCCCAACGTATGGTATATCTGTGCAAAGATAGTGAATGTGTTTTGGTTACTGATTGCTGTTGTTGACAAAATTAATGTATACAGTTGGCATCTCTCTACATAGTCTTCACCTTGCTTGTTGCTTTTACTGTCAAATATTAAATACTGTATTATTAAGTATCTAAGTATATTTATTGTGTTTAATAATGAAGTTACTCCGAGATGAATATAGTTAGGAGTATAAGTTTCTTTAGGAGTACAAGTTTTTCTCACCCAATTAAATTTGTAGAAACAAGTTATCTTTATTTTTTGAGAGCTATTATCAAGTTTTATACCTTAGTTCCCTGTCTAAACAATGTTTATTGGCTCTTACCAGTAAGTTATTTTAAAAAAAAATATTCTTGCATTCATTGTAAACTCTAACCTTGTAACATCTTGCACCTAAAAGCTATTTTAATAGGTGTTTATGCCAGCAGCTATTTTAAGCTAATTTAAATTAATTTTGAAGCGGCAACAGATTATGCCAGTACTAAATTGCAGCTTTATCCAAATGGCAGTGTCAGAAGAAATTTTCTTCTAGACTAATTAGCTTATTGTGATGATAGTAGTATTGCAACTATAGCTTCAGACAAGACATGACACAGCAAGAATGGTTGTTTGTGCACAAGATTAAAAACAAAAGATCAGAATAATCCAAATTTGCTCTTCAGAAGATTTACTTCTATGTATAGAAGCAGACTCCTCTATTGAAACAGTCTGCAGACCTTACAGTTGAATTGTACTGCTACTATATGTGTACCAGCTTTGTTTCTTCAGCACAAACATTCCCCTTACCAAGAGCTATGCATAGATCTCATTTTGCATGTGACTTAGTTATTGAAAACCCATTGCTCTGGGTGTTATGGAAAACAGCTTTTACTTTATACTTGGCAATGTGGGTTTGAGCCTTTTTAGTTTGTTCTTTAGGACTGAACACTGGGCTGGATGAGTAAACTATAGTATAAACACAATGTTCAAATAGGATTATTGAGAAAACATGGAAACTGATTTGGTTAACTTCTTCCAGGTGCATGACTTCAACAGTTGCGAATAAGAATTTCCCATTTTCAGTTAGCTTTTTGTGAAATTATGACCTCTGCAAAGCTTCAGTTTTGCTGTGGCCTGTGCTTGCACTGAACAGCTGCTCTTAAACTTGGCCCCACTCATTTCTAATATAAAATAAACTGCCAACTCAATGGGTTTCGAGTTTCATTCCTCCCAGTTATGTTATGCACAGCTAAAATTCAGAGCAGATAGGATCAAAATCCACTCATGTAACTGTTCTTCCCCACACACACACTCCCCCCCCCCCCCCCGCCCCCCAAGAAACAAACAAACAACCTTTAACATTGTACTGACTACATTGAGCGTGTTTTTTTTTTCCATAGATGAATTTTGAAGGGGAGGAAAGAGAACTATTGAGCTATATGTTCCGGGACAAGGTTGCTATGATTGCTTAGTTTATAACTAAATAGGAAACTGCTTCCTAATGCATGTTGCTTACGTCTGTCTGCCCTCTAATCTCTTGCAGTTTTTAAAAATTCTAATGTATACTTAATATGTCCTTGTAAGCACTTTTTTATAACGAGATGCTGGGAGGCTTAAAAAAAAAATTTGAAGAATTTGACTTCTTGTATTGTAGAATGCTAAGGATGCTGATAGAACTCAGTTAAGACCACTAGCGTTTTTCCTTAACTAGCTTGTCTCTTGTCTTCCTAGTTGACTAGACAATGGCTTTTCTTCAAAATGTATCATGTCTCTCTGAAAGTTTGTTAGCCAGGAAACTTAAGCCAGTTTCTTGTTGAGCTGTATGGAACTTAAAATTGGCTACTGTGCTGAAAGAGATCGATAGAAAAACCACGAGCAGCCTAAATACCGGTTTAACTCAGCTTGTTGAAGAAAACTAATATTGCTCAGGAGCTAAATCTTTTTTCTTGTTTGGTCAAGACCTTGCTTGAATACAACCTTTAAGCAAATTTTAAGCAACAAGTGATCATAAAGAACTAAAGTTTTGAAAGTACTAAGCCCATCAAAATGAGGTTCTTATCTGTATACAAATGTGCAGTTGAAATATTTTGCCTGGTGTATGCATTTTTGCGTTTTTAGGAATTATGTAAATTAATGTGCTTAAAAGAAATAATTTTTTAATCTCTGAAAATAGCTTTGTGTAGCTAACTCTTCTTGGATTTCAGAAGAAAAATAATTTTATGTATGTTTTCTCACAAAATTAAGGTGGTAAGCTTAATGCCTATCATCTTCTACGTGTAATCCAAGTTCTCCTAAGAAAATTATTTTTTTTGCAAACTTTTGAGGGTTATCTTGAGTCTCATTAGATTATCTTCCTTGACAGTAAGCCAACTTCTTTTTATGGTGGGTATCTGAATGACCATACCAGAAAGCAAGCTAGGCTAGTCATGGACTTCAGTTTTCTCTTCATTTAGCTGTTTATTCAACAGATTGCTTTCTTCTCAGTACCTTCACCCTACTTCATTTTGAAAGGGATATATTGTTGACTAGAATGTCAACAGAATACGTACACTACACGTACAGGAGGATGTTCTGAGACCTTTTTTAATTAGTAATGGTGTTGTAGGCTCTGCATAACTGAAATGTTCAATTTGCTATACAACACTTTCACTTTACTGTCACACAACTCTTTGTTAGTAAACTCTTCATAATCCAAGTAAGTGCTTTTGTCTGACGCAAAATAGAAAGGAATCCAGAACACCCAAAATTGGGGAATTGACAAAAATTCCTTAATGCCCTCATTCAGAAATGCATTTTACTGCAGTTTGGAAGTTTGCAAGAGTTGGAATGTTTGCAACACTTCCTGATGGAACATGTAGTGTCACACCTTAAGTGACAGTCAAGAACTACTATTGTTACTTTCTCTTCTTCCAGGAATTGTTTTTTTGCACAAATATTTTTCTGAATAGGCACTGCAACATCAGTATCTACTGGAAATGCTTATGTCATCCAAGTACCAGTCCTGTTTAAACCCACTTTGTTTTTTAAGCAGCTTAATGTCAAACTGAGGCAGAAGCTTGTAGGATGTGGACTGCTGCCATGTGTTTTTTATAACCTTGCTTGTTGGTTTATAACCAACGTCCAACATGCCTGTTTCTTCTAGACAGAAGCATGCTTGCGCATATATCCTGAGCAAATTAATAAATCTTGAAAAGCTTGTCAATGAACTTGAAAGAATTGTTGATTATTACTGTCCTGCTTGATCACTACTTTCTGGCTGTGGATCCTCAGAACAAGACAGTGCTAACTTTCTGGTGCAGGTGACTTGCTTGAGCTGGTAGAGTAGATGTTGAGAGGTGTCAAAATCAAATGACTAATTGTTTTACTTTTTGCAGGTTCCTGTTTTGTCTCCTTTGGAGGGTCATATATATTTAAAGTTAAAATGCCAAGTGGACTCTTCTGTGGAGGAAAAAGGGTTCTTGGTAAGATATTCACTTCAAATTCCTTCCGTGGAAATAAGTCTTACTAAATATAGTCACTATTTTAACTTCACACATGCATTTGGTGATAGTGAATCTTAGCAAAACTAAGATTTATTTTTCTTCCTGAACCAAATCCCAACACTTTTCTAGCTTATGTTCTAAAGCAGCATAAATTAAAGCTATCTCTAGTACTGTTGCCTCTCACTAGAATTTTAGTTTGTATGTTTTTATTGTAAACAGTTTCCCTGTTATTCTGAACTTGAGTTAACTTTCATTTGCTATAGTCTGTGTGTCACGAGATGAGATTCTAATTTCCCTGCCAGAAACTCTTACAAGACATCTTAGATTTTTTTGGTCTCATATAAAAATTATTTCTAGCAAAAGAGGTTTTCCTCACTGTGTGCACATACTTTAACTTAACAAGGAAGCTATGCTACTTTTTGCAAAACATCTTAAGCAGTTCTCTTTTTAAATCTGGACTTGCATAAAGAGCACCTCAGCCTAATAGATGAAGCTGTTAAGCTTCTATCCATCAGATGGCAGTAAATGTGCTATGAAAATAATTCAGCAAAACATTAAACTTTACTGTTACTCTAGTGTATTCATAAGGCAGAATTTCTTTATCTTTTAAGCAGTTCTGTCTCCTTTCCTTTTACTTAATGAAGTCTGTTCACCTTTGATTAGATGCAAACATTTAACAGGATTGTTTGCTATCCCATATTTTTGTGCAGGGATTATAAACCGTGTGTTTACTCTTACTATACAGTATGTGAAACCTGGAGAATGGTGTGCATATTAAATTTTTCAGAGTGAGGGTTTGCAAACACCCTGTGCCATTAAAAATATATAGTATGAATTACAAAGAGTGGAAAACACAACACTTTAATTCGAAGAAAATGTTCTGTGCAAGTTCAAGAGGGATCAGAGATAGAAGGTAGATACTAAACTTTCTATTTCAATATCAGGGAAATGGGCCTTGAAATTGACATAATACAGTATCTAATAAAATAAACTGCCAACACAAACAAAATTGATTTCTAATTTCTTTTAAACTGACTGGACTACTGAATGTAGCCTGCAGAATAGCCAGACATACACTTTGTAATCCTGACCTGTAAGTCAAAGATGACTCATATACCTAATCATAATAATTTGTGTTATACTAGTATGTGTCTTGTGAACTCTGCAGAAAGTATCTTCTATAAATAACCCTCCATTGTATTAAAATGATAGGAATGCTTACTACGGTCAGTATTAAAATCTAGTCATTTAAAGTGGCTGGGATTAGGTGCATTTTGAGCCAAAGGCTGCAAACTTAAGAGTAACAGTGTAAGTTCATTTTCTACACTGTCTGGAAATATACTAATAGAAGTTTCTCCCAGTATATTTTTTTTCCTGCTTTTACGTTTACTGCAATGAAGGGTTGTACTTGCAGAACCATTCTGTAGGGAAAATAGCTGAGTACAGACAAAGCTGAAGGTGATAATATTTTTTCCTTTTTTTTAAAGACTATGTTTGAAGATGTTAGTGGATTTGGAGCATGGCATAGGCGCTGGTGTGTACTTTATGGAAACTGTATATCTTACTGGACATACCCAGATGACGAAAAACGAAAGGTAATTCTGTTTATAAAGAAAGATCAAGCCTATAAAGTTCTGTAGTACCCTATGCAATTCACTGATCACTTTTAAAGACAGCAATGCTTTAGGTTTCAGGTAACTATATGCAAAGCATGAGATTCAAGCTCTTAAAGTTTATTTGGGGAATGGAGACTTGTCATAAATATGACCTAAACAAGGGCAAGTTTAAAAATTGACCATATCTGGTGGGGAAGAAGAAAATTGGAGGAAAATCCATATTCAATTTTCCTTTTAGTTTTAAGGCTTTCCATTATATTTGTCAAAAGACTAATCTAGAGATTACTTAACTGAAATCGATCAGGCTTGTACAGCTTGGTAAGCAAGCTGTATCTATCTACCCTAATCTTTAGACCAAACACTGACTTTAATACTCGATATGGTGAAAACTGAGACTGGACAATCCTTCTATATTGTAGAAGCATAAATGTAATTATGGAGTATCTTGCTTGCAGTTGTTGTTTTCTTGCAGCTCCCACATTATAGCTGAAACTGGTAGATTTATATAGTTCTTGCAGAAACTCATGGTATTGTCTGGCTAATGCACCAAATCAGAGAGGTTCATCTGTCAGTAAAGTGAACTTTCCTGTCTCTTTAGCCTGTTCCTGCAGTGTGTACTGAAACCTTTCCAGTTGCTTTCAAGAGGCTTTTTTTCCTGACTCACTTAAGCAATTTGCCATTAAATGTTTGCTTGTTTGTTGGCAGAACACTTTCTTTCCCAAGTTCTGTGGTGAGCTCTGGTCCTTTTGGGTCTTCTACACCAATTCAGCTGCCTGAGTTTAATTTCTTCCTGCTAGCAGAGGAAGACCATATGCTGGTAGTTGACAATGCCAAAATATATCAACGTACTCTTTCCTTGCCAGGAGACAGGAAAAATCTCTGCCTACTGTAATTAAAAAAGGCAAAAAATTGATCAAGAAAAAGCTTCCTGTTCTGCTTTTGTGCACGAGAAAGCTGCTTTGATTTGTCTTAGATTGTTCTGTTCTTGAAAATGTTATAGACTTGTCACTGTAACTGAGAAAGGTATACTTAAAGAATAATATAGATATGCTCTTATTTATCATCTACAGCAATATTAAACTCTATCCTTATATGCCTCCCCTTACCCCTACCTGCTATGTCTGTTCTATTATGCGAAGATACATGTAGCTCAGAAATACCAGTGTTGAACAATGATTGCTTTAAATTATGATATGTTTTTTAGATAAGCTTTGCAGGTTGGTGTATATATATGTATATCTATGGGAACTGTTTCTTAATATTCATTGAGATGGAGCTATCCTTTTTTGTTGTAACCTAGGTTGTATTAACTGTCTCTGGAATAGCATAATGAATATGCCCAATAAATAGCAAGCTTTTCTCCTAATCAAGAACTGCTTGTGATGTTTCTGTGGTGTGAGGTATTCTGTAGGTGTGATGAATTGGAGCCAAGGTCTGTAACTAACTTTAGGCATACAGCTAAGCCTCCCTCTGTAGTCAATGGGAAGAAATAACTGCCTCGAAAATGGAAATGCTCCCTGAAGAGGTCTAGCCACTAACTATAGAGGGAGCTAAAGCAGCTGGACTCTACACTTAAGTGCCTTAGTTGAATGTTTGAAGGTGAATCCATATACTTACAAGTTTTGATGAGAATGATACAAAGCATTCCTGAAGTGCCTGCCTTCTGTAGGCTTTGGTAGAGCTTGCTCTATCGGCTTGGATTTTATTACCAAGCTCTCCTGAATTTTTGAGTTTAAAAGCAAGTTTCTCTTGAAAGGAAAAAAGAAAAGGGTGAACGTATTTTTCTAGTCTAAGCCTCTGGTAAGGATGGATTTGTTAACTGTATTGTATGTGGCAGAGCAGGGCCTATTTTGTTGTCTGTTATCTTGCTTCACCTATTCTACTTTTCACATTAAAAAGAGCAATAATAGACTTCTATTTATTTGGGTGGGGAGTGGAATTCACTTCATATGGAAAAATTGTCAGAGCATATGTTCAGAATTAGTCTTCAGAACAATATTCTTAACTGATGATTAACTTCACTTTCAGCATCCTTTGGGCCGGATAAACTTGGCTAACTGCACTAATCGTCAGATTGAACCTGCTAACAGGGAGTTCTGTGCCCGTCCCAACACTTTTGAACTGATAACTGTCCGTCCGCAGAGGGAAGATGATAGAGAAACCCTTGTTAGCCAGTGCAGAGACACACTCTGTGTTACAAAGTGAGTGGATAAAATCATGGTTTGTGAAGGTTGTGGGGGGGAGGTTATTGGGGGGGGGCATGTCTTGCCTTGTGTGATGGTTTTAATAATGTAGCCTTACAACTTTGGCATGCCAATGCAAAGATAATTAAAATGCTAAGATTTCTGGATGATACTTAAGCTGTCTTGATCACCTTAATCATGTTTTGTCTTACTGTCCCACTTCTTTCTTCTGAGAATAAAAAACTTGATGTTTCTAGAAGTGGAAATGCCAGATAGCTTGGCAGTACTCTGCAGAATTCTGGAATATTTTATTTCATTTTTCACCTGCTATTTGGGATTCCATAGATGATCGCTTTTTCAGAATAACTAGGGGGGAAGGTATCTAACTCATTGGGTTCTTTGCTTTTTAGGAATTGGCTGTCTGCTGATACTAAAGAAGAGCGTAACCTTTGGATGCAAAAGCTAAACCAAGTTCTTGTTGATCTTCGTATGTGGCAACCTGATGCTTGCTATAAACCAATTGGAAAGCCTTAAACACTGGAAGGGGAATATGAAGAAAATATATATATGCAAAAGGCCACATGAACTACACAAAAAAAAAGTTAAATGAAAATTTGTGGAAAGTTCTCTGGATCAACTAAGCTTTAAATTTGAGAGTACATACCTTTATACAGGACTTTTATGCAGTATTTTTATCTCACTTTAAGAGTTTTAAAACTTTTTTCCTAGCTTTTCAGTATGGTAGGAAGCAATTAGCAGTTTCTAAATATGCTAAATATTTATATAACTCCTTTTTTTTGGAAGTCTCTTTAGCTAAGCACATTCTCTTCTTGAAATAACTAAATTATTGGAGGAAATCGCACTTCTGGAGGATGAGGAGGGTGGGGGAAGCTAGTGAATACACAAACTTACTAGTTAACTCAGCTCCCTGAAAAAAACATTAGCTCAGAGTTATATTAGAAGGATGGTGCTGAAGCAGGAATTTTAATGTTGGAGCATTTCTTATAATGATCAGGCAAAGTAGTTAATAGTAAATTTTATTCTACAACATGCAGCATAAGTATTTCTTGCTTGCACAATGTCCTTTTCTTCTGGTCAGAACAAAAGATGTGCACAATATTCATATTTCTTTGTATTAGATTTTTATGCCGTTTCTCATACCAAACTGGTATGGATAATTGCATGTATGCTATATGGTTTACAGGTATGGAATTATGTATGCAGTACATTGCACTTTGATAGAAATGAAAGGTCTTTAATATTTTTGTTAGGACTGCTACATAAAAATTAGTTCTAGGTTTGTGTATGTCAGTAAGTCTTAGAACTTGTGGTTTATAAAAGCTTGAATTCTACTCCATTTGAGAACCAGAAGTAGGTTATAAAATTGCTTTTTCTGTAAGATACTCTAAAACTGCTGTCTACCAACTAATACTCTTGCCAAAAGTATGGATCTTCTCCACCACCATAGTCATGTCCATAAATGCAGACAAAAAGAGTACTTCAGACCCATCATTAAAAAGGCAGAACTAGTCAGTAAAAACTTGCAGTTTTCACAGCTTTTTCACTGGGCTTAGTGAAATACTATCTCATTACCCCACTATTGCAAATGCAGTAGTGGAATACTTTTAAGTTGTTACTGCTGTTGTATATTCACACTTGAAACACTAAATTCTGTTATCTTAAATTGTTTTCATCCAGACACTTTTGTACTTTTGCTTTTAAATCTATTTTTTTCAGATGTCCTTAAATATTTCCAAATTATGTATTGAGATATATTTTATCCCTTTAAAATAAATAATAAATCTTTATGCAACTTCTCCTAATATCATCTATGCATTTGAGACATAAGGCTGAAGACAAAAAGCTAGATTCCATGTGGTGTTTGGGAAATTCTATTCAGTATTCTATTCAGTATGTATATCCAAAAATACCTCTTGATTTGGGAATATAACACAACATCTCAAGGGTAGCTAGCACCAGATTGTTTGTGGGCAATTACCATGAATATGGTTGGGACATACATGGGTGTAAAGGCAGCTAGACATCAGCAGTTCATTGAATGTGATGAGAGATGGTTCTTGTCTCATGTGGTAAAGACATGGCAGCAGAGTAGCAATGGAATATGAACAGTGGCAGTGCAAATTTCATCCATGGATACACGGTAGGCTGAGTTATGAAGCAAGAGTCTATAGAAAGGAGTGACATGCTTTCATTTGGACTGTATTTTCAATTTGGGCTATTATCCATTGTAGAAACCAATGTGTTTTATTATTGCTGAAGACGGAAAAAATATCAAGGAAATGTATAAACTGTAATAGGTGATGCAAATTAAAAAACCTGACCTGAACACACTGTCAGTGATCAAATGTACTGCTGCAGTCAGCAGAAGCACGTGACACCAGCTTAGCAATAAACATCCATTTACACCTCTACTGGGTTGCACTAATGCATACCTCCTCCCCTCTCACATTTCCCAGTTCCTTCAAGGGTGAGCTGTGGAAAAACTTTTTCAAAAACGTCAGGGTTCATCTGTTTTCTGAGCACTGCAAGATAGACATGAGGGAGTAAGGAAAACGCAGATGTGAGGGAGAGGGATAACATGGTTAATATGTGAGGGTTTTTTTCTGCAAGTGTATTAGAACCTTGATGAATGTTGAAAGCAGAGAGACTACAGAACAACAGTTCACTTTAAACTTTTACTCTACCATAACATTAAAAAATGATTGTGCTCTGTCTGAATCACAGAATCCTAGAGGTCTTGCATGTTTGTTTTTTTTGTTTTTTTTTTTTTTTCTTCCTGAAGTGGAAAGCCAAATACAGCCACAGAGTTTGAAAAGTTTTGGATAGAAATGTCACGACGAGGTGAGAGCTTTCAGCTCTACAGGTTAGAGTTTTCTCATATTTATAGTTGACCCTTTTGGAATAGGCCAGGCCCAGTGAATTCAAATAGCTTCAGGTAGATGTACCTCTATAATTCAAAAATAGTTTCTCTGATACTGTCAGATTGCAAAGCATTAAGTTGTTATAAAATAGTTGAACAGAAAAACAACAGCAAAAGCCTCCTACGTTTAGTGCATTGAAACCATGTGCTGTAAGGCATTGATGAAATCCCCCTGTATCTACATCATCCAACTATGTGGGGGGATGCCCGTGATAAGACATTCCTTCTTAAAAATCTGTACTGTTAATAAAGCTTGATTTCATGGTGCTATACCTAACTTCCCAAGAGCAATTTTTTTTCTTTTACTCAGGCATTTGTCATCTTCATCCTAAGCATCAGGAGATGGTTAAATTAGGGAAATAGACTAGAATACATAGCTCACTACTGCTTTAGATTAAGCTTTGTCAGAACCAGCTGTTTAAAATTGGGCATTTAACTTACCAGTGCTGCTCAAAAAGCATTTGGGCATGCAGATCTTCAACTATTTTTTGTATTTTTGAAACAACAAAGAGATGTAGTACTTGTAAAAGGTGGTGGCATAATACACCCCAAATTCATCTTTACTGGCAAATAGTTACTGCATTAGTTACAAATGAAGTTTCTGTATACCGCCTGATTTTAGTGCTGAATTGGAGAGTTTGCTGCTAAGGTGTGACATATGCTTTGATTAGTGCTCCTGCAGCCAGTGGCAAGCCCATTTTGTCAAGTCCCTCAAAGACTGTATTAAGCATGGATTAATTACACTGCTAGGGCAAGTCTAAGAGCTTTGGGGATTTCAGGTCTCTCTTGCCTTTTTATAAATTTAGAACATCCTCTTAGTCTTCTTTTTTTCCATTGTACACAATTTCAAGATGCTTACTAATAAGAAATTCTACAAATGAATATGCTTTGCTCTGGGCAATGAAGCTTATTTTAACTGAGGAAATTTGAGTCTTACTAGCTTTTAAAACTCTTAATTGGCATTATCAAAGCCTAAACTCAATTGGGATGCAGTAACTGCTTGAAAATTTGGCTTCTAAACACAGTGTTCTCTTCCCTCGTTTGATTGCCGCATTTCTGTGTTTTGGTATAAAGGAAATTATCCAATATGAGTCTGGAGGTATTGTCCTTGCTGTACGTGGTCTATTGTAAAACAATGTAGATGCACTTGCTTTTGTCCTGGTTTTGTTTTTAATGACAGTAAGAAACCTGACCTGGAAAGCGTATATTGAACACTGTGCCATTTGGCAGAGATTTTTGTACAGCAAGCAGGTATGTTTCCTCTTCTAGCACTAAATAGAATCATAGAATATCCTGAGTTGGAAGGGACCCATAAGGATCATCAAGTCCAACTCCTGGTACCACACAGGTCTACCCAGAATTTTAGACCATGGGACTAAGTGCACAGTCCAAATGCTTTTTAAATTCTGACAGGCTTGGTGCAGTGACTGCTTCCCTGGGGAGCCTGTTCCAGTGTGCGACCAATAGCAGAGGCATGTCTGAGGACAACTGAGTTGAAACTGTTTCTTGGGAGACAGTGGCTATTTGGTAACATCTGAATGCCTTGAATGAAGTGGGACATATGATAGTAAGTATCATTCAATTAAAGTGCATTCCCTCTTGATTTCCTAAAGAAGATGACGAGTATTTCCTCAAACATCAGCAGTTGTCCCAGAAGAATTTAATCTTAATAAAAGATGCTGCATTGACTGTACTTAAAAAAGAAGTACAAAAAAATAGGGTATTTAGGATTTGCTTCAATCAAAACAGTATTTGCAAGTACTCCTCTGCCTCTTCAAACTACGGAGCAGACACAGCTCCTACAGATGTGGCCGGTGTGCTTGGGCCTGCACACAGCCAGGCCGTCTGTCTGTCCTGTAGCCTCAGAGCTGGGTCACAGCTGATGCAGCCATATACACAGACACATTCAGAACAAAAAATAGACCAAGTATAACTGAGCCCTGGCTAATTTTGATGGCTTTAGTCATGCTGTGTTAACACTTTCTATTTACCATATTTTTCCACGTGTAATTTGTGCTATTTTATGCTGTCTGATCCCTTTATCACCAGTAGGGCTGCTAGTAGAGCTGTATCTAATTTTGCTTGGGTATTCTGTGGTGGTGTTTTTTTCTTTTTGTTGTGTTCTTGTTTGCCTTTTGCTAAAAGTATTGGGTGAGCTGGTGAAATAAATACTTTTAATTCTCAATCTTTAATACTGTGTATAAAGTAGAGCAGGTAAGAGCTGCCCATTACCTTCAGCAATTCCTTAGGTCATACCTGCAAAATGCATGGGACTTATAGTGCCTATTGCATGTGTTATGAAGCTAAAGAGTAGAGATGTGTTAAAGCTTTAAAAAGCAAGCTGTGTTAAATACTTGAAGGGTTGTCAAGTTACGAGCTCGTTAATGGTGGAAAAGGGAACCTGTGCTCAGTCAAACTGAACTAATGCTGCCAGGCAAATCTAACATCTAGTGTCTTGTTATTCCTCGCACATTTTAATAAGCAAATAGCAGCTAAATAATATATTGACAGTTGAGGTAATTACATGTATACAACTCATAGCAACAAGATTAGATTGGGTTCCCCCTCCCGCCCCTTTTGGGATCAGATTAACTGTTGAACAGTACAAATCGAAAGCCCAGAAATACCGTTCTGCAGGGAAAACAATGAGGTACGGCTAGGGGGTTGCTATATGTGGAAACAATCTTATTATGCATTTGCAAACCAGTACAATGAATGGTCTAGCTGGCAAGTATCCTTTGATTTTATTTTATTTTTGTAGCTCCACAGAAAAAGCCCAGTCTAATTGTACAGGTGGGTGACTTTGCAGTTAAGATACAGCACTGAAAAGAATGCTGCTATGCTAACTTCAGCACTACTGTCTCTTTGTACTGCTATTTTGAACAACAACAACAAAAATAAGTGTGGCTCTGATAACTTGTGCCCTCTATTTTCTTTTGTTTTGGTCTCTAATCATGTTGTTTTCTGGAATGTACCAGGAGGCATCCCTGTAAACTGTGGCTCTGGCAGTTTGGGAGTCAGTGTCCACCTTGATCTTTGAATATAGCTTCAATCTGGTCGTTGAATGGATTCTCCTTTCCAAGCACTTGAGGCCATTCATGTAGTGCCTTCTGCCAGGTAATGCTTGTTCCCAGGGCTGCAGCAATCTGTGAACAGCACAAATACTATCAATTTCTTGTGCCTGTATAATTCAGTGGTTTTATACCAGTCCCCATCAGAAGGCAGACTCCCCTCCATAAATGTGATGGAGCGTAACCTCTAGCCAAAGAAAATACTCTGTTCCAGCTGCCTGAATAGATGAAAATCCATTTGAACAGTAAAATAAGGTGAGGATTACATATCTGTACTTCCCTGACCAGAGCAAGTACTGGATTTATCAACAAGAGCTCATTTCTGATAAAATGGGCAGGGGGGGATTCCAAAAAGGTGTTTCTTTTCTTTTCTTTTCTTTTCTTTTTTTTTTTTTAAAGATCAGATTTGAAGCCTTACATTGAATAACCCTTTTTAAGCTATATATCATAGAAGGAAAATGTGACCGTATGTGGAGTTTGCAAGCATAAAGTTCTACTCTCTGTTACAGTTGTGCTTTGTCTTTGCAAAAGTGTTGTAAATTATTTTTATCAATTACAGGAAAATAAAGACATACAAGCAGATGGTCAGGTCTAATGAGAGTCTTCAACCATTTCCTGATGCCTACAGTATCTGGTCAACAAACTTCTGTTCAAAAGCCACAGGGTCTCACTTTTTTTCCCCAAAGCATTATTTCAAAAAGCACTGCTTGGACATAAAGCATAAATCTCTTGCCAGTCCAAAGGAATTCATGCTCTTGAATTCCTCTGATACTTCTAATAACTATTCTCTTTGTTATCCTGTAAGAAAACCCCAGGTGCTGGGAAAAAGAGGCCCAATTATATCCAGGTTCAAAACTAACCACCTCTGATTCTCTAAGTCCACACCTGCTGCTGGCTGTCTTCAGAGCCTTTTCCCATGAGACCTGCAGAAAATGGTAAAATAGCTTTTCTCCTCGCTATCAGAACTGCTCTAGCCTTTACAGAGTGTTTGCCCTAGAAGTTATGCACTAAAGAGAAATTGTATCTACTGTTTTGCCAGGGTGAAAATCATCAAGGGTAGGAGAAAGGGAAAGAGAATAGCCTGATTCTCCTTTAACCAAGTTTTCACACCCTGCTAATGCTTTTTTGTTTCAACTTTTGACCTATGGTTATATTTTTCCTATATAGTAACTTTACTTTCAAGTCTGAAACTCATGCTAACATTGATTATAATTACAAGGCTTAAATAGGGCTAACAAAGCCTTCGTACGAAGGGCCAAGATGGATTTATGGACTCAAACTATTTGAACCCTGTTTCAGAAAGAGACTGGAACCTTTAGGGAAATTTTATGCAGTTTTTTATGCTGTGCTTTCGAAAAAAAGCTGTAATGATGGGCCAGGAGAAGAAAACTTTATTCAGAGCTAATGTACAGAGAGCCACATTTGCAGGGTGGAAGCTCTTGGACTCTTGTCATTTGCAACCTCATTAAGCTATTAGACATTAGGCAGGGGAGAAGAATAGGGGAGATTTTGTAACATGGCATTTTTTTTCTTGGTACAAATTCCTAATGTGACTAAACAAGGTTCTGGGACACTCAGCAGCTGCCAGGCGGTTGAGACCTCTCTGTGTCAGAGTGGTCCTTTTTGGCATGGGAGTCTCCAAACCTCCTTCACAAGTCCCTAAACCTTCCTTATGTTTTTAGCAGGATGACTTTTTTTTTTTTTTAAAACAAAACAATACCCACTATCTTTGCATGTTGTACCCCCCTGAAAGAGTGAAAGAGTATCACAGGAGGTACACTCTACAGTGTTCAGACTGCTGTTGATTGCAATTTAAGACGTGCTTAGAATGTCCTAAATAACATAGGTCCTGCTCAGACACCTGCTCACAAGGTGCTGATAATTTACACTGGATGAGTGGTGAGGCACAGAGAAAGGTTCATGATTCAAGAAATCATTTCTCTCATAGGTCCTTTTTAAATTCCAAACAGCTTGTGTTTTGGCACCAGTTACATTTATTTTTATTTTTTGCATTTTTTAATTTTAATCTTAATTAATAAATAAATAAAATCCTGAAAAATTTTTAAAGGAAATATTGCCTATTTTTCATAAAGTCCTGGATGACTGTGACTTTGAGGTGGTTGTGTTATTTTAGCAGCTTTTGGCTGTTTTTTCCTTCTGTACCAAAATGGGGATGGGAATGTTTCTCAGCAAAGTGTAAATACACAACTAATCTGATGTGTTTTGTTTCACTTTTTTCTCTTCCCTGGTTATAATGTGCTTTCCTAAGACTTAAAAAAAGAAAAAGGGAGAATCTAATCACACTCAAGCTGTGCTTTCCTGCCTGTACATAATCATTAAGAATCTTCCAAGCATCCCTGTTTCCAGTTTGTGATGCTCAGGGCTTTTGCGTTCTCAGTTGTAACTTCATAAAAGCAAGAAATGAAGCCATTTGCACAGAATCCTCTTGAAATGCATGGTCATGCCATACAAACAAAGCAATCAGCTGTTCCAGACAGAAGCAATGTCCTTGAAGCCATCTGGCACTCAGGATGGTTTGCAGTGAGATTTGTAGGAAGGAAAAGCTGCTGAAAGCCCCTGGGCTCCCCCTCTTGTCAAGGGAAAGAAATTTCTTCCAAGGACAATCAAGCAGGACTTGGGGAAGTACTGTCTCAGAGATGACTCTAGAGGGATCTTGGGAGGACTCATACATCATGCTTTTAGATGTTAAAAGTAAATGGTGTGAATTTCATCCACTTACAGATTGATCTGGGTGTTTTAGTGTTTAAACTTAAGAGAAATACAGATATGCCAAGAATGAGTAATCTCCAGTTTTGCAGCTTAATGAAAACACACAGGAAAATGCTCTTCTTCCTGTAGGAATGTCCCATAATGAAATATAGTTCTGGGCTGGGCTAAACACGAGTGCTTGGTGTTTATCCCTTCCTTCAAGGGTTCTTAGATACAAAATACTCTCTGTGGACACTATGGAGACTATCAGGACACTGGTTGGCCGAGTCCCTTGGGAGGCGGTTCTGAAGGGCAGAGGAGTCCAGGAAGGCTGGGCGCTCCTCAAGAAGGAAATCGTGATGGCACAGGAGCGGTCCGTCCCCACGTGTCCAAAGACGAGCCGGCGTGGAAGAAGACCGGCCTGGCTCAACAGAGAGTTGCTGCTTGTGCTTAGCAGAAAAAAGAGGGTTTATAATCTTTGGAAAAAAGGGCGGGCCACTGAGGAGGACTACAAGGATGTAGCGAGGCTGTGCAGGGAGAAAATTAGAAAGGCCAAAGCTCATCTGGAGCTCAACCTGGCTACTGCCGTTAAAGACAACAAAAAAATCCTTTTACAAATATATCAACGCGAAACGGAGGACTAAGGAGAATCTCCATCCTTTACTGGATGCGAGGGGAAACCTAGTTACTAAGGATGAGGAAAAGGCTGAGGTGCTTAATGCCGCCTTTGCCTCAGTCTTTAGCGGCAATACCGGTTGTTCTCTGGATACCCAGTGCCTTGAGCTGGTGGAAGGGGATGGGGAGCAGGACGTGGCCTTCGCTATCCATGAGGAAATGGTTGGCGACCTGCTACGGAGCTTGGATGTGCGCAAGTCGATGGGGCCGCATGGGATGCACCCGAGGGTACTGAAAGAACTGGCGGAGGAGCTGGCCGAGCCGCTTTCCATCATTTATCGGCAGTCCTGGCTATCGGGGGAGGTCCCAGTTGACTGGCGGCTAGCCAATGTGACGCCCATCTATAAGAAGGGCCGCAGGGCAGACCCGGGGAACTATAGGCCTGTCAGTTTGACCTCAGTGCCAGGAAAGCTCATGGAGCAGATTATCTTGAGGGTCATCACGCGGCACTTGCAGGGCAAGCAGGCGATCAGGCCCAGTCAGCATGGGTTTATGAAAGGCAGGTCCTGCTTGACGAACCTGATCTCCTTCTATGACCAAGTGACGCGCTTGGTGGATGAGGGAAAGGCTGTGGATGTGGTTTACCTTGACCTCAGTAAGGCTTTTGACACAGTTCCCCACAACATTCTCCTCAAGAAACTGGCTGCTCGGGGCTTGGACTGGCGTACGCTTCGCTGGGTTAGAAACTGGCTGGATAGCCGGGCCCAGAGAGTTGTGGTGAATGGAGTCAAATCTGGTTGGAGGCCAGTCACTAGTGGTGTCCCCCAGGGCTCAGTACTGGGGCCGGTCCTCTTTAATATCTTTATTGATGATCTGGATGAGGGCGTCCAGTGCACCCTCAGCAAGTTTGCAGATGACACCAAGCTAAGTGCGTGTGTCGATCTGCTCGAGGGCAGGAAGGCTCTGCAGGAGGATCTGGATAGGCTGGACCGATGGGCTGAGGCCAACTGTATGAAGTTCAACAAGGCCAAGTGCCGGGTCCTGCACCTGGGGCGCAACAACCCCAAGCAGAGCTACAGGCTGGGAGATGAGTGGCTGGAAAGCTGCCTGGCCGAGAGGGACCTGGGAGTATTGGTTGATAGTCGGCTGAATATGAGCCAGCAGTGTGCCCAGGTGGCCAAGAAGGCCAACAGCATCCTGGCCTGCATAAGAAGCAGTGTGGCCAGCAGGTCTAGGGAAGTGATTGTGCCCCTGTACTCGGCTCTGGTGAGGCCGCACCTCGAGTACTGTGTTCAGTTTTGGGCCCCTCGCTACAGGAAGGACATGGACGTGCTCGAGCGAGTCCAGAGAAGGGCGACCAAGCTGGTGAGGGGTCTGGAGAACAAGTCTTACGAGGAGCGGCTGAGGGAGCTGGGCTTGTTCAGCCTGGAGAAGAGGAGGCTCAGGGGCGACCTTATCGCTCTCTACAGTTACCTTAAAGGAGGCTGTAAAGAGGTGGGGGTTGGTCTGTTCTCCTACGTGCCTGGTGACAGGACGAGGGGGAATGGGCGAAAGTTGCGACAGGGGAGTTTTAGGTTGGATGTTAGGAAGTACTTCTTTACCGAAAGGGTTATTAAGCATTGGAATGGGCTGCCCAGGGAGGTGGTGGAGTCACCATCCCTGGAGGTCTTTAAAAGACGTTTAGATGTAGAGCTTAGCGATATGGTTTAGTGGAGTACTTAGTGTTAGGTCGGAGGTTGGACTCGATGATCTTGAGGTCTCTTCCAACCTAGAAATCTGTGATACTGTGATACTGTGATAATTTTTTTTTTCTCTAAGTGTCCTAGCCTAGCCTTTTTCAATGCATGAAAAAACAGAATAGCTCTGATGGGACAAATGGATGGTTGCCTTCTTGTTTTTTTTTTCCTCTTCCTTCTCTTTGCAGTGATTTGTCTATGGCTGTCTGTTAGGAAGGTTCAATTCCCTTCCACTCTACTGCATAATTGGAATGATGGTCTATTGGATATATGTGCTGACACCTGTTTACACAAGTGGATTATTTATTTCTTCAATTAATGAGATGCCAGATAAATGGCAGGTGAAATCCAGGGCAGACATCAGACTTCTTCTGCCCAGTGGTGCATAGAAACAAGGGGGGAGCATGGTGTTCCTCCAGCTCACCATGGCACTGTGCTTCTCATACCCCATGCTCAGTTTTTCTGCATCTGAAGGCAAGAGCTAAAATGTGTGTATTTTCCTTAGGGTGCTGCTCAGTTCAAATATTCATGACTGTTTCTCTAATGCTTTGAGATCTTTGAGAAAAATGCTGTAAAATAGATTGAGTTAGGACTTATCAGTCATATTTATTTGTCAGGCTGTGTGTGACAAGTGGAGAATAGCTGCAAAGATGGAAGTAAAAGAACTCCTTCACTTGACAAGCATCAACTTTTGTGCTAGGCAGCACTAGATGGTATTAAAGCCATATCTGGCCAGAGGCATTCACGCCATTATAAAGTAAAACTTTAAATAAAACTTGCATGACGAGTGAGTGAGTTGTTTATCATCTCTCTCAAGCGTACTCTTAAATATCACGCTGTGCTCACACTTCCCCTTCTTTGTCCTGAGAGCCACTCTTTCAGAGCAGAGTGCTCTGTCTCAGTCCAAACAGCGCTGTGTTGATAACAGACGTCCCTATAACAGCAGGAAAAGAAAAATGGATTTAAAGCAGTGAATGTTTGGATAAGGCTAATTAATAAATCCTAGAAAGGCAATAACTCACTTGAAGTGAGGCATATCTACAGCTGGCACCTTGACTGTACGGGAAAATGTACCTATAAAAGCAGTAACGTCATCCTAACAGCAGGAGAGGGAGATGGTAACGACCGCAGGATGCCAGGCCCAGGGGGAGTGAAATACAGCAGCATGTGGCCAGGGCCTGCAGCCTGCCGTGCTGGGAGCTGTGCCTGGGTTGGTAGCTGCCCTTCCATGCCCTTCTGCAACTTTCTTTTGACTTAGGAAGGTTCCCTTCAAGATGAACACTTGCTGTGCCCGACTCCATGCTGCCTTGCAGCAGCTGGTGGGGTGCAGGATGTGGGCAAGAGCCTTGAGGGGACGCTGTGACCCAGTGAACTTGGCTCCCTTGGTGGCTGGTTGCTGGTGGCTATAGGAAGCCTCAGGCCAGCCTCTGGGTATCGGGGTAAGGCATAAAAATAACACAAAGACCTTCCCTGCTCTGCTCCAGCCTCATTCTGTGTATTTTCCCCAGATGGTGGGAGTGGGAATGGGGTTTGTTTCATCACTGCTTTCACTCCTGTTTCGTTTGCCAAGTTTTCTCTAATTGCTTCCTTTTAAAAGGCCTGCACCGAAAATATCCAGACACGCTTCCCCCATGTCCTCAGGCTCTAAGCCCATACTTTCCCACAGCTTCCTCGTGGTACGGCCTGGTAGCCAAGCAGGCATTATTTCTGCTATGAAGGGGTCCCTCTGTGACCAGGAAATTCTTCTGACATGGCAAAGGTGAGCCAGCCACCATTTTATTCAGCTGACCAGCATGGATGTAAAAGACAGCAAGGAAAGCACTTATGCTTTGGATGTCCCTACGCCTGTCCCCACTGGCTGAAGAGGCAGTCGACAGAGAATATGTGTGTGGGGGTTGGCTCCCATCATAAAACTGCCTCAGAAATTCAGTCTGTGCTTTTGGGCACAGGGATTGGCCCCTTGTAGCACTGTTTGCTGGGCAGTCATACAGTTTTACTCTGGGCCATACCAGCAAGATGGGCCACTCTTTTGTTTCCACTTTAATATTTCAAATATGAATTTATTTTCAACTGTGTACATACTTGAAACCCGAAGCTAGCCTATAGAAAATGCATTGCTTTGCTTGTAGGAGACTGCAGGACGTGCTCTCCCAAAGCATTGCGCAGGTTCAGAAAAGAGGTACTCTGAAAATGAGCATGGTGGGAACAGGGCAAACCTTGCATAAGGTTAGCAAAGTGAGGAGTTACAGCCAAGCAGCTGTTTCTCCTTCCCTTTCATTCATTTCTGACTACAAACTTTCCCCAGCCACCCATCCTTGGAGGCCAAGGAATTGGGAGAGAAGTGCTTCATCATGTGGCTGCAGTGCATAAGCCAGTTTATAGGTATGGCTTCAAAACAAAAACTGTTCCAGGCTAGGATGGGGGGGGGGTTCTGTGGCCTTGGAGGCTGAGGATGTGAGATGTAGGGGCATGGACATGGGCAGGGTCTTCACCATGGTCTTATTTATGGGTAGGGACAGGGTCAGGGTCTCTCGTGAAAGAACCCCCCCCCCATCCCTGCTGCAGGACACGTGAGCACCACAGGCAGTGTGAGCAGCCAACCCAATGCGGGCGCTGGCATCCCTCCCACTCTGCGACCCCCTCACCTTGGTTCTGGATTTTACCTGGCTGGGGTGGAAGCCATCAACCGGCTCGATCAGCTGCCAGGGCTCGCCGCCCATCTTGCGCCACTCCTCGGCCGCTGCCAAGCACATAAGCATAGGGGTTATGGCACTGCGCGGAGATGGGCCCCCTCCTCCTCCTCCCAAGGCCCTCGCTACTTTTAAGCTCACAACGGCTCTGCATGAAGATTATGATAATTTATATGAAGTTGTCAGAGCCAATACTGCATGCAATCCCCCTCTCCTTGGGACAGTATTTAAGCTTTTATTGTTTTTTTTTAGTGTTTTTTTTTTATCTGCAATATTTATGAAAGGAAGTGCTTTGAACATAAATGATTGTAAAAGAATTCGCTTTCCCTCCTAACTAAGACTGATGCTGCAGTGAGTAAAGCTATAAATTATTTAATACTGATTTAATACTTCTGTATTTCCCATTTGAGTTGCAGCTTCAGCAGAGCAAAAAAATGTGTGTGTGTACATATATGAAGAAAAGCTAAAGAAAACAGTGATTTTTAGAGAAATAGAGGGTAACACAGTATTTTCCGGGGCTGATGTCTGCAGGAATAAGATGTCATTTTCAGTTACTTTTCTTCTGAGTGATCTTTTTCAACTCCAACAGAATAACCTTTTGAATTACATAAGCATGACATTCAATGCAAATGCTGCTGTACTGTAAGCCCCAGAGCCATTAGAGAAGTAAAAAGCTTGCTTTCTTCAAAAGGGCTGTAGAGTGATCAAACACGGGACTGGTGGATATAGCATTAACAGACTGTAAATTTCATATCTTTTTTTATAATGACAGATTAAGAATTCTTAATAGTGTTATACAGGCATCCCGTCATGAGAAAAATGTTCTCCTTTCAAGTGCTACAGTTCTGACCTAGAACTGCCACCGTTCACTGGACTCTGGCTGTTGTGTCAAGAAGTGATACCTGGTGCTCATTGTGACTTGGAATTCACAGACTGGCAGTGTTCCTGCTTTAATTATAGAAATGTACTTGAGAAGCTTTATTCAACACCAAAGTAACTTGTTTCAAGGCACAGGGCTTGAAGGCCTGCTTCAAAATTGCGTGATATTGGACATGAAAACATTTTCATCCTATTTTACACCAGGGATTAAAAGTGCGCACAACATACACACACAGTGTGAACTTGCCTAACCCCTATATGATGTTATACACCGAGTATGAGGCTGTGTGCTGTAAAAAAAGCTTGGTAGACATGCTACTGTTCCAGTCCAGAAATAGCAAGTAAGGTTTCTATCAACAAAGGTCAATTTATTCCATTATATTTGATCTCCAAAAATCCTAGAGCAAATTCTTGGACAAATCTTGAGTACAGCCGGAGATTGCCTTAAAAGTGCCCATTGCCTAGGCTGGACTACAATAGGGTTTGCTCACATCTCCACAAGAAAAGCAACCCACACCCTGTATTTATTGCGCCCCTTCTTTATAGAACCGCTAAGCACTTCAGCCAAAGGCAGCATCTGAGCTTGACTGTCCATCTAAACCTACAATAAATGCTGGTATACCCTGTTTTCATTCCAAGGAGGTTGGGAGCTGCTATGTACACATGCACAGGCCTGCCTGGAGTCAGTGTCCTCATCACAGCATGAAACCACCACTAAATATTTGATGTCTGGAGAGTCTAGGGGAGGATCTGCACTTGCTTCAGAAAGAGACCGGGAAAGTAGGTCAGCAGCCTTAGCTCGCTTTTGAGCGCGCTCGCAAACTGACAGCTTTACTGACGGGAAGCTCACATGGTTAGCACCAGGGCTGCAGGAAACTTCACAAAGTGTCTGTCAGAGCCGATGTTTGTATGTGCATGTGTGATTTTGTTTACCTCATTTATTTAATGCGCTGTAATCAAGAACAGCAAATTATATTAAGATGTTTCTTTTCGTGAAAGCAAATAAATTACCTGAAGTTAGCAATTGAACTTATTAAAGTAATTTGCCTACCCAGCAGGTAGTTTGTTCCAAACCCTAATGACTTGTTAAATATTAAGTAGCTGATATAAAACCCACAGAGAGACTCGGACATCCTGAAACTCTGTGCTATGATATCTAACTTGCAGTGAGGTCTGTGTCTCCAAGCTAAGTTTTGGGTGGAAAAACTCCCTCTCCCATCGTCTTCTTTACCTCCTCCCTCGGTGGTCTGCATGAGACCCAGACCCAGCTTCATGAACTGTGTCGTAGAGGATAAAATAATTTAGTGAGTTTTGATGGGGTTTGGCTGCGGCTGAGACTTTTGCGATAATCTTCGATGCCTCGGCAGCTTCGTGCTTCCAAGGACACCCAGACACTGATGGGGAGAGGTGTCAGAGATGTACACTTTGAAGTACTGCCAGGCTGCTTCTGTCCCTTCATGGCTCCAGATTTAGCTGTCTACATTTTGGGATTTAAATTATCATTAAAAAAAAATTAAAAATAAAAGAACATATGGTCCCCAGGCAATTTTTTTTTTCAAGCAGGACCTCTCCTTTTGAATACCAATATAAAGAAATGCAGATCAGATTTTATTATTATTATGTATTCTTTACAGAATCTAAAAATTCATGGTATTAGGGAGGCCCCAAGGGTGGCCAGGGCTGGAGCTTCTGCCCCATGAGCTGAGGGATGGGGATGGTTTGCCCTGGGGAAGAGGTGGCTTCAGGGGATAGCTGCCTGTGGCCCCCAGTGCCCTCAGGAAGGTGACAAGGGGACAGGGACGGGGTCTTCACAGCAGTACAAGGTGGGGCAAGAGGCAATGGGTATAAGTTGAAACACAAGAGGTTCAGTCTGGATGTAGGAAAAAAGCTGTTTTCCTGCTTTTCCATCACTGTCTAACTGCTTGAATACATTGCCCACCTCAGTCCCTCACCCCATGCTGATCCTTTTCTTAAAATGGAGGAGCAAGCATATACATTCCTGGCTCTTTTTTTTTTTTTTTTTTTTCCCCCTTTAAAATGTCAGTTACAGAAGAAAGTGAATTAGGTAATGCACTTCCCTAATGTCACTTAAGATCACATAAGGATGAGTTTTGTAAGGTCCTGGAGTCAATGCTGCAGAGGTATTCTGGTGCTTGAGGAAGCACAGGAAGTAAGCCAGTTCTTATTGGGAGAGATGCTTTTGAAAACACTGAGCTAAGGGAGGGCAGCTATGTTACTCAGGGAGGAAAACTGGCCAAGAAAAATTCGTCTTCTGGAGGCAGTGCCACCAGGGTCACCCAGGCTGCCTTGGTACAGAGCTAACATGTAGAGAGGGCATTAGCAGCTCAGCACGGGACTGAACGCTGCCTGAGAGACAAGGAGAGAGAAAAGCAACTTACTTTGTCTCAGTGGGAAATCCATGTAGAAAACATCGAAGTTGCCAAATTTCTCAGATCTCGCTATTTCTTTCAGGACGTTGGAAAGCTGTAAGGCTCTCTGCAAAAATCGAACAATTTGATGTCAATTCATTGATACTCACGCTGCTATTGAATGGGTTTTGGTTTTGTCTCTGATGTGCAGGCAGGAATTTCATAGCTAATATCCCCCTGTAACTGGGGGAAAGGAGAATCAGGGTTCTTTATCGTGACACAGACATGCACCAGACATTCTCTGCCTTTGGGCTACCCTGCTCGCGATGCAATGAGCCATTGCAGATTTGCACTGAGACCTCATCTGAGATAATACGATGAACACAGCATACAGTTATTTTACCACAAACCCCTTCTAGCAGCAGCTCTAGTCCTGTATAATTATTCAGGCTCTCTCATTTTCAGAGGCCTCTTGACAAGTGGCAGCCCCGTCATTTCCAATCCTCTTAAAGAAAACAGAAACTTTCTGCAGACGATAAATGTTCCCCCTTTCCCATTATCCTTCCTGCTGCTGCGTCATGCGTACTGGCACTCAGCTAGCCAGACCACATTCTGCTCTTACTTTCAGTGGAGTAAATTAGCTCCCTCGGCCACAGACCTAACTGATATATCCAGTGTGATTTCTACAGCCGTAACAGAGATCAGGATCTCCTAAATATTTAACATGCGCAGTTTGGATGATAACATAGACAATTAGTTTCAGACAGGAAGCCAGGAGGAAGATTAATTCATGCCCTGCAGACACAGGAATTGTACGTGGACTGCAGTTACATGTCCTGTATGTCCTGAGGTGTAGGTAACATATAAGCTGCAGTCCTGTAAAGATTTAGGAATGTTCTTAATAAGTCAAGAGGGATGGGACATAAAATGAAACCTGTATGTAAACCTTGGTGAAATTAAGGCCATATTTTCTGTTTACTGAATGCATACATTAGTATGACAATGCACAGAGATGACACCTTTGTCTATATCTGCTTACTGGTTCTTTTACATGGCTGCAGGGGGCAGGGTTAAAAATCAGGGAATAAGTGGCTGCTATGATGTGCCGCCAGATTTTTAAAAGGACAGTTTAAAAGGACACCCATGTCCGGCTGCTCCCACTCCTGCCTGCTGCCTGTGTGCTCCTGTCTGTACCACCTGGTGATTAAGGCCACAGCAATGTGCCTAAGGGAGATCAGCACAAAGCCCTGACAGAGACCAGGCCAGGATCTTGCTCGCAGGGGCTGCTCCTGGTGCCAGCAAAATCTATGCCATCAACACTCCATGCTAGCAACTACCTTCTCCATAAGCAGTTTCTTCCTCACCAGGCACATTTTCACCTCAAAGAGCAGGACCCTGAACGTTTTTTGTCTAAGGGAGATCACATTCCCCAGGAATGAATTTGGACAGCTGAGGGATCACCACAGGAGCTCATTTAGAAAGCCTGCAGCTTAACTGTGCTGCTCTGAGAGCCTGCGAGGTGTTTCAAAGGGTGGGCATGGAAGTTTCCACAGCTTTGGAAGAAAAAAAAAAAAAAAGAGCTGATGTCTTGCATTTGGGATATCAGGTTTAGGCCAAGAAACCATTAATCATATAAAAGACTAAAGCAAAAACTATATCACTACATAGACTCAATTTAAACTTTCTCTTGACATGGAATTGTTGCATATTCCTTTTGTCGTCTTACATCTAAACCATGCCTTTTGTTGTCTTACATCTACACAAGGCTTTTTTATCTGTTCTGGCTATTGTGAAAGGATTTGGGGGGTCCTGTGCTCCTCAGTGAAGACACTTTGATGTACAACACAAGACATCTTGTATTTAGGAAGAATTTCTACATGGAGGGGGCAGTCAGGCATTGGAAGGGCCTGCCCTGGGAAGAGGTGAGGTCTCCATCCCTGGAGGTGTTTAAGAGTTGTGTGGATACAGCACAAGGGCATGGCTGAGTGAAGGGACTCGGCAGGTCAGGTTTGTGGTTGGACTTGATGATCCTGAAGGTCTTTTCCAACCTAGATAATCCTATCATTCTATAAAACGTACAGGGGCAAGAGGGTGGATTTCTGCAACCACCGCAGAGTTGGTATTCCTCCTTACCTCTGAGGTCAGGTTCCTGAGGGTCTCGTTGGGAGTCAGCCAGCCATTGCAGGGGCTCACCTAGGTGGGCAGAGGAGACAGCACATTATCAGTGGGCAGGCGGAGAGCAGAGGAGAGCAGAGGGATGCTCCTAAGGCAGACCTTACCTCGAGGCAGTTGAGGAAAGAGTAAAGCTGGCTGTAGGTGATGTCTCTGTTCAGCTGCCCTGCAAAACACAGAGAAGAAAGCTCTGCATGGCCAATGGCCAAATGCACCACCATCACTTTTTTTTGTGGCTACACGTGTTCCTCCCCATGCATCAGAGCCCCAGCTGGGGAGAGGCACCCTGGGAGCCCCACCACGACCACCCTTGTGGGTCTGGGAGGTGCTGACTGGTATGCCATCCATTTGCACATCTCAGTCTCCGAACAAAACACAGCCATTGCACAGCCAAAAGGAAGGCTGAAGGTGAGTGTGTGTACCCCAAGCTTTGCATCTATCTCAGAGAGGACAGCCTTACAAGGGAGAAACAATTTTGCTGTCACTGAGGGACATGGATACTTTTCTGTGGGTGAGCAAATTCAAGCACCAAGTTAAACACCCGGTTGACATTCCCTGAAATTCACTATGCTGCACAGTAACCTTGCTTGTTAAGAAAAATACCCATTTTATCAATTCTTTTGCTTCTTTGGTGACTACAGCCAGGATGGAGATTAAATGGACACTCAGTTCTCTGAGTTTGTGGCACACTGAGCATCCCATCAGACTTCATTATTTTTGCAGTGTTGAAACCTGTAGTTTTTGTCATTGCTGTTTCAGGAACTGCAGAGTATGATATCACCCAAATTAAACAGGCTCCTCGGGCTGCTTTGTAGGATCTCCACAATACAGGTGCAACTCCTGCCTATCTCACCCTGCAGCAGTATCCGTTCCCCACGGAAATGATTGGGGACCTCAGAGATCAAGGGTTGGTGGGGATGTCCCAGACCCACATAGCCCCAAAGTGTCAGGCTCTGAGATGGGCTGTGGGGGGGAATGGGGAGCAAAGGGCTGCAGCAGCTGATGGGTTTGGCTGACGTGAGCCCAGGTGGGTATTTTGGCTGAAACCCAGAGCGATGTCTGGTGGTGCCTGACTGGCTGCCAAGCAGGGAAACCTCCTCACAACCCATCAGAGGATCTGCCAGAAGTGATATCTTGCTGCAGAATGCTGCTTAGGATTAATCGGTTCCCTCCAAGGCGAATGAAGCCCTCTGAAAAATTGCCAACTGGTCGTATAGCTAAGCGCTCCTGGTTTGGCTTGTGCCAAAAATGCTACGTGTTAGCTCTGATAATTAGATATCCAGTAGAGGAACTGCCCATGTGATAAACATGCACTCAAGCAAAGAAGTGCGTTTATGTGACTGAAAAATAATTATCACAGGCTCACTCTGTGCCAGAAGGGATGGGAGTTTTTTGTTGGTTTTTTTTTTTTTTCTGCTTTCACTTCATAATAATACAGTGCTTATTAGAGAAAATGTGACGATGAATCAAGAAAACAGCAGAAATGGATACCTCAGACTTCCTAAGAGGCATGTACTTTAGAGGGATAAAATAACATGTAGAATATTAAGAAGAATCTATGGGGCCATTGGCAATGATTAACCTTGGGAAACCAGGCACAGTGCTTCTTCAAAGCTCTAATACCCTGTGGTTGCCAAATTCATCTGAAGATGTAATCTACCATTTTAATGATGTGCATTAGCTTCTCTTTCTCTCTCCATTTACTGATGAGGACTAATATGGCAACAACTTCCCACTTAGATGCATGGGAGATTCATTTACCCAGAGACAAAAGGAACATGCTTTTGGTCTAAAACTTGACAGCAGAATGGCCTCGTTGGTTCTTTATGCCTACACTAAAATGGAGAATGTCGAACATACTTGCTTGTATAAAAACACATTTTGCTAGCAGGATGAAATATTTCACATTCTTTCTTTATTGACTTTGGGGTGGTAGGAATTTGTAGAGAAGGGGTTCTCGAACAAGTTTCCAAACCTGCCACCCCATAAATGTCCCAATTCTCCATGGAAATGTGCCCACACTGACCCCAGAGACACAGACACCAGCCTAACCACAGTGCAGGATGTCTGGTATTGTCATGTGTTAATGCAACTCCACCATGATGATGTTCCTCTTTGCTGTTTGACATAGCATGAGCAAGTGGTCAGTCAATGGTCAGACATGCAGCTTCTCTGCATGTGCTCTCAGTGTGCTCTGAGGAGATAGGCTCCCAAAGTTAGCCTCCAAATCCCTGCAAACACTGCCTCAAAGAACCTTACGGAAACTGCACTCTGAGAGAAAGACCCAAGACGTGCCTATACAAGGAGTGATGTTTCAGTTGTTACACCTGTATGCAGCGTAGGAGGTGCCAGACACCCAGAGCTTGTGGAAAATTTATTCCTTTAGCATCTGCTCAGTCTTTTGCAACTCCCTGGATTAATTCTGTCCCAGTCCACACCCAGCATTATCAAGACACCCATCGGTCAGTGAGTGGAGCTGCTCACCAGATATCAAGCTCCACCTGTAACAAGATCCAGAATGAAGCATGGTCAGGCTGGCCACAATTTTGGGACAGGACTAAAGCAGAACATCTTGTTTGCACATCCACAGCATATGTTGAGCCTGGTTTGGAGCTGATTGGGTCTGGCTGGTGGGGGGTGGGGGGGTGGGGCATGGGCACCATAGGGATCTGCGCTCTAGGTACTCTATTCTGCACTGGGGGTGACTCTCTTACTTCTACTGTACAGCCAATATCCAGCTCATATTTTCCAGATCTCCTCCACTCTGTCAGGTTTGCTTGAAATATGTCAACAGATCCATAAATTATTCAGGGAGAGAAGGAAACACGAGCGGGCAGATAGCCGAGAGGACCCCACAACATCTCATATTTACCTAGAGGATGGTATCTGTCATGCAGATTATCCCAGAGGAAGCGTCCATCCACCAAGCCTGTTAAAATCACGTGGCTGCCGTTTGGAAGCCGTGAGTCCAGGTAACGCAGAGCTTGTATGACATTGGAGAGCATTTCTTTGGGGGTTGTCATGTGAGCCAGGGTGTCATGGTTCCTGCAGAAGGAGAGGACACAAACAGGACATTGTGTCAGGTAATACAGTGCCACCAAACAGGCACCTGAAATTAAAGTGTTTTCTTGTCTTCTGTTCTTACATGTTAGGTTAGCTAAATAAAACCTCATAGAAGTGATGCTAATGTGCTTTAATCTCTTGTTCTTATTGCCAAAACAAAAAGTGATGCAGAAATCTCCCTCAGTGTAACAAAGAAAAGCCTTCTCCCTGATAAAAACACAGGCAGACATGCAACCCTTTTTTGTGGAGTGACCTCCACGCAGGAGAAAAGCCTTAGCTCTCTTCCTAGTTTTATGGTAGAGCAATCCCATTGTTTGAAATGAGTTAGTCTTTATTTACACTACCAAGTGGTGAATGGGAGCTATGAAGCAGACTATGACTATATTGGTTTCTCGTGGTGCTGAGATCCATGTAGAACCACTAGAGAGCCTCACTCTTTGCAGCTGTTGCAGAGCATCTCAAGCCACTTGCTATAAATCCAGAAACTTGCCAGTTTCTAGTCATTAAAAGCCCATGCTCTTTTTGCTGATTGCAAAGATACCGACCATGGCATACTTGTCAAACTCCAGTCTGGGACTGCCATTTGACTGGTCTGATGTCTAAGCCAAGTTTCATCAGGAAAAGGAATCCCCAGGCTACTGCACCTGGTGATTTTATTTTAGCCTCTGTGATTCAAACTGGGGGAACCAGTGCTGTTCTGCACACATGGCTTCAGGGTGAGGGATGCCCCAGAACAGATGCAAGGATGGCTTCCCCCACTACTTGCTGTGTGTACCTCCCATTCAACATCCTGTTCAATTACGCCAGGTAGGAATATCTAAGGTGGCTTTGCCTCCCACATCTTGTACACCTCCTACCACCATGCTACAAGAGAGCACTGAGGGGTCCAAATGAATATAGGAGACTGGAGGAAGGAGGAGGTATTGAAGCTAAAATAGTCCTCAGAAATGTCCACTCGGATGCAGGAGCTGTGACAGTGTCCCACATGGACTAAATGCCCATGTTTTATAGCTTGCCAGTGGGCCTGAACCTCTCCAATCCAGACTCCCAGACTCCGGTTTGTCCTTCCCTTGCACATAGCTGTAAATGCTGCAGGAAAATAAAATCCTGAAGTTGAAATACATTTCAACTTGTATAAGAAAAACAAACAAACTCCCCCAGGCTACCTAGAGAACCCTGCTCTAGTTATATTATTGAAACAACCACTTTATTATATAAAGGGCACTTGTGTGCTCTCCCCTTAGAGCTATTGCCATGCATCTGCAAAGGGTGATGAAGAAGAGGGTGAAAACATTCCCAATGAGGTAATCCTGTCCCGGCAGGAGCCAAGGGCTGGGGAAATGAGGCTGGTCCTGCCGTGGTGGTGCGACTCAGCTTGACCAAGGTTTTCAGAGACAAAGGGCTTTTTCGGGAAGCCTTCATCCTAAGAGCATGCTCAAATCTTCCATGTGATACAGGAGGATGGAGACCTTTCCCTGGAGAAGTCCTTTGAGTTCCATGCCCCCAACCTATGGCTTTCCCATGGGTAAGAGAAGGGCAAACTCAGTGTGGGGATGACTGAGATGTTGGGAAATCAAGCAGGATTGCTTGTTGGTGAATGCCCTCCGAAAGCAGGAGCCTTCACAAGCTTTGCTGTTTTGTCTTGAGGACTAGACATCCAGAAATGGTTGTGCTCTGGGGTAACTGAGTTCCCTGTGGGAGAACTGCATTCCCCTAATTAGGATTTGGGGTTCTTTAGCTGCTGCATTTTGCATACAATATAGTAATTAGACACGTTCCCTGGGCCTAGAAACTTATCTTAATGCAGAATGTGCTTCTACAGCATTTGAGAATTTCTGGTTAGGGAGAACTGAAAAACAGCATTAAGATTCAAGCTCATGCTTGTGACAGCCACCCGAGCAAGGTACTTTTGAGATAAGACTGTGGTTTTGCCCTTAAATTACTTCATTTTTGCCTACAGGTGTTGCTGCACTTGATTTCAAAATACTGCTCTGATGTAAGGCCGCTACGGCAAGCAAACACATCAGCAGGAGATGAAATTAATATGACATTCGTAGCTCCACAACCTCCTGTCATTCTCTGCTGAAGTCACACAGGTGTTTCTATGCATTTCTTCACATTTCCTCTCTGTGCCAGGCTTTGAAATTAAAACCAGCCAAGAAGCAAGCTGTCTTGTAGGTACATGCATTTTGGCTTGTGCAATAAGGGAGGCAGCAACAGGGATGGCTTCTGCACACCTGGGACCTCTGTAAGCTGATGTTTGCCACCACTCATCGTGTCAGCACATAAGCAAACGGCCATCAATGGTAGGGTGCTTGGCTGCACGGAGACCTTCTCCAGCACCTGGTACCACCACATCCTGCAGGGCAGGTCTGGTCTCACACCACCAATCCAAATAAATCCTCCCCAGACCATGTTTCATCCTCAGTGCTGCTTTCTAATCACAACTGTAACATGCCCAGTGTTTGGGCCACTGGCATACGGGGCCACCAGGTGCACGTGTGGTTTTCATTGAGAGCTCACGTGCCCATATGTATGCATGCACATATGCACATACATATACATACGTAACTGCAAAGCTGGGAAAGAGAGGCTGGAGAAGCAGTGCCTTACCCCAAATGCAACTAACACACAGTAACTGCATCGCGTCTGGGGCTGCTGGTGTTCATTATTTTCTTGTTGCTTTTTTTTTGTTGTTGTTCCAGGTCCATGTGTCCCACATTTACACCTCAGTGGGCTGAGAGATACCGTTGCCATCTGTCTTTATTTTTCTAACCCCTCTGTTTGGACACCACAGTGTGGAGACTACTGGGAACATACAACGCATGCTGCCAATTTCATTATCTTTTTCCTCTATGAGCATCCACGTAACACATTGACCCGCTCTTCACATGGGATGAAATACTGGCATTTTAACAATTCTTTGGCTAAAAGCTGTGCTCAGCACATTGCTCTCTCATCTGAAGGCAAAATACAGGATATGACCAGAAGGGCTCTATTACTGCACTTTAAAGCTGTCCTTGAAAAGGTTTTTATTTGTCTAGCTTTAGGTTTAAAGTCAGGTCCATCAGATGCTCCACATCCTCTGTAACCTCTGTGGGTATTATCAGAGCCAGACAATGACTGGATCCTCAAAAATCCCTCTCTGCTACCCACCCTACTCGATGGAAACAGTGTGTTTCTATAGGAGCTGCAGCACCTTTCCTTGCTGGAGTCACAGGGATCACCACAGCCACAGCTTCTTTTGATGCTACAGGTGTTGTGGAGAAAAACAGACAGCAAAGAGAATTGGAGCAGACAAGAGTGTCTCTGCCAGGTAATAGGCACTGGGAAAAAACAACAAGCGGCATTTTGAGTAATACTGTTTTGGAACATACAAGTAGATGATGCAAGGCCAAAATGGTTTAAATTTTGTGGAGAGATTCTCTTTTTCTTTAGGCAAGAATAGAAAGCAGGGTTAGACACAGGGGAAGCAAAAGGATTAACCTGCAGCATGGGGGGTTAATCAGAGGGAAAAGCAGTGACTTTAGCAAAACAGCAGAGTTGAAATACATGCTCAACAGAGCCTGGCCCATGCGTGCAAGAAGACACCGCTGAAGTCTTTTATTTTTAGTAGGATTCATCACCTTGGAGGTGGTTGTAGCAATACTCCAGAAGCTTCTGGATAACCAGATGCCCAGGACAGCCATGCCAGCAGGCAGCAGGAGGCCTGGAGGGATGGCTGTGACTGCTTTTCCCACTCAGTGCAATGGTGAACTTGCTGATAAGCAAAATTTTAGGCCACTGAAAATGGGGTGTTTTAGAGGCAAAGCCTGGCAGCCTTAATAATAGCTCCAACTTAATTACACAATTTGCAGGTGAGACTTTAAAAGCTCTGAAAGGAGACTTAGCTGCATGTGCATCATTTAATAAAATGTTTTTAGTGTTTTGAAAGTGTCCATGTTAATCAGATTTATTTCTTTGTCTGTCCTGGTTTTGGCTGGGACAGAGTTAATTGTCTTCCCAGTAGCTGCTATGGTGCTGTGTTCTGGATTTAGGATAAGAACAATAACACACCCATCTTTTAGCTGCTGCAGAGCAATGCTTGCACAGGGACAAGGGTTTCAGCTCCTGGTGCTGCCCCGCCAGCGAGGAGGCTGGGGGTGCGCCAGGAGCTGGGAGGGGACACAGCCAGGACAGCTGGCACACACACTGACCACAGGGATGTCCCATATCCCATGGGCTCATTCTCAGCAATAAATCTGGGGGGGCTGCTGCTCTGAGAATGGCTGGGCATTGATCAGCAGGTGGTGGGCAATTGCATTGTGCATCACTTGTTTTAATATACATATGTTTTTTTCTTTATTTTTTTTCTTCCTTATTAAATGGTCCTTATCTCATCCCAGGAATTCTTGCACTTTTCAATTTTCTCCCCCATCCCACTGCAGGGAGGTGGAACGAGCAAATGACTGTGTGGTGTTTAGCTGTCTGCTGGGTTAAACCACATCACTGGCTAAAAAGGCAATCTGAAGCTCCATCAAGGTGAAAATAATGTTAGGCCGACAAAGTGTCCATTTGGACCACTTACAAAATCAAAGCTGGAGCGTGGATGTGCTGTGCATTGGCCTGGTTGAAAGGTGGCTTTTGTGTGAACTTTCTGGGCTGCGGATTTCTCACTATGGGAGGAAGAGAAGCATCAAAATGGTGACCTCTGTGTGCCCCTGCGAGCGTTGTTAATGGGTAGTGCCAGAACTGTTAGTTTGGAAAGCTTCAGTTCATTCTCCTGCTGAGCTTGTGACAGGAGTAAAGCCAGAAAGACAAAAAACCTGTTAGGAGAGCACAATGAAGGCTGCAGGCAGCGTGCTCAGAGGCAGGGTGAAATCAGACCTTGACAGAGGACCACACCATGGTTCTTCAGAAAAGGTAGACCTCTACCTCATCGCTACCTCATCTGATGGGAGATGGTACACTGGATAAGACGGATATACATGCTCATAATGCTCCTTTTTTTTCCTCCTGTTGTTTTCATTTCATCTACTTTGCAAGAAATATTAAGCTTCAAACATGCCTTTGGTCATTTTATCACTGTGAAAGAAAGACGGACAAGCTCTGAATAAAGACAGGTAGGTGTCAACAACAGAGACAGGTAAGGAGATAACCAGTATTTTTAGCAGAAAAATAAGAATGAAGCAAAGATCAGCAGCAAAGAAAAAATGCCATTAAGGGTAGGCTCAAAGCAATGAGACAGAAATGTCCAAAAAGCCAGGAGTACTCTAAAGAAGCCAAATTTATGACCATATAAATGTTAGTACTGATTAGACCTTACCCGTTGCAGACGTCATTCCCAATTGTAGCATAGAAAACTATGGCTGGATTGTCCAACAGCTGGTTTCTAGCCAAGCTGAAAGGCAAATCAGCAGCATATTAATGGGCAAATATATTCTCAATGTCTGAATCACACACCATGTGAATTGGAAGTAGCTTGTTCAATTTTGGCCAATGCTCAGATGACTACGCTTCTAGGCTTTATTTTTTTTTCTTTTTCTTTTTTTTTCCCTATAATTTTGTATTTTAATCCATGTTCTTACATATTAATTTTTTCCTTGTCCCTCTTATCCCCTCATGGACTTGTCTTTTTCACTGTTTTTCTTGCTGGTTTTCTATCTTTGCAGTATTCAGAAGCCAAATCAAGCAGCTCCATTTCAGGGCAAAGCCATAAATCAAGTCAGGAGGTTTTTAGTTAGAGATGGGAGAAGAAGACTATGTGTGGCTGACAACTAAGTTTATGTGTAGGATTGGGCTCAAGATCAAATCAGGATGTGGCTTGCAGTTCAGTGCTAGAGAGGAAGGATTCATTAATACTTTCTCTGCAGCAGAGAACTATAAATCTCTTAGGACGTGAACTACATCAGCATGGAGCAGTCTAAGTTAAATGCAACCATCCCATGGCTGACCCAAATTCATCTGAAAAGGAGAGCTGCTGCCTCTCCCTATCTGGTAGCTACTCAATCATACCCATATGGAGATAACACAGCAGGCCTGCCTGCGTCTATCCACATTGCTACAAACCAGGAGTAATGGAGTCAGGGAGACCCAAAAAACTTAGCCTCTTCCCTAAAATCACTGGAAATACTCCATTGGCTTAGGGTCAAGGCCCTGTGGATGGTGACATCCACATCCGAAAACAGTTTTTCCTCTGTTAATGAATGTTGATACCAGAGAAGAGACCAACAGTACTTAGGGCGGAGTGGCCAAGTGAAGCTCTGCTTCTTGAGACACTTCTGGATAACACATTCATTACAGGGCTCTGCTTCTTCCATTTGAGGGTGTAGGACCCCAGACACATTTCTGTACCTGCAGTCAGTCTTCAAATCCCATCAAACACTCACCTTTTCATTAAATTGAGGAGATTTCTTGAAGAACCACCTGATCACATGCAGTGGGAATAAGAGGAATAGTACAACACTGTTACAGTGACAAACAAAATGAAAAGCAAAACTCAATTTCATTGCACATTTCTAAGAATGTAGGAGTATTTTATTTTATTTTATTAAATAAAAATCGAGCAACAGGTCATCTCTAAATTTTTGGGTGCCAGCATTAGGAAGTAAAGCCAAATCCAGTGACCTGCTGCCTCTCACATGAGTTCCACATATCAGACTGTAGAAAATCAAATGCTTTTAAGTGCTGGGTTGTTTGGATCTGGCTTTTAATCCAGATCTAGCAGCTTCTTCCCATCTGTTGAACATAGTAGTCTCTTGTAAACCAGCCAACCTGACTTGTCAACAGTCAATCTACTTTTAACTTTCCCTATAAATTGCAAAGGGAACTGTTCTCACTCCTCTAAGAGAGTAAGTGTCTCACAGCTTTGTCACGTTGGGAGTGATGCAAGCCCTAAACATAGGCACCAAGTGCCATTTTTGACATCTCAGAGTATCCAGGACACCTGCAGCAGGGATGGCAGATACAACACAGGATGCCTTAGAGATTGTGCACTTCTGGAGAGACAGCTGGAGGTGGGAAAGATATTGCAAAGCATCTTAAATGGCACTATACACCAACATTGGGGTGCCTGTATTGCTCTTGCCACCAGTGGCAGACTTACGAAAAATAGTATTTGGCCAGCTGCAGCCCTCCGGATTATCTGCATTTAAATAGCAATTCACCCAAATGGTTGGATGCAAATCTCTCCTCCTCCAGGAAAAGAACTAGCTAAACCTAAGCATCTGTGAATATCAATCGTGTTTCATTTATGTCTTGAATCAGAGAAGCATTTCTTAATCAGGAAAGCTTTTATGCGTAAAATTTACTAGCGGGACTTTGAAGGCTGTGCATACACATCCCAGCTATCCACAGCATGCAAATCAAACTCCATCACCTGCAGTGCAAGAGTGACAGCAAAGAAGAAGCCAGAAAAGAAATTATGCTTTGTTTAAGATTAGACCAAGGCCATGACTGCAAGCAGCCCACCCCATAGCAGCATACAGAAACACAAACTTCAGGTGCAGGCCTTATGCTCTATACTTGTTTCTATTTTGCAATATCTTCATTCTCTATCCTCTTTTCTCACTCCTTCTCTTCTTGTATTATGCCCCTGTTCTCTGCTCAGCTCCACTCTGGTCTTTCTTCTCCTCTTTTCTGCATTGTGCCTTGAAGCTTGCTTTGAGGAGAAAATCCTGTCCCCCCGCAGCTCTTATGGGGAATGTTGTGGGCAGAACATCATTAAATCTCCGCCGGATTGGTGTCGGGAAAAGATCTAAGAGATAAACCCCTGAGGTAGCAATAATACACTTTGCATTTTAATAGTGGTGCCTTTGTTACTGTCGCTGACAGTGATGCCAACTGCATATATCAACGAATCATTTATGTTTTAAATAATCCAGTTCTTCCAAGCTAAAAATGAACGTATCTCTCTGTTGCCTCTCTCTTGAGGGCTGCTACTCCATACAAAATCCAGTCCTCCTGTTGAGAAGCTCTTTTCAGCTGAATAAGATCCCCACACAGTCCTTAGAAAATATGGCTTAGAACAGAACCACTGCTAGCTGATTTTTTTTTTTTTTCTGTTTAATATCCCTTTTTCAGATCAAATTCAGTGTCCCTTTGTTAAGCCATTCTGCTGCATCACTCCCTGGACTGAGGCTGCAGTGCTAGCGCAAATAAATTATTCAGGATCTCTGGAAATTAAAGACGCATTTACAAAAGGTAAGAGGCTCTTCTTGGATAGGTATTACCTCCACAAGCGTAGGTAGTTATGGGCATCTCAGTGGAAAGCATTGGCACAGCTAAAAATCAAGTTGAAAGATAAAGAAAATGAAGGGCTTTTTTAGAGAAGTGTTTTAATGGGTAAATTGAGTCATCAAGGAAGTGCTTATGATCCACGATGTAATTTCTGATAAACACATTCAAGAGAGAAAGAAGAGACCAGGCAGAGTAAGTATTTGAAATTCAGCTACCCTTGCACTGTTGAATGTCTCCCAGCGACTCCTGGACCGCTACTGCCCCCCTCTCTGTCACTTTTCAAACTTTTTCGGACCAGTGGCATTTATTAGTTTTGGTGAGGAGTCAGGGATGGTTTTACTTCCACTTGTGAATAAACCCAAATTTCATGAGCCTTGAAATATTTCTGAGGTGTGCAGAGCTGCTGACAAGGAGCAGTACTGACCTGCACAGAAGTGACTTGGTCCAGATAGCACCAAAAGTGCTACGTGGCTGAGAATGGCTTCTTGCTTACTAATCTTTAGATCCTTTCTGCTGTGAAAGCAATTGGAAATGCAAAGATGCAAAGAAAAAAGTCTCCAGTTTTCCCCAGATGAACTCTGGGCTGACTAGAATTTCCAAAACTGCTGAAATTATATATTATACATTATATATCATACATATATATATATATTTATATTATTTCTTAACTGGTTTTGAAGCCACAATGAGCTATCTGGTGCTTGATTGCTTAGTGAGCTATGACATGTATTAACAAGGCTTAATTTTTCTGGTCAAGGACAAGAATCCCAAAGAGACAGATCAGCCTATGAGTAGTAAAGAAATATACAATATACCCATGTTCTGATATAACATATGGTATCCATGTATCTCAAGAAAAACATAGACGATAATTACAAAATTGTTCTGTAGTTATTTAGAAATTCATAGGGTATTCACTTTCTCCATATTTACTTAATATGCTTTATTATTATTATTTTAATTTTTTAATATTCTAGCAACTGATTTTACTGTCAGGATGTTTCTTGATAGAAGCAAGGGGTTTTCAACAGGTGATGGAGGACATTCAGAAGAACTTTCAGACCCCACACCTGAGCATTCATACCCGTCCCTCACATCTTAGGATCTCTCTGAGTCAGTCAAAAACCAGAAATAACACATGGTCTGCAAGCCTGTGTGAAGATGCCAGGAGGCAAAACAATAAAACCATGCTGAAAACAATGAACAAATAAATTAAAATGTTGATGGAGAATGTTGATTAGGAGTGTGAGCTGCTTGCTGTGCATCCACAGACCCCCAGCTGACCCCCAGCTCCAGCACCTCTCCCTTTCATTGCATCTCTCTGGGGAAGCAGTATTTTTGGAGGAAAATCAAGCTCTCCCAGCTGCGACTATGTCAGGGTGGTGGTCAGCTTTTAGCTTCACTGACACTGACAGTGCCCATTTAAATCCTCCCATTCTGGGAAACCATTATGCCAAACAAGGCAAGAAAATTGAACCTTTACAGTACTGTGTCAATGTGATGATTAAGATAAGATACTGAGGGAAGATACTCTGGGATTTTTCTATCACTTGTAATTTTTTTCAGATTCTTTTGCCCTGACACAGGCTCACCTCTTTTTATATCCTGCAGGTGTCTGCAGTGTAAGCGTGAGAGAGAGGTGTGTAAAAAGAAATGATGCACACAATAAGACCCCTCTCCCCCCCCCCCTTTTTTTTTTTTTTGGTTTAAATGTAGGGGGGAATTGGGAAGAAAGAAGAAGGGAAAGCACGTCTCCTATTAAGTTAAAGAGAACAGAACAGGGTGATAGGGTATCAGGCACTGAGGTTAACTGGCTATAGATGATAAGAACTGTTGACCTCATCTTTTTTGGCCTTTTGTTATTCCCCCACCAGAAGGGATACCTGAGGGACTGTGGTCATGGAAGCCACCAACCCCAGTGCCCTGCATCTGACAGACGAGGTGAGAAGTATCCATAGCCAGCCACAATACCAAAGACATTGCCATATATTTGTGCAAAAAGACTGAAAGCTTCAGAAATACATGTGCCTCAGGAAGGAGGAAGGTTTATGGAGGCATTTCCAGTGGTTTAGGTGCTGGCACCTGAGGGGAACTCTCTGATGAAAAAGCCCACCTGAGCCTGCAAGGGATCCTTGCACCATACTACCTGCTTGGACAACATCTTCAACCCTGTGAGACCTGGCTCATGGAGCTGGGAGTCGGGGCAGACCCTTTCTGATCCTAAATCTGGCAGAAAACCTAATCCCCAGCATTTAACACATTTCTATATAACACTAGAAACTAGTGCAGCAGTGCTCCTCACTTGTGGCCAACATGACTCATCATCACCCCAGAAAACCAAGCTATCCGCCCAATTTTCCCTAACTTTTGCAGCCAGTTTTCTGAAGAATGAAAATTAAATACAGTGCAAACACAATGTGGTAATCACAGAATGACCAAGTATCTTTTAAATCCACTGTTGGGGACATCACTTAATCTGACACACAATAGTTAACGTCATAAACCTTAATTTCAAAGGGAGATTACTCTCATCCCTTCATGCAACCACTTTGGCAGATTTAATCAAACTCTGTCTTGAAACAGCTCTGGGCTTCTTTTTACCCCTACTCCTCTGTTTTGAGGGCTATTCTAGGTTTTCACTCTTAGGTAGTAACCTTTATTAATGTTCCCACTACAAATATAGGTATGATTAATGAAAACCCATGCTCTTGTACCAGAAGTGTCCATTTAAACCATGGTTTAAACCATTCTTCTCTCTTTCTGGTGTTTATGCCTTGAAAGATTCAAAACCAGGACTGTAATCCCTTTTAATCTTTGTTTTGTTGAATTGCCAAAGTATTTTAACATTCCTTCAGACATCTCTATTGCTGTTGGGCTCAGGAGCATGTCTCCTTTCTCAAACCAAGTGCTTTTCTCTGTTTAGTTGTCTCTTTACCCACCTTTTATTTCTTGTATTAATCTTCCTCTTCTTCACTTACATGAACATTTCCTGTGAGGTACCGTATAAGAAGACCCCTTCCTTATTTCTGGGTAGATTAGGCCTGCTGCATATAACCTTGCTAACACAGGATGTTATTTTATAGGAAGAAGATGTTAAGCCAGCCTCACAAAATTAATTATTGACAAAACAGTGCTAAGTTTTGTCCTAATTTACCTTTGTGTCCTTGATTACTTCTTTAAAATCTGGTCTAAGTGCACACAAAGCCACCTGCACCACTGACTGCTCCAGTTTTGCAGACGGATGTTGGTTTTTGGACAAAGGCCTTGCAGGACATCACAGACACCCTTGCTGTGAGGCTGGGGACAGTTTTGTGCCTTCTCTGCCTGCTGGTGTGGCAGTCCTGTGAGCCTCCCTGTGTTACTGTGGGGTGCAGCGTAGGACCCCCAGCATCCCCAACGGGGATGTAGAGAAGGGGTGTGCAAGCAAGCAGGCACCATGCCATAGCCTCCAGAGGAGATGGGGTCAGGCCTCTTAGCTCTGTCACTACCAGCAACACCCCTCACATTCCCCCTTTTGGTCACTGGGGAAAAAAACAATGAGAGTTACAGTGGGGTACACTGATCTTTGTTTCAGTGGAAGTCCGTAGTAAAAGCACAGATAAAAGCGACCAAGGAAGGACGCTGAGTTAAATAAGTGCTGGTCACTATTTTTTCCACAAGACATGCATGCAATTTGGAAGGGTTTTCTCTTTGTTTCTGGTAGATGTTCATTAAAGCCACATCAAATATCAGACTTACAAGATTAAAAAAAAAAAAAAAGTGAAATAAGTTAACTTACCATTTTGGGAAATGTTCTGTAAGTCTCTGTGATTACAGCGATTTCTCCTGCGTAAACGTAGATATAGAGAATCTGTCCAGCCTCTGAAATAAATTGAGAAAATGCAAGCCACTAAATGTTTATGATGTGGATGAAAACAAGTCCAATATTTAAAAAGTTTGTTCTTGTCTCTGAACAACACTGTGCACCAGTTGTGCATATACTTCCATTTTACAATTTCTCTTTTTTTTTGAGATCATAAAATTCATTCATTTTCAATAGCATGGCCTAAAATGGATGCTCCAACATTCTCTGAGAAGCAATAAATGGTTGGAGAGTTTTGTTTGGATTGTTCATCCTGGCTGCTTTCACCCTAATCTTTCAGGCAAGGTGTTTAAGAACCTTTTTCCTATACATCATTTACCAAAACAATCCTGTTGATTGCTCACTAATTGACTTTTCAATTGGCTGTTGTGGAAGAAGAATTAAAGGAGAAGAAATATTGTCAGGGCATTCATTTCCCAGTGCCATAAATCTCCGGTGGATTGATCAGAAGACAGGTTAAATTTGATTTTGATTACTTTTCTCCATTACTTTGCACTGTCAAGAAAAATTAAAATGCAATGAAAAGGATAACAGCCCACAGGGAAGCTGATGAGAAGGCCATGCTCTGAGCCACGAGTACCTGGCCATGGCTATCGGAGCTGTTGATCTTGTGTTTGAACTTAGGCATCGAAGAAATCAGATAACTGAAATACCATGGCTCAAGAACAGCCAACTTCAACAAATGCAGAGGAACATAAGACAATTATAAGTTTTGAAACCAGCAATAAAAAGTAACTACCTACATAGAAACATATGATAACACTAACTAGTAAGCAAGTGATAGGCTATGCAAGGAATGTGGGAGGTCTTTGGCTTTCAGTATAGCAGGCGGGGGGATGAGGAGAAGCAAACAAAACTTCTTGGTCAGAGCATACACTCCTTAGCTAATCCGTGGCATCCCTCTTCACTGATTAGGGGGTGGAAAGGATGGGCACAGCCTGCATCAGTTTGCATCTCTGTTTCTGCAAGCTCGGTGTAAATGGGAGCCTTCTGCAAGTTGTCCTCTCCCACTGCACATTACCTACTGGTCTCCTCTAGACTTCATTGTTGTGCTGTGAGATTTTGAGCTGCTTCTCTTGAAAATGCAAAAAACAAACAAACAAAAAAAACTCCCAAGCAGTCCTCCTTTATTTTCTTCCAGGCATGGAAGAGGTTAAAAAAGAGATCAAAAACTCAACACTGGCCCAAGGTCTATTGCTGGCAATGCCAGGGTCGGTACTAAGCTCCTGTCACTTGCCAACTTCAGATCCTTTGCAACCCAGTTAATTACTGTGTATAGAGCAGCTGGATATTGTAATCGATCTGTAAAGGCCAGTTTTGTTGCTATCTCTGAATGAGGAGGCTGCATGGGTCTTCTCTGTTTGGCTTGTCAAGTAGTATACAACATTAAAACACACACCCTGTGAATGTAACTGAGGTTGGGAGTCTGGTTTGTGCACAGGCAGAAAAGAACAAGCAGAAGGAACAACTGTATGGTGCAGCAGATATCTTTCCTGGAAGACAGTATACTGTGCCAAGTTTTAGTTCTGTTGGTGTAAGGGCCTCTGTAGACTTGCCTCATGCAAGTTTGGCATTTCACTGTATTCATGACCTGTCTTAGACACATCAAATAAAAAATACCTAGAACCCAGGCCAGACCAGGCACTTTTGAGGTATTGTACCCTTTAGTTCTGGCAGGAGGCAATGGTCTCTTAATGCTAGCCAAAAAGATGACTGAAAAATACTTCTTTTTTTTTTTTTCTTTTACTTCACAGTTCAAAATGCCGATATTTCAAGGTGTTTTCTTTATGTTTGCACTTTATTTTCTTTACCTTCTGGCTGAGACTTAGACTTTTTTTTCTCTCCATCTATCCCAGCAGTCTTCCCCATCCACATGAAGTGATTCAACAAGGTAAATCAAGTCACATACTTTTCCCTTATTCTTTTGCAACTTCCCTCTCAATGTGAAAAAAACAAAACAAAAGAATGGGGAAGAAAGATCACCTTTTCCCCCAAAAGGAACACCATCAAAATAACCTCAGGTTATCATTTATTCTACTGTTTCAACAACAAAAAGGAAACAGGATGAAAAGGGGAGAAAAAAAAAAAAGGAAAATGCTGATTTTGTTAGTTTCAGTCATGCTTATTTCTCCCTGCCCCAGAAGTTTGAGATAATTTTTTTTTACTACTTTTTTTTTTCTTTTCTTTTTTTCTTCCTTCTAAGGACACAGTAATGTCCATATATTTAAGATTTTTAAAATATTGCTAGATTACCTTGATTTCAGAAATCAAGCTGACTAGTGTTTTTTGTCTTTCCTTCCAAGTACTATTTGTCTCACAATGTTTTGAGGGCCTTCAAACTTGTTACAGCTCACCCTCCTCATCCATTAGCTTACCCAATGGTGGAGTTCAGGAACCCAGTGATCTCTGAGAACTGGGGCCAGTCAAGCTCGTCAGTGAAAGCCATGGGGAGGTTAGCAAATGATTTCTGAAAGAGAAATTTTTAAATCAGCCTGGTTTCATATTCACAGCCCCAAACCAACAATTGTAACAATAGGTATAGTGGTACTTATTTACACATGTACTTAAGAAGTTGAGTCTTGCATTGCAGGCATACGAAGGGGTGGATGAAGGAGGAGCAGAACCAGTGGCACACAGAGATGGCTGAATCGCATCTACTGGCACCCTTTGATTTTGGAGGGGTCCAAAACTCCTCCTGAGGTGTAGCACATGCTGCAGGTGCAGACTGCCAAGGCGGCAGCTCTTTGCTGCAACACTGCCCTGCCCAAAGGTGGGTCCACCTGGGCACAGGAAGAGTAGACAGCACAGTGTCCCCAGCCTCTATTGCAGATGGAGGGGAAGGCAGGGATGATGCTGAATTCAGTCCAAACTCCCTTGCTCTCTCTAACGTCATAAACCATGAGCATCCAGCTTTTAAAAACCTCTAACTGGTCTTTACTGCAAATGTCCTCTTTTCCTGCTTTTGCTGGTATTACTCCCTAATGCTTTTTTTTTTTGTATTTATTTTAAGTGACTGCCTCTGCAAAAGCCTCAATGCAGATGCAAGCTCTGCTGCACATTCGAAACACTGTGCCCAGTTCATCTCCACTTTGATTTGTGAAAGTGCCAAAACTGGTGAAAGACGAGAAAAATGGCCTCAAGAAATTGTGTTGCTGCACAAGGACAAGAACATGCAGTAAATTTCCAGCTTCTCCTAGTCTGGACTATGCTTACAAAGACAAATGCATAAATCCAGCATACTCAAACTGAAAAACTGTTGATGAAAAAGGTAATAACCAAAAGAAGGTCAAAACATAAAATAAGAGAAATTACAGGCTGATTTAATCGGTGTAATTTATTAGCTTCCTTTTCTTTTGAATCAATTGTAGGGTTTCCTTAAACCCGCACTGCTATCAACAGCAAGCAGATGGTAGTTTTTCCTCCAAGAAGGTCAGAGGTAACTGAGAGCTAAATCCTGGTGTCCCCAAAAAGTCCTCCTTCTCACAAAATTATCATTTATGTGAACAGGAGTTTAGCCTGAGTATATGGCTACAGGCTTTGTAAGAGACTGGGGGGAGATGGTGGGAAAGGGGAGGAGAGAAAAGAAGGGGGGAGGGAAGGAATGAGGGGGGATGAAATCCTGAAGCCGAGCTCTGAGAAGCCTAATGCAAGCAGATGCCAGCGTAAAGCATGAAACAGCGTATTTGACCTACTTACGGTAGATCTGCATTAGTTACCAGGGTGAAAATGGGTCTGGCTTAATAGCTTTCAGTTGGTTCTCTCTCATATATATGTGCTTGTATCCTTGGCTGTATCTGTATATGCACACACACACACACACACACATATATACACATACACACACATACATATGTTAAAGACTGGAGGGAACTTCCAAACCTGTCTTCTTCAAATGTGATAGCTTTGTGTACAAACAGGCCCTTAATCAAAGGGCTAAGCAGAAATGGAGGGGTACAGCATGGCTTGGCCATTTGGAGTATTTGGATTATTTAAAGGCAGCTGAAACATTGAAATAAGTGACTTAACATAGAGCAAGCTGTAGATATGGTCTCTTACTAGTCACAGCATGTATGTATATACAGAGAGCCCAAAACAGATTAAATATTTTTTTTAATCAAACCCTTCTATGACCAAGCCTCTCATTATTTCCATTAGCACTCCACAATAATGTTTTCCTTGGACAAGGCCCATAATAATTTTTAACTTTTTTAACTGTTTTTTTTTTTTTTTCTTTTTTTCCCGCCTGCAAACTTAGCTTAAATATGAATTAGCCAGAATCTGATTGAGTTGCAAATGGTTTTGCAAAGAAATGTTTGAGCCCAGAATTATAGCTGCATTTAAAAACTGTATATACGTTTGGCATTGACACTGCTCCAGCAAAGCACTTAAAACCAGACTTTTCGAGATATTTCAGAACCAAAAGGTGAAGATGAGTATTTAATGGAAATTTCACAAGAATGCTAGACCTTGAACTCACAGGGTTGTAATTTGGAAAGCACGGTCTAACAGAATGCATTTTGCTTAATCTCAGATGCAAATGTGACCCACACTAGAGGTGGATCTATGCTGACATTTAGCTCAAAACTTCTGAGCACAGCCTTGTTTAAATACCATTCTCTAGACTATTCTGGCTGAGAAAACATGCTTCAGCCTACGTGTCATATTTTAGCAGAGAATGATTAGAAAGTTTTTCCAACCTAGCTTCAAAGGCTGTATTTTAGTCTCAAATGCTGCAGACGGGTCTCACTTCGAAGGAACCTTCTCATCTCCTAGATGTGTCCCAGCTTGAGACACGTCTCCCAGAACCCTCCTGTTTCTCTTGCACCAGGCAGCCAAATCCATGGCTAATGCTAAAGGCATGCACCAAGCTGTGCTGGACAAAGTTAGCTTAAATGGAAGACTGCTCAGCATTACCATGCCAAGAGATTTTTCAAAATATGGCCAAAAAAGGACCCTGGAAATGTAATGCTCATATGAGCCTTTAGAAATGGCACTTGCAGAAATTGTGAATGTGATGAAGTAACCCTTAATTTGAAGGAGAATTAGGTGTTTGTTTTTATAGTGTTTTTAATGATGTTCAAATTCTCTTTGCAGCATTAAGTACCGCCGATAATATTCTAAGTATAAAAATAAGCAGACCTTAGAGCTTGTGAGGAGAGAGCATCCTATCTTTTTATAAATCGTGTACTGCATTTAGACTCTCGCTGTGAAGTTGCAAGGGATATAAATGTGAAATTAGTAAAATTATTACCTTACTTCCTCCAAAATACAGCATCTTAGTCATCACAGTGCTAGTTGGGAGAAACTTGCCTGCAAATTACTGGATTTAGAAAAAAGCTAGAGAATGCTTTTAAAAAGACTTCCACAGATCAATTTGCTGTTATTTGTAGTGGGGGGATGGAGGGAAAAGAAGTCAGAGAGACAAGTGATCAGGATATCCTGAACTCACTTTTAAAGAAATGATGGTGGAATTTTTTATTTTTCATAGGAAATATATAGTATGAACCTCTTATTTAAATGAAACCTGGAAACCTTTTGAGTTTGCGGGCAAGTAGATATTTTGTGGATATAGTGGATTACAGATAGATGTGGGATTTATTTTTCTCTTTATTTAGCATGAAATAGAGATCCAAGAGTGTTTAAATGCATCTTCCTAGAAAGGGTATCTCCAGCACTTTTATAAATGTATTGCTTTTATCTCCAGATAAAATGATCTCTAAAATGAGATTTAAATGTAAGCTCCTATCCCAGACAAACAACAGAAAAATGCTGCATTTAGTAGCTATTTGGAAGTCAATTGTAAGCAGATGGACAGAGCAGCAGGAGTGCAATATCCATTGCTAGACACACTAGTGTTTTTAACATTAGCTTTCCACAAAAACCATCCACAGACAAAACTAACAGTATATCTTCTGCTTTGTTAAATCTCATAAAAAGCATGTCTACTGCATTACACTTTATTTTTAGTGTCAGAATTTTCGTGTCAAAGGAATGAGCATTCAGCTCAATTCTTGCTGAACTTCTGTACAGGAGAAAGGACTGGTAAACCCAAGACCAGTTGACAAGAAGGAAGCTAAAATAAGGGTGACTCAGCCCCTTCTTACATCTGAATAACTCCCTCCCTGTAATTGTGCAATGAGTTTGGGGATTTAACGGCGTGATTGGAGGTTGAGGACGCAGCCATGTGCTCTGCTGCTTCCACAGGAACATGCGAGCAGGTATCCTCAGTGATGGTCCTAACGTTTTTTTCTCAGTGTTGCTGCACCTCAGCCAGATACCCATATGGTAGATTTTGGGACTTGACAGCACCATGTTGGTCAAAAACTTTGCAACTGAGGTACCTGTGACTTTCCTTAATGCTACATAGGGTAGTTTTTTGTTGTTGTTGGCTTTAACTTTCAGATCTGGAGAAATAACACGTCTATCTGAGTATAGCTTTCAAAGATGTGTCCACCTTGTAATGAATACTCTCCACACCGAGTAGTGTCTCCATATGCTTTTGGGGGGAAGAAAGTACTCTAAGGGAGATGGTAACTTTATTTGTGACTGGTTCCCAGCTAGACAGAGAAATCCAAAGCCCAGCATAGAACAGCTTTCCATACAACAGCTTTCCAGCAGTGGTCTATGAGAATACAGAGCAGGGATCTGAATTTCAAAACTGTTCAGCACCAAATTAGGTGTCCATCTGGTCACTCCCCTGCTGATCAGCCAGTTACCCAAATGACATCCTGAGCCCACTTCAGTGAGGAAATTTCTCTTTCGTATTCTCATTCTTCCCTTGTTCAACTTTTCTGCTCCTTTGCATGGTAGCGTAATCAGGAGAAGCACCCATTTTGCAGAGCCTCTTAACTGAATTCTCAGCATCTCTCTCATAAAATTATTTCCCCACCTAATTAGCTCTAAAGCAGGAATTAACAGCTGCTGCTGATGTGGTGCTGATTAACAAGAGGGCCTGCAGTATTGTTAAAGCGCAGATTTTACTTTACAGTTGTATATGTAAGCACTTGTATACGTGAACAAGTGTAAGGATAAATATGAAATATATAAAACATATGTAAAAATAGAGAAAATCAGTAATGCAATAAAATATTGCATTTCATAAATTTGAATTAAGAGGCACACAAAGTTTTCCCTGGAACATGGTAAAATTCTTGAGGGGGAAAGCCCTATTCGGTATTCCATGCAGAGGGCTGAGACGCCATTGAAATGGAAATTAAAGCTTTGAACTGACTCTAGTATTGACTGTAGAGGAAACCATTTGATCAACTAATTTTTCAGTGTGTCTTATCAAAGAAATTTTGGCAGAATCAAAGTGAAGTTTCTTGAGCTTGATAGCACCAGTTAACAGCAGGTAGATGAGGCTAACGCATTATCCTCATAGAGCCTGAGCATCAGATTATTGTTGTGATCCCAAATTAAGGATGGTTTCTCTGCAGTTAGGATGTAGACACTCCATGCTCTCTCTGATTACAAAACCAGCCCTAGATGTGCTCAGAAATTCCCCTCAAGGAAGACTTAGTACTGAGAAAGGGTGGGTGCCTATTGACCATGAAAGGTGCACTTTGACTAGCCTCAGATCACACTGCTAGCTCTTGGCTTTTACAGGGATGGAAAACCATGACCTGCTGCTTTAACCCTTTCATTTTTGCATTTGAAAGAGGGAGACAATGAGAGAGAGGGGAGGGAAAAAGGATGACAGGAAGGAAGGGACACTTCTCATGCAGACATCTCACTGCAAAGTGTTTGCATGCAACAGTTGTCCCCATTTTCATTCTTCCCTTGCTTTGAAGAAATATCCGGAATAATTTTTCAAATGCTCAAAAATAACCGTTTTCCTTTTTAATCTTAATTCATTAATTAAACCTGCACATGAAGGACATTTGCCAACAGGATTTAACACTACAGATCGAGAGAGAAATATTGCAACTACAAGACCCCAGAGCAGGGTAAGCTGCTGCTATTGCTATTCCATGCACACGAAGAGTGAGACGCAGAGGGCAAGCAAGAGAAGGAGGCAGCAACAAAGTCTGAATTAGCTTAGAAATTTCTTTGATAACAATTTTGTGCACAGGTGACAACTTTCTTAGTTAGGGTGAGCTGCAAGTTAAATATTTTAGTGTTCTTAGAGTTCAGACACTTGTTCATTTACAGCACTGAACTCTGTATTTCTGCATTAATATTTAACTGTTGTATACTTGCCAGGTCAGTAGGAAAGTTTGCAAACAGCTGTATTTAGCTTCTCCAGTTCCAGCGATGCCTTAACTCCATTTATTTCCTATACTGTGGGTGAATGGAGTGACGAAGAAAAGCTAGAGGGAAATGTCTCTCTCCTCGCTCATTCCCCTAGTGCAGGGCTTTAGCTCTAACTTAGAATCATGGAACTATGGAATCATTTTGGTTGGAAAAGACCCATAAGATCATCGAGTCCAACCATCATGTAACACTGCAAATCCACCACTAAACCATGTCCCTAAGCGCAACATTGACACACTCTTAAATACCTCCAGGGCTGGGGACTCCACCACCTCCCTGGGTAGCCCCTTCCAATGCCTGACCACCATTTCTGTGAAGAAATTCTTTCTGACATCTAATCTAAACCTCCCTTGGCATGACTTGAGGCACCCTTCCTGTGGGGAAAAAAACACTTCTCTCTTTCCAGACAGCCCTTGCTCTTCCCAGCATGCCAGCCGGCTGGAGTTTAGCACTGAGAGAAAATAGTTTTTGGATTTTGCACAGAAAGAGCCACACAAGTTGCTTGATGCCCATCAGACTGTAACAAGGGGCACCAAAACCCACTTCATGATCTGCTCTCCAGCTCCAGACCTCGAAGCTTCTGGCTCTGCATGCCATGACCAGCTCTCGGTCCATACAACTAGTGGACCAACAAGTGAAGACCAGCAAGTTTCAAGGAAGAGAAATGCTTTCTAAACCCTCATATATGTGATAATAAAATGCTGACATAGTCTGAAATTATTGTTGCCTACGTGGCCCTGCCACCAGTGTTACTGCCAGAATCATCATCACCATCAGTGTTATTATCATCTTTATTAGACAAGATAATATCAATTACCATTAGTGCTAATTTATTAGGTTCTTCATCAGCTCTGTCATCAGTGTCATTCATCTAATCATTGCTCATAAACGTTTAACAAAGAAAAACAACTGCTAATTGGCAATATTTAAATCAGCTTAGCTCTGGGAGCAAAAGAGGGAGAATGCATGAAACTCTCAGACCTCCAAAAGCACTGTCACTTGCTGAAATTTTGGAATAAGGATTGTTTTCATGAAATTTTCCAGATCCCTTTTCCACAGAGGCCAATTGAGGAGTAGCAGGTGTTCCCCAGGGATAACGGGCAGAGGCAATCTGCACATCCGTGCAACAGGGCCCTCATGCAGGGAAAGACAACACAGTCCTCCCTGGCCAGGGAGCCACACCAGCTCCGGGTAGTGGGGCTCGTGGGAGCAACAAAGGACAGGAGCATGCCTGTGAATTTCTCTCTCCCCCTTCCAATTACTCTTTGCTTGAATGATCTTTTCTCCTGTTATATCATTCACATCAGTGACCTGCAACAGCTGAATCTCAGCGTAATTCACAGCCAGGCGCATTTTGTTGAAAAGGGAAATGCTGGAATACTGCCCAAAGATAGACGTCACTGTGCTGGTGATACTCTACAGTTGTTACAGAAACCATTTCCTTTAGGACAAGTCTATTGCAAACGCCTGTGTGACCCCCACACCTCTGCAGACATATTTGTGCAACAAGCCTCAGAGCCTGCATGCTTGAGTTCCCCATCCTATTTCATATATGCCAAAGATGAGGGAAAACAGCCCAGAACACGTATTTCAAAACCAGGCACCTCAACCCATGGCAGAGGGGAGAAAGTAAACAGCAATTTTGACAAACTGGGTGCAATTTCTCACCGCTGACATCTGCGTGACGGTCATCCACTCAGGGGGGATGTGGAAATGCGCGCCGGCTGAGTCTCCCAACAGCACAACACCTCGTGAGTCTGCACCTAATTAACACATTTGATTAATGGTATGAAATGGTCCTGGCAGGTAAAGCACCCCTAAAAGAGCAATGAAGCAGAGCATGGAGAGCAGTGCTTGAAGAGCAGCAGCAGCAGCTGATGCAGTCTGAGTACACTGCCCTTCGTATGGCCAAAATGTTCAGGCCCTACAATTGGATTTTCACACCACCTGCAGTAAAAAAACATACTAAAAGTCAACCCTAGGGAAACACCTGGGTACTGGGCATGAATACATGAATAACAGGGAGAAAACTTGCTAATCAGAAAAAAAATCTTGGTTGTACTCAAGGATGTAATTTCAGCACAGGCTCTGCTGTTCAGCCAACGTTTATTTTTACTATCCATAGAACATGTATGAAAGATACTTAAACATTTAGTTAAATGGGATTACTCAGGAAACCACTCAAAGCTCTTTATAGCAGGCCTGGGTGGTGGGTGCACTACTCACACAAGCATTTCTGCTGGAACAATCTGGCAGTTTGGTAATTATGTATATATTATATATATAATCAAACTTCTTCGTACATTTGAAGATTGCCTTTCACTGAAAAATATTGGAAAGGCTTGCCAGGGAATGGCTCACCTCCAGGACGTTGTTGTAAATGTCAGGCAAGGTGAGCAGCCAGTGGTGGTTTAGTGAGGGCGTTCTTTGTGTGCGTGCGTACACCGCGCACCCACACTGCTGTCTGGGAGATAAGGTTATCAGAAGCACTGCTGGCACACCAGTGGTCCACCTGGGCACACATGGACACCCAACTGCTTCCTCAGTTGGGCTTAAGGCAGCACTGAAGTTGCAGAGGCAATGACTCCATTTGCTGGTGTCCCTGATCTATGTGTTTCAACATAATAACCACAGTAGCTTTTAACAGAACATTACCAGCAGCCTGTGCTGTTCACAGGTTATCTCTGCCTATCTTCAAGATTAAACAAGAAAAAAGGATGTGTGCCATTTTTCTTTCTCATGAAGTTGTGAAGCCCATTTTCTTTCCCCTACATTGGTAATGACCATGCAAATACTAAAACATCTATGAAATGAATACAAAATACAAATTGCTTCTTGCACTGACTTTAAAGATTCACCTTTGCAGAATTTCTCCTCATAGGGAATTCCATCCTTTGGATCCATGCCCTGTTGGAGGAGAGAAAAGGCAGATGAAAGTCTCTATCATATCAGGTGCCTGAAAAATGCTAGTGCAAAACAGAGACTGAGAATTTATGTCTTGAATGTTTGCCTGTAGGAAGCATTGCATTATAATAACGACACTTTCCATTAACTTGTTCTAATAAGTGTGTATACATTTTAATTATAATAGCTATAATTTAAATAATCATAAACATCAATAAACAAACTCTCATATCTGCTTATTCTGTTTCCTTATAGTTTAATAAATACAATTTTATTACTTGGAATATCCAAGGCAGTAAATACATGGAATAATCCAAATCAGTTAATAAACCAGAATAATAAAAAATCCACCCATTTATGGACTAATTCAAAAGGAGGGAAAAAAAAGAAAAGGTAATCAGGAAGAAATTTGAAAATGCAACTTCTTTTACTTACCCATATGCCATTGCAGTTAGAGTCACTTTTCACATCCCAATTATCAGGGCTAAAACAGAGTTACAAAACGGTATACAGTGTTACAGAAAATAAAGAAAAAAGACGCTTTGGAGGAAATCAGATCATTTGTGCCATTTTCTATGAAGAATGTAAAATAATTAGAAATTCCTTTCTGCACAGAAGGGTGTTTATTTTCCATTTGAGTCCAGGAGAGGTAATTTTTCTTGCAAAATGAAATATTAATTTGAAGTCAATACAGGAGGATGTCAAATGCAACTTACCCATTCAGTTTGCATTTTCACTTTGGAGAAGTGAATGGGGATGACTTTTGCAGAAGACCTGTCCTTTTTTCCTGCCTTTTTCCTTCTTTTTGAATTTTTGTTGAAATTCACCAAACCCGACTCCAAATTCAGTGCATGAGGGCTGGAGCACAGCCTCCCTCTTGGCACTGATGACAAGCATGGTACGCACAAAACACATCAGATTTTCACCCCTCAGCCTAATATACCCCATCCCTGGTCTCAACCATCCCCTCTCATCTCCATCACAGTGAAATTAAGCACAAAGCAGTGATGTCCCCTCAACTTGGCCAAAAACAAATATGGATCTCATGCTTCACAAAGCCACAAGTATTAGAAATAATTAAATTATTTAAAATACTTAAAAGCTTTACCGTCTGCCAGGGTACACGGTGGTGTTTCTGTCATCGCAGTCTCTGCCTCGCCAGTGATAGCCCCGCAATGTCTAAAAGCCAGGAGAAGCACGCAAATAGGATGCTCATTGTTACCCTGGCACTTCTAATTTAAAATATCTAAAATGAAAATCTAACTCTAGGTGCAGGAATAAAGCCCAGTAAATGGGTTGTATTCCAGAATCTAAGCTTTAAAAAATAACACCTTGCGCACTTTGTTGCTGAAATAAAATAAGCTGGCAATTTTCTTATTTTTTTTTTTAACTTGATGTTACTTTACCTCGTTTTAATTCAATAAACAGAACACTTTGTAGCAGAGCAATTTGCTTTTGTGGGAAGCACAGCTTTATGTGTACATCTCCCCAGATGACATAAATGAATGATTTTTTTAATCCAGAAAAAAAAAGGGAAAAAAACTCTAGATTTCACTCATTTTCACATGAATGAATAAGGCTTGGCAGAAAGTAGGAGGAATCTCATAGACATTCTCATTATCAAGGGATTATTGTACCAAAGGAAAGGCTTTGCTTACTGGGAAAGTACTAAATTTATCTCCATCAAAATCTTCAAAAGGTAGTTTATTTCTTATGACACTGCAAAAACAAAAACAACAAACACCGTGTTAACATATGGAAGGAAACCTATTCAGAAAAAAAAAAAAAAGGTGTTCAGAATAGAATTCATGTTCTTCACAGTTCCCCATTCAGTTTTAGTTCTGTGCTTGTACCTCAAAGTGATTCTGCCTAAAGGAGCAAATCGTGATTTCTTTCAATATCTGCTGAGTGAGCACCAGAGGCGAAGCTGATGGCCTCCTGTGTGGCTGCAATATTGAATCCACAGCCTCTAGAACAAGTTGGGGCATCAAATCTGCAGTAAAAGTAACTCACTTTTGGACATAAATACCAAACTCAGCCTGGCACATCTTGCAATCTGCCAGATACGTAGTATTAACAGAAGTCTTCTACCTGGGAAAGAGCTGCAGAATGGGGTTTTATGCTGATGGAAACCTTCTGTTAAAAATAAATGGCATACTCCCATTCTGATATGCATCCCTCAACTCCTTACGCCACCTCTCTTCTGTTGTGACAGGCCTAGAAGACTTGCCATTCGCATACCACTTTGCACAAACAAATGCTTATATTGTCAGGTAAAAAACATGCTTTAGGAGAAATAATCCAGCTGATGTCCTTGGCCTTTCTTAGAAACTCTGACCCTAAGCTAGCAGTGGCATGAAGTTGTTCTTATTTCATATTAATTGGTATTCCTTACAGAGTTATGTAGCTGCTGCTTGCCCTCAGCTCAGTAGAGTATGGCTTTTGGTGTTGAGCTGTGGGCACCACAACTTGGTGAATAACACAACAGAGATATTTCTGGGACTCGAGAAATCTCAGGAGAAAAACAGCTCCCATTTGGATGTGTCGTATCTTTGTGTGTATGAACTGAGGGCTCAGCCCTACATAAGAGTATATTTGTACTCTCAGAGCTGCTAACTATATGTATGCAAATATTTTAAGTATTGCAAAAGCACAGGGATCTCTCCAAGCACTCTCACCTGCCTGAACCCTCTGCAAGCCCCCTCTGTACTGCCTGGACAGTGGTCGTATGAAGGAAAGAAACAGCAGTAAAGCATACGGAGATTTGTTAAGCTGAGGATTTTCTTTTTTGAATGAAAGGAATGTACCATACTCTGTTAGTGGTTGAGGACTCAAAAGTTTATACGTACTATTTAATCTTCTCACATAGGTTAGCCAGAAGAGGAAATGCACATAGATTTGAGAACCTTGTGGTGCTTTTCTGGAGTGGAGGAAGATAAAAGATGAATACATTAGTTCATAGAGGCCATGTGGCTTGGGATATTTTATCAGTCAAATCCAGAGCTACATCACCTGTTTTCTGCCTAATAACATCTGAAAACACCAATAACTCCACTAAGGATGCTACATGCCAGAGGATTTGAGGATTTAGACGTGACACAGCAGTCAACATTGGGATTTCAACTGAACATTTCACAAACCAATAATGCTTATTTTCAGAAAGCTGTAAAACTAAACGGAAGAAGCTCTCATGAAGCTGTCTCCTGTCATGTACCAAAGTTACTTTTTTCACCTTCCATAAAAACTGCAGTTCTCATGTTGGATAAATACAACAGTGTCTGATACTTAGTGCAGAACAAGTGAACGGAACACACATTGAGGCTAAAAGTCTGGTTTCTGCACACTTGGTGGGGAGCTTTGGATAAGCCAAAACTCAAAAGCAACTCCAAAAAGGGGAGAAATGGGAAGATCCAGTGTTTGCATAGAATGTCCTTGATTTTTCATGAGATTTTTTTACTTGGGAATCTCATAACTAGTTTTTATCTTGGTCAGCCCTGCAACCTGCAAAAGGCAGCTGCTGCAGGATGAACTTTCATCTCTAGTACACCATAATCATGGGCCAATCCAGGAAGCTTCAGGAGCCAAGAGAGATCTTCCTAGTGAATTCTCAGGTTACAAAACACTGTGCTGCATTGGAGATCAACCCCACAAGTGTGCTGCTAATGTGGTTTCATAAGTTCAGGTAGTCTTTAAACACCAAGAGTGTTCAGGTGGCCAATAAATACAGAGGGTTAGTCAGTGCACAGTCTAATTAACTGTGCTTACTAAGGCTGTATTCAGCATGTAAATATGAAGCAGTTGAGCAGATGGACATACTCATTACTTTATGCAAAGGATGGTAATTATTTATATTGTCATAGCACTTCTATCCTTGGGTCAGTCCCTTGTGTTACACACTTTGCATACACAGAAGAAAAGTAAGATGGTTCTTGTGCTAATGAGATTACAACCCAAACCTAACATCAAACAGAAGGTAAGGGCTGGATACAACTCAGGAGAGGACAATGCAAGGCTGCTAATTGCCATGAGGGGCAGTAACTTCAGCATATAAAGTTCTGAATGATGGAGGACTCTGAGGTGTCACTGCAGGGCAGAGGCGCAGCCCTGCAGCGGTGCTTAGGGCACTGCCCTGCAGCTCCAGCAAAGGCAGGAAGGTGTTCGCTTGGATAGGCAACAAGGGATGGTGGAGATGAGAGTCCCACTCTGTTCAGAGTGGGAAGAAAAAAGGAGGACTCGGGGGAGCCAAGAGACAAGAAACCTGCAGAAAACCCCAGTGAACTCTCCTCAGCCCTGTCAAACTCAAATGACATGGGGAGACAGTGACAGGACAAGGGGGAATGGTTTTATACTAAAAAGAAGGAAGATTTAGATTAGATGCTGGTTGGAAATTCTTTACTCAGAGGGTGGTGAGGCACTAGCACAGGTTGCCCAGAGAAACTGTGGCTGCCCCATCACTGGAGGTGTTCAAGGCCAGGCTGGATGGGGCCTTGGGCAACAGGAATGCAGCCCTCCACTTTACGCTTGGCCCTCTCTCTGCAAATATCATGTTTTTACCTTGACACCTCATTGTTTGCCATCTAACCAACCACATAGCTTAGTGGCACAATTTTAGTGGAGGTTTTCATTCTCTCTCTTCTACTGTGTAATGACAGTGCACAGCTGTGGAGGGTGTGCGTGCCTATGCACATATGGCCAGGTAGGCAGAGACTGGGAGGCATGAAAGCAGGATGCCAGCTTTCTCAAAGTGCTTTGCAAACCTCTGTATGCCTTCCTGGAAAAAAGAAACCACTTCCCCCACCTCCTCCATGTAGGACTAATCCCAGGGCTGCCTAGAAAAACACTAGAGGCTTTTAAAGCTTTCCATCATGTTAAGATCTGTGCTGTCTTCATTTGAGCTGTTGGCTTCTCACTTCAGCCTAAATCACAGCAGGCAAAGTCTTTGAAGTTAAGGCATCTGGAGCCAAAACTCTGCCAGAAATACAAACTACAGGGCTTCCAATAAATAAATTAATAAAGCAGACCTCTTTTTATTCTGCTCTCAGGCTTCACTTAAAGTTCACCCTTTGCTGTAAGTAGAATAAAACCTTTCCTGCCTTTTTCTCAGCTAGTCATGAAAATTGCAGCCAACTAGTGCTCCATTAGCTTCAGAGACAATCCTGCAGCCCCAGCAGACTGCCCAGCTTTGGCATGATGGTGTCCTGGGAGAAGTATGGGCTATGCTGAGCTGGGCTTTGAGGACTAGCTGCAGAAGTTGTCTGCAGCTGCTGCTGGGTCCCCAGCCTTTGCGTCCTCACAGTAAGTGGGGCCCAGATGTAACTCTTTGGCTTTGCTTACATGGCCTCAAAAGGCAGCAAAGGAGCACAGGGATAATTTTTGTGTGCACATGTAAGAGAGAAGAACACGGGCGAGCAGGCACATTCCCAGCTGAGCCATGCTACAATTGCAGAACATGTCTTAGGGAAGAGGCAGGCTACTTTCCCTTGAGTAGACTTAGTGGGTGAGCAAGAGGCTGGTTCACGATCTGCTCTGCCTTACAATTCTCTTTTGGCTCCCTCTGTGGCTTCCCACTTCTCCTGCTGCAGAAGTATGAGTTACAGACAACATGTAGTCACTACAGGACTGTAAGCATGGAGCTTACTCTCATTAAATGCTAATGCCACAACTCTTCTGCCTGAAGTATTTTTTTCTCTGTTTTTGCTGAAATATGCCTCTTGGTATCTTTTCCATCCATAAGAAAAGTTAGTGCTGGAGGTGCTCACAGTGATTGATAACTTTTCCTCAATGCCTATTAGCATTCCATAATGACATTTCAGTAATTATTTTAATTGGTTTTACAAAAAAAAAATGCCCCTGGTGTTTGTTTTAAAGCAGTCACTCACAGATGGCTTACTACATTTAATGAATGGAGATACTTATTAGATATTTTGGGTTGTAGCCTTTTTCAACAGAACTCTACATCCGGAAAATACCTTTTTCCCAAACCTATAATGTTCCTAAGAAATGCCCAGTAAATACGATGGCCCTGGCAGCCAGGCAGACCTCCCATTCTCCTTGCCAACAGCCATAATCACCTCTGTTTTATGCACAGCTGCATACAGCTGCCAAGCAGAGCTGGGGACAGTTAGCTTGCAAGAACCGCTCCAGAAGGCTGGGGAGTCCTTTCCCCAAACACATCACAGGACAAAAGAACCCAAAATAGTGGCTGTGGGAAGAATGCACAGATATAACTTGTTGTTTCCCTCCAACGTGGGTCAAAGCTCAAAAGAGGCCCAGTGAATGCTTTTCTATTTTCTCTGGCCTGGATGCAGAGATGTCCATGTACCACGTGCAGGGTGTTCTCGGATCCTCCAGCTTTCATCACACGTTGCCATTCTGGACTATGCAGGGGCTCATGCAGGGCAATACACACTGCGCTCTCCTGGTGACATTCCTTTCTGCTTCTTACTACATTGCTTTTCGGGATTTCAGATGAAATTAACTGCAACCCAGGTGAAGGGGAAGCTGCAAGAGACAGTTATGCCCCTAGTGTTATTTTAAATTTTCTAGCTTTAAAATGTGTTTCTAAAAAGATCATTTCAAGAAACACACTAGGAATAACTGCAGGAGAAGCCCAAGTAATGACATGCTATTTGTTTTAATTTGAGCTGACCTCATATTGTGCAGTTATGTAGGCTTCGAAATACACTGGAGCCCAGCTCAGCCACGCTGCATTTAGCCAGGGCACAGCCTGCTCATCCTTCCTGCTGATAAGGGGCAAGTAGGAGCTGCAAGAGGCCAAGGGCACAACAATAGAGAACAAGGAGGTATAGAGGCATTGCGGGGCAGCTTTGAGGACACAGAAGAGCATTAGCAAGTTGGAAGAGACTCCATTGTGCCAAGAACTGATACCAACCTACCTTGGAGAGCCCAAAGGACATGGTATGGCTGGCCCATGGAAGCCAGCCACAGCCTGCCACACAATGGATGCAGCCTGCCATGCCAAGGGTAGAAAAGAGGAGGGATTGCCCTCCTCATTCCGTCTTGTGGAGCACATGCAAAGGAGGTAAGGAGCCCTGCATCCTGAGAAGCAGCAGTTGCACATTGATCCCTCTCCATCCCCACACCTGTGCCCAGGCTCAGTCCGACAGCGAGGTCCTCCTTGACTCAGTGTCACGCTGCAGGCATTAGCACATGGACTTGGGAAGGGGATTAGAAATGGCATGTAATTTGAGTGGAAATCTCAAGCCATCAGAAGCACAGCACCAAAAAGGAAGGAAAATGAATAAGATCCTGCTGGTTGCTGTTCTGCAGGAACGGAGACCCATCTCTCCAGTGCATTGTTTATTTCCCTGGCATCACAATTTGGCAATTGCCCAAAGGCTAATTAGGCACCTTGATTTTCTGTTTTGTGAGTAGCAACACAGTGAGGGTTCAGGAAGAAGCAGTATCAATAATTTCTTCACAAAGAACAAAAAACATTTGCTCTGCATTAAGTGCCTGAAGACAACTGGAAGCGAACTCTATAGCTGAGCTGACTTTCATAAATCAGAATAAAAGCAGCTCTTCCCTTCTCTGCCACTGAGAAGAGATCTACTATAATCTGAAAACTGATGGAGGCAGATTTCCAATCCCAACTTTCAAGTTTAGAGGCACAGAAAGGAAAAACTAAGTAGAATTTGCATTTAGGCCACTGCCTGAATTTCAGACAACCCCAAAGAGCACTCACTGTGCTCTGAGGCAGCAACGCAGCTCATGAGACTTCCCCCTACATATGGCTACAAGGGCAAGGCAGGGATGGCAAAGGGGAAGCATGAAATGAGGAGGAGCTGAGGCTCAGCAATGATAAACACTGACAGAAGTTTGAAGGAAGGATGCATCTCTGGGAGTAAGGGCACAGCACAAGGCTGAGTGGAAAATACCTAACTTTGAAAAAAAAATCTAAACAAGATTTCTACATGCTTGTATTTTTCACAAGTGAGTGTCTCAGTGTGGAGCTGCACTATGGAGCCAACACATGTGATGTCCTCAGCTGCTGCACAAATTTCAGACACAAATTTATGTCTTGGGTGGGTACAGACAGTTATCCATACTTTAAAAGGAGTCTGCATTTTTTGTGAGGTTTCACCTGCTCTCCCCATATTTTACATTTCCCCTCTGTAATCTCCCTCTCCTTTCCAGTCTCACTTGATAGAGAAGATCCTACACTAGCTAGGAGCAAGTCAGCATCCAATTCTATGATGATCAGATAGGTTCACAATTAGCCAAAACGAGCAAGGACTTACTCTTGATAAAATGCAAATACAGCGTAAAACACCCTAATGCCACTGATTTCTTACCAGATCCTTGGAAGTCTTCAAAATCCTTTTTGCTTTCCATATTGCAGTACTCAGCCCCACCTAGGAAAGCAAGAAAAAAAAGACAAAAACAAGGAAAAAGAGATCAGCTTCACAGTATCTTACCATTTTTTCTCCTCCTTTTTTTTTCTTATTTTTATTATTTAATATCAGTCACAGCACAAAAATGATGTATGAGTTCACAAACTCATCATCATCTACTTTTTATTGAACTAGCAATCAATTATCTGATCACCCTATATGAAATTCCAGTGGCAAGAGTTCATTTATTTTGCTCCAGGGCATCATTTTTTTCCTAAAGCATAGTCCAGATCAGTTTAAAAGCTGAAATTCATATCCTGACTGCATCACGTGAGCTGCAGAAAACCGGCTTCTCCATGATTCCTGCAGAAAAGTAACCCATTCGCTAGATGGTCAGAAAAGGGTTATGTTTGTGCTGCCAGTCTGACTTGCTATGGTAGAGTATGGTCTTGCATGCATGGGGGCTAACCTCATCTGAGGTTCATCCCAGCAGAGAAACAGCCAGAGTGCAGGACAGGAGGGAATAACATCTGAAAGGCAAATCTCCTACTTGGACTCTAGGAAGGTCATCTCTTCATTCTGGGAATACCTGTCCTGGAGGGAAAGTACTTGCTGACAACAGAAAGAATTGCCTTGCTGTTGGGTCATGTAAAATTGCATTGAAGAAGCATTTTGGGATTCTTTCAAAATGAGGATAATTGCATTTAAACAGAAAAGAAGAATGGGAGAACTATTGAAAACAGGGCTAGAAAAGACGTTGGAAAGACACTCTTGTCAATAGAACATCAGCTGGCCATTATAAGGCCATGGATCACAAAGACATCAACTACCAGGGATACCTCAATTCCCCAAACTCCCCCCCAGGTAACACACATGCTCCTCAAAGGAGGAGAGGAAATTTCTCGCAGAAGGCACCAACTGCAAGTGCAAGGGACAGCCAGGAACCTGTAGCCACCAGGAAGATGGCCATGCCATGAAGCGTGTGGCAGGGCTGTGGTTGAACGTGCACCATCTGCTGGTTACCACAGCTGGGGACTGCCAAGCACTGAGAAATGTCCCTGGGGAGCAGCAGGGATACCATACACATGAGGAAACCCTATTAATAAGACAGACAGCAGCTGGATGCCCTGAGATGATCTCAGCTTGCAGACTTGGGTGCAAACTTCAGGCAAAAGCATTTGCTTTTGGTGAATTGTCATCACTGTGCTTCCTCCTGCTGCTCCATTCTCCTTTTTGGACAATATTCTTCCATCTCAATGATGATAAATCCCACATACTGTCCTGCTTATATAAGGCTATCTTGGCAAACAGTAATATCTATGAAGACTTTGCGTGAAGGCCACTGCCTTTTCCCTCAGCATTTAGCATAAAGAAGGCTGAAAGTACTGCTCATTTGCCCTCTTTCAGAAGAAAGAACTGCTTCTGTTCTGTGGGCTTTGATGATTGGTTAAAAAAAAATCAATTACTTTTGAAATTCTCAAATGGAAAGAAAAAAACGCACTGCTGTGTAATAAATATATTTAGCACTTTGATTCTTATCAAAATGGTTAGTAAGGACAAAATATTCTGTCAGAAGATGACCTCCTATCAGTTCCTCCTACAGCCCAGCCTACTGTATAAAGTACTAAAGCATTTCTAAAAGAAAGAGAATATCCCTTAAGTGACAGCACCTTACTGAACAGCGGGCATGCCAGCTTGGAATATTAAAGCAGCATATATTTGCATTTCAAGTAACCATTATCAACATTTTTTACTGTGGATAAAATTTAGCATGTCATGATAATTGATTTACGCAGTCATCAAAGCAAATTAATTGAGAGATTCAAGGGTCAAAAATTTATGGTTAACAATAGAAAAGGATAAGGAAAAATAAGAACAAGCAGCAAGGAACACAGACTTCTAAGTGCTTTATACATATGTAAACCATCTTTGTGTCTCTAGTCTTATAAAAATGTGGGTATGTCATAAATAATAGATGAGAGATACTAGGAAGGAGCCAAGATAATGTTTTCTAGTTTCATCCCACTGGGCAAGTTCTGTCCCCAAAATCAAACATACATCCTGCATTTGCAACAGTTATGTTGTGTGCGCTACCAGTTGCTGTCTTTTCTGCAATAAAAGGACTTGAGGCTCGGATGCGGAAACTGGCTTAAAATAGAATACAATGCATGAAAAGTTTCCGAGGAGGTAAGGCTCATCAAACCCTTTCTGCTGGGCAGGAGGAGAGAAACGTTTCCTGCTCTTGGCAGCAATGCACGAGCACACACTTTAGACAGCTACAGCAATACAGTGCTGAGAAAGTGTAAAAGAAAGGACAGGACTGGGCTCCCAGGGATCTGGCAGCTGATGGACATGGGTGTGCGGAGCCCAGAGAGCAGCCAGCCCCATCCACCCAAATCAGCTCAGCCTAGCCAGCTGATTGCTGTCATAGTGCACAAGATGCCTGTGCCATGGATGGGGCTGGGATGTGGGGTGGTCACTGGGTTTTCAGTCACTGCCTTCCTTTAATGCCCTCCACAGACCCCTGGTATTCCCAGCTTTAAATTATTATTTTTTTTTATTTTTTTATTTTTTGTAAACAGGTCTATTCCTCATCATAAACAAATACATGAAGCAACTTTAACTGTCTCTCATTTATTATCCTTGTTAGCCAGCTCTATCCTGGCTAGATAGGAGAGCAGATATTTACAAAACATTCCAACAGTTCCCTTTCTAACTCATTTTCATCATCTTTTTACCAGGAATAGGCATATCAAGGTACAAAAACATTGCAGAGCTCATTAAGCAGCACCAGCAAAAATGAGATTTGTTCTATAGCTCCCACCTTTCATCCTGCAGAGGCTTTAAGGGGAATCATTACGATGGCATGGGACAACCAAACCAAATTATACATGCTCAGGAATCAAAATAGGGACCTTCTTTGCAAGCCCAGATCTAAAACATGCAAGTCTTGACTCAGAGCTTTCTCCTCCCTAAAGAACTAATCCGATTTCTGGCCATTTTAATCCACTTGTTTCTTTTGGACTTGGACTCTGTGTGTTCTGGGTGCAACACTGGGATTTACTTTTTCTCCTTGGCCTCTGCAAAACACAGAGCTCACATCCATGAGCAACACCTTGTCCTCACACTCTTGCCTGCCATTCTCCTGCCCCAAACACTGGTTTCTTTCATGGAAGGTTAGGATTATGGTGTTTTAGTTTTGCATTTTATTTTCTGCTAATGAATGAGAGCAGAGGCGATGCTGAGAAAAAAAGTGAAAGGGGAGAAACGAGTGCTGCCTTCTTTAGCTTGCCTGTCAGATGTTTCTTCAGGGCTCAGTACTGAGTGCAGCAGAAACACTTCATATTTCAGAAGGTTTTGCCTATCTCCAGAAAGGAGATTTTGCTTCCCAGGACCTTATCCCACCTCCCAACATCTTGTTTTATGGCCTATGGCTGTAAAGCAAGGAAACGGCACAGAGACAAGGTTTGCCTTTGGCTGGCAGCTTGGTCTCCTCAAGAATGCAGAAGCACTCCCACCCCACAGCTCGGTTCTGCCTCACCACCTGGTAAGTGGTTTGCATTTTCACTGGAAAAGGGAGAGGAATGAGAGAAAGTAGTAGCAGTGTTTTTATTCTATGAAACCCCAGACAGTTGCTTTCCATAGTCAGACTTCGTTGGCTTCTAGTTTGTAAAGTCTGAGCTGTAGCTGAGAGATCCCAAGCTGGAAACCAGCTAGAAGAGCATGCCAAAGGTTTCTCTTCATTTGGCTGAAGTGTGCGTGCATGCACTTGCTTGGACAGTCACCCAGGCAGACATGAGCAGTTTTGGACACTTGTTTATGCCCAGGACTGCCACTCAATCTAGCCCAACTGTTTGTATCCTTTTGTTTTTTCATAACCATCTTTTGCAAGAGGCTCCTAGCAAGGCCAAGGACAGATCCCTATTCAAATGTGTGAAACACCTTAATTTTAGTTCTCATTTTCCTAGAAACAAAACTTCTGTTAACTCTACTGCACTGGCTTTGTAACGTGACCAAAGTGCTCAGCCAGTCCATGTCACCCAGAAAAACTACGAATCCTAGCCACAGTACTCAGATGCAAGCTTCACAACCAGGCTTGCTGCAAAGAGCAGGCTGCCCACAGTAATATCCATGAGAGATATGTCTTTTGTTTTGTTCAGAGTGAAAGGTTTGACAGTGGGGACATGAACCAGCATCAGCACTTGTGACAATGAAGCTTACTTTGGTAGGATAAAATGACATTAGCATAAATATGTATATTTTTGCTGATACAAGATGACTCCCAGTAAAATTCTGCTACTGGAGATGAAGCTAAAGTCTGCAGTCAGAAGGCCTCTAATAATCTGGAGCAAAAAAGGCACTCTGAAGGGCAGAAAGAAGAATGAAGGCTCCTTCCAACACCAGCTGTTCAGGAGACTGGCAGCAGCAGGACACCAGTGCTGAAATCAAGCCATTATTCTAGCCCCAACAAAATCAATTAAAGTATTGCCATTTAACTGAACAGGCCAGCTGGCTTAACACAATCTAGGGAGAAATTGAGATGAGCCTCCTGCAAACCTGCTCACTACCTGGACCAGAACATGAGGATGGCAGGCAGTGCCAAAGCCCTCACCCTATGTCAGCCCTTTTCACTTGGTGAAGGAAAACCCCTATGTCACAGGACCCAGTGCAGAAAATCCTCCACCATTGGAGTTGATGAACATTTTTGGCTAAAACAATATCCTGTCATCCTAAAGCAACTAGCTTGGATAAATGTAGCCACTGGCAACGTTTCTGTGCAGTGCTGCAGCCATCATTAGACTATTCTCTACTGATGCAACTTTAGCCACAAGGCATGTTACAGCAACTGTAGATTCCCCCCAGACCTCAGCTGCCAGTGGCAAACCTACATGTCACTTCGACTGCACCATGCTATTTGGCCTCCTGACTTGGATGAGTCCCCAGGGCCACTTTTCTCATACAACAGGGAGCGGACAGCCTCTGGTAGCAAAGAAACATACAGCAGGAGAGCCTTCACATGCACCTGCCTTTCTAGCCCTGGTCTATAAGCCATTGGTGGCAATGAGGTGGGGTCACAGGACCCCACACCAAGTGAAATCTGCTTACTCAGTGGCACTGTACAGCCATGCTGGTGACCTGCACCAACACCTCATCGTCCTTCCACTTCTCCCCACCAACGTCAATGTCTGCTCCCAAAACGACCCTCTTTCAGCCCCAGGACTGCCCTGCCAGGCAGCTTGCTGATGAGACTCTGCCCTCCAGCTCCTTGCCGAGAGCTTTGCTCCATGAAAAGAGAGCAGTGGTTTTTATTCACAGTTGGAGCCAAGTCTCCTAGAATAATCACAGAGCACTAATGGCTTCAGGCAGGTTGGCAAAAAATTAATTTCAGCTAATTTGTCAGAGATAAGTAATATAGTGCATATACCATTTACGTGGTATGCAACATCTCAATTATGCAGATAGTTTGCTGGGTCTCTGAAGACATGGCTCTTTCCTTGACACATGTGATCTCACTAGAGCAACATCATAGAAACGTATCAAAATAAACTAGATTGAAAAAGCAGCTATGTGTTGATATTTACCATGTTAAAGACAATTAAAACCAGAACATTATACTCCTTCATAAGGGCAAGTAGCTCAGCTTGCATTTCACTCCCTTTGTCAGTACAAACACAATACTAATTCTTGAAAAATGTGCATCCAAAAGTCTAAATGAATAAATGAAGAACCTGAAAAATCAATATTGTTGAACAAAGCAGTCATTAGTATTAAAGTCTTGCTCAAATACTTGGCAGGGGACTGAGCCAGCACTTGCAGGCTCATATAACAGAAGTGATCAATCAAATTACAAACCAAAGGAGCAAATGTGAGGTAAACTGCATTTTATGCATCTGTGTCTCTGACTGTATATTATTTTTTTTTCTCCACCTGTAATTCATCTTTACCCAGTCTGACTTGTCACTGAGTTACTGTGGGCAATTTATCAACCACCTGAGCATGAATTCAGAGCCCTGCTCTTCTCCTCCCATCTCACTGCGCTGTCTGGGGACATCAAATGTGCTAAAATGGAGACCAAAGCTTGGGTAAAGAAATCATTTTGTTAATAGGGCTCCCTTAATCTTGGTGAGAAGCAAGTATGCCTTGACAGAAAGTGGGACATAACCACCACTTGGAAGGGAGAGCTTTTGCTGCTGCACAGCCACAAAAAAAAAACAAAAAAACAAAAAAAAAAAAACAAAAAAAAAAACAAAACAAAACAGGGAGGATGGGTAAGAATACCCTGATTTTGGTGCAAAGGGTTATAACAAACACTCCTGAAACTGGCTAAAAAGCTGCCCTCACTTGCTAAAACATCCCATTTGCCCTTGGCTTGGCCTCTTTTGTGCCTGTGCAGGGCTAGCTGTGACCTTTAGAAATTGCCCTGAGCTTCACAGTCTGCCAAATCAGGGAAAATTTTTGCTTACACGGAGAGCCCATCCCTCTCTTTAACTGAGGTTCATTGCCTGCATCCTCTGTCACCCCAAGAGGTGGCTTGCACTTCTGCCTCAAGCAGAAGTCAGGGTGCAGGATGGTTTAAACTTCTTTTTTTTCCCCTGACACAAGCAAGGAAGTCCATATGAAAAATATGTGTCTGGGGCTGGCACTGCAGTGTATGTGCAGCCACTGGTGCCACAGCTGTCCTCCTGCTTGCCCTGCTACACTAGGAAAGCCTGCTAGCCTCTCACCTCCAGCTTGAGGACTCCTAATTATAACAAGAACAAAAATGGGGAAAAAAAAGACTACAGTCACTGACAAAGTCTCTGCTGCTATAACAAGTGAAGAGGAGGAAAAAAACCCATGCAATTATCAGGGCAGAAACTGTTGGAGACTAAAAAAATTTGTGGGATGAGTAAAGACCTGTAATAGAGCACCCACAACAGGGCAGATCTGATGTGCTTTGGGAAAGGTGGAAAGAGCCATGAACTGTTTTACCAGTTCAGATGGAGAATTTCTGAAGAAACATGTTTGATAAACTTCGGACAATGTCCTGGTTGAATCAGGTTAGTGTGGGCCCTCTCTTCTCCAGCACACATTTTCTTTCATCCCTGCCTGGCTGCACACCCATATATCTTTACGTTGACATAGCACAGGGCATGAAAGTCATATGGGGCACCCACCTGTTATAAAATAAATTCTGTTGTCATTATTGGAATACAAGTGTTTCTGCAGCTCTTAATATTGGGTGAACTAAATCCATCCTGGAGATGAACCACAGCTCATTGAAGCCCATAAAAAGGCTCTCACTGATTTCAGTGGCTGCTAGGCAAGACCCTGTGTAAAAATATCTTATGCAAACCTTTAGAAATCAGGGAGGACTTTATCCAGATGCAGGAAAAATATTTCCAAAAATAGACACCTCAGTGAATCACTTGGTTTTTGACGTTGCCAGACAGCCACTATTGCTCTCAGGTTTCAGTGCAAACTGGGCTGCACGGTGACTGAAAGCAACCACCACAATCAAGTATATCTGTTTGAACGCCTGTGCACGTGTGTTTATGCCCGAGTGTCACTGAGCTCTGACACACAGTCAAGTCCCCACGGCATAATAACCATCTATCCCCACTGCCATGGTAACTGCATACATTTCTAGCCTGTGGAAAAGGTCGTGCAAGTTAGCTTAAACCTCTCCCACAGCAGACCAAGCCAAGTCAAATAACCCCACATTTGTGGTGGGAAGCTAAGGCCCATGCAGGCTGTTACAGCTGATCAGACAATGCAGGATAACTTCTCATGCCATGGTAACGCAGGGGTATAGGTGAACTGCAGCTGAGTATCAGCTTGGGGGTTATTGCACTGCTTAACAATAAAGTCTGGAGATAATGAGTTTTTTTGGTCTACTCTCCCTCTCTGACCCAGGCTGGTAAAAGGAAGGTTGGCACTGTAATTCCCACTTTCTGACAGCCACATTGCTGACGCTCCAAACAGCATACTGTATACCTTCCATTCAGACAGGCATTTTCTGAAAGCATCCATATTAAAAATGTTGATTTTTTTTCCCCAGACAATGCACATGGCCTGGAAGCCTCTATACTTCTCAATCCCAGCTTAAGGAGCCATCCACAGCTCACAACTTTGAAAGAAGTCAAAAAGCAACTCACCTTGGGAGGAGGGTAAAGATGACAAAGTGGTTGTCCTGGATCCTGTTTACACAGCCTCAAGGAATGGCAGACCACATCAGCATTCATTTCCCTGTCTATGCTAAAGGAAATGGTGCAAAAACAGAGACAATTATGTTCTTTTGGGTGCTTGGAAGCAGAAGCTATTCCCATGGGAAGCTAAATCTCAGCACTACATGACAGCCTCAGCGCACTTCATCATAGCCCATAACCACTGCTCTGTGTACTGTTAAACCCTAAATAACTTTCTGCCATGGTATGCTACTCAGCATTTAAAATTGGATGACAAAAAAGCACTGCACTTGATATGCAGCACCTGAACCAAATGCATTATGACTCTTCTGTTTTTTAATCAATCAAAAGTCTGACAAAGATTTAAAGGTTAAAGTTAATGCATATGCAATTTGGCACACATGAATGTTCAGTCATTAACTCAGGAAAATAACCAGAAATCCTTCAAAGATCCTTAACCTTTAATCACCAAGCGCAAGTGCTAGGACTGTTTCCTTCTTTTTGGGACACACCTCTGCACCAATCAAGAATTAAATTAAAATGTTTGATTGGAGCACTTCTTAGTCCTGTAAGCACTTTGCAGTCCCTTGGCTAGTTTTAAAAATAAAAATAAAAACCCTAGGGAAGGAGAAGGTCTAGCAACAGCTCTGTTAATTAAACTAAGAACTTTCGAAGGGGAATAAAATGATCTATGTTATTTTTCTTTAATCACTTACATTACTTAGTGGGCTTCCCCAAGAGTGTGTATCAAGGTCAGGGCTAAGAGCATGTAGGAGCTGACAATTAGAAATCTTGATTAAAGATAAAAGGGAAAATGAGAGACAAGTGTTAACATAGTGGGACTCTGTTGAACCTGTCTTGCACACACAGGTTATTCAGATTCCTCCCTCAGCCAAACAAGCTGAATTTCAAAAGGTAATTACATCAGGTGGGCCTGATCTGAGAGGCAAATGCAGCATGAAAGTGGTTAGCAGCAGCAGCCTGTATTTATTCACTCAGGAACAGCTGTGCCAAATACCAAGCTGGAATTGCTCTCAAGCATCTCTGCTTTAGTAACCAGGTGATTTTAGGAACGGAAACCCTGCACTTCAGTCTGATAGTGCATCCATACTTCTGAAAGCACAAACTAAGCCAGGACTTGAGAAGATACAGGTATACTTACAGTTCGGCTATGTGAGGTCCGTAAAGTTCAGCAAGGACGTAACAGAAACCTTGAAGTTTTTCTAGAAAACATATGTTTTTAAAGTAACTCAGCACAGTGAAACTGGTTTAATGACAGTCAAAACACAGCAAGATTTGCTTTAGGTGAATGACGATTTATCTAAGAGAAATGTGTGTGACTGTGACCTCAGCATAGAACCAGAGAATGGGTGAACTCCTGAATTTCTGACCTAGGCTGGGATATGAAGCCCTTCTCTGGCTTTAGACAAGCCACATGGAAAAGACTGAAAAGAATAACAAGCATTTGCTAAACGTTCTGAGCATTGCATCACGTGAAAGCCAAAACAAATCATGAATGCTGCAGCATTTTCTGAGCAGTTTAAGCAAACTGTGATGGGCTTAAAAGAAGAAAAAAAACAAATAGATAAAGTGCAGCAAGTGATGAAGGACTTCACATTACTGCTGGAGCTGCCTCTGTGTCTCTGGGGGATTTTGCAAGGTAGAAGATCCTGCTTTGTATAGAGCAGGAGTAATAACATTCAGACAAATATTTGACACTTTGCATGTTGGTGCCTTTCACAGTCTCCAGCCATGTGCTGGCTCAGGGGTCTTTCTTGAATCTGGGTGCAGTGTGCCCTCCAGGCCCTGCAGAAGACAGCTCGTCAGAGATTTCTTTAAGGTACCGTTGCAAAAAAGCAGCCCCTCCACCACTTTACAACCCCTGAAAAGAGACTGTTTCCCAGCCTGAGCAGCCAGGATCTGGCTAACCATGCACGCGTCCTGCAGAGGAGGTGCTGTGCCTTGCCTGGGCAGCACTGCTGCTGGTAGAAGCCACCAAGAGGCTGGGTTGCACCAGCAAACTCACAGCTGGTGAAATTCCTGAGAGAAGTCATTTCCTCTTGCACATCCATGGCCCTGGCTGTGCTCACCCTAGAGAAACGAGGACACGGCCCTGGAAGGTGCAGCAGGGAGTGGAAGCACAATTTCCCCAGCACCCTCCTACTCATTCAGTGTTGCAGACAGCTCTTGTAACAGCAGCAGCTGATTTTTCTTATCCCATGCCAGATATTTTATTTCAATCAAGTTATTAGCTTCATTTCTTTGCCTTCTTTGCCACATAATACCTCTCTATTGGCTTTTTAGGAGCTATCTGCGAGTCAAAAATTGGTCTCCTGGCTGGAATTAGATTTTATTCTTGTTCACCTAAAAGGAAAGGCATCACAGACATCAATAACCCTGCATTTGGTATCATTTCTGATTACAGCACCCTTGGATGAGGCTGGCCAGTGGGGCTCCTGGCTCCCTCCGGCAGCCCACAGAAGGTGGCTGGCTTCCCCAGCCCGTCCCTGGGGCATCACAGGGGATGCTCTCCATGCAGGTTTCCCAAACCAGCTGATTTCCACAAGGTTTCTGGCCCCAGAGGAGCCAGAGAGCTGCCACAGCCAGCGCTGGAGGCTGCGAGGAGGGGAGGGTTTGGCTGGCCATCAGCTCTAGGGAGCTGGTGCTGGGGGCCTGCTGGCCAGGCACATTGCTAAGTGCTGATTTCCTTGTGCCCATGACAAGGTTGGCTTCTAGCTGCCCAAAGAGGGGACAAAGGGGAGAATGACTGGTGGTGAAAAGAGCTGCAATTATATAAGATTATTGTTGGACAAGTAGAGTCCTCTTGGAAGATGCCAATGCCATTCAGGCTTCCAACAAACAGACCTGAGCCACAAGTCGTGTTTACAGGACATGCCCTGTATTTGTGTGTCCACAAACCTCCTGAACTCACACAAGAAGAGGACGCTACAGAGAGAAAGCTCTTTTGGGAAGAAGCTGTGTAAGTCATAAAGGAGGGGAAAAGAAAGAAATGATGACAAATAATGTTGAATGTTCAGGGACAAGATAAGAGCTTAAACTAAACTAAACACTGGAGAATTTAGAGAAAAACTTTGAGGTGCTTGGCCAGAAGTAAGTATACTTCCTTCTGCACTGCTTCAGGGAAGAAATCCCCTAACTGCCTTGTTCTTACATGATAAAAAAATATTTATTTATTTATTTTTCCTCTATAGCTTTGTAGTGTTAGAAACACAAATCCTGGCTGAGTCCCAGAGGATAAATATTTGCAGGAAAGATGGTATTAATCATGTTGCCATTTCCACTCAAGCTCTGAGGTGTTTACACAGCAGTGGTTGACAGAAGCAGAGCATGACTTGGAGGCAACACCAAGGCAGACAGTCTCAAAGCACATTTCAGGTATCAGACACCTCTCTTTCATTCAGCAGAGAGCCAGGATCCAGGCAAACACATATTCTTGCTAACATCCCTTTTACCACAAATACTGCCCATTCCTCCAGACCTGTCGTTTCTGTCTGCTCCTTCACTGGTGATGTTACTGTTAATATTTTCATAGTTTTATTGTCACTCAAATCACATACATGGCACATACAAATATTTTCATGCCAGCATGTGACTGTCTTCTACACAGCCTATGGGATTGAGAGGGATTGGCTGTATTCCTCTCTTGTTCTTTAAACTGTTTTTGTTTTTGAACAGCATGTAACTGCACTGAAGACGTGATCCAACTCCCCTTCATTGCAATCAAAATTATGAGGCCCTTTAACAAAAAAAAAAAAAAGAGTGCTTATTCCCTTTTTGTCCCCAGAAAAATCTCATTGCCATCCATTTGTCACAGTTATTCTAACACCTAATTGTAGGCATGTGTCTAATAATGAAATGGTTCCTTCAGCAAAAATGGCATGGCCTGATTTAATAGGCTTGCTCCTCATGAGTATCCAAGCTTTTCTATTGTTTCAAGGAGCTAGAGGAAGCTGATGAATCCTGCTGGGCTACAGAGTTCACCTCCTAGGGGAGGATAAATTGGGTTACACAGTAGCTCCTGCACAATCCCTAGGCTTTTTCACTCCTTTCAAGTTCAGGGTCATTTTTTTCTATTGGGTGTATCCATGCATCTCATAGAAGGTAACTGGATTATACAGCCTTAACTAAAGGGATAATAGGATTTTATGTGTGTGAAGAATGGCAGTTGAAAAGAAATATCTTGACATGTCAGCTGAACACAGTCCATGGAGTGAATCATGATCATAGACCTAGCATGTCATGTTTTAAAGAAGAAAATTGTATTTTAATATCAGGATCAGCGCTTCTAATTGCAACTTCATAGTTATGTGCCTATAATTTAAAACACTGAGGATATTACTTATGGAATAGAAATAAGATAAGCATCATTCTGTCAATGAATGAATTCCAGTAATTACCTCCCCACCTCATCCTGTATCAGGAAATAATGTCTTGGAAAGGAAGGAATTAATATTCTACATGCATCTTCCATGAAACTGAGGTCTATAGAACAAGATGGTTTCTCAGAGATACAATTCATGAAGGCCTATATAAATGGCTCTTTAATGTAGAATCCTAAGCAACCTTTTTGCATTCATAAAGTTAAAAAGATGACATTAATGGGAGATCTAGCTACTTAAATAGTTGTAGGATTGGTCTGTGAAGCACAAAGCTATTTTGGTATTCAAACTGTTCTCTATTTAGAGACGTGCTTGGACAGAGAGACTCCCTTGGGCAGATAAAATAAGAGCAAGAAAAGTGGGAGTCCACATATATTCATATGGAATAGCTCTCACTTTTGAAATTTTTCTCATCAGTTACATTTCAATAGCTTTTCTGTGCAGACCAAATGGTTCACATCTTATCATTGTCAACCTCAGCTAATTTTTGTGATTTTACAATAGTGGCTTCCTATCCATGCTGAAAATATTTTAATCTTCTCAGTTGTTATAAAGACCCGTAACAACAAGGAAGAGGAGTGGCTGGACATACATTGAATCTGACTATTTTTAAACTGTTAACAAAGAGACAAAGGGAGACAAAGAGCAGGGAGAAAGGGACTGACAGGCATGTGGGCATAATACAACCCCATTCACTGTAACTTTGGGACAAAATCCCAGCTCTGCTGAAGCCATGTTTTCCCTGCAGATAGCACCTGGCTATCTTTCAGCTACATTGATTTTAGATGCTGCACAAGAAGTGGCTAAGGCTTTTTCAGACTCAATGTGTGAATTTTTAATTAACAGAGAAATACAGCAGTACCGATGTAACATATGGCACATTATTTGGTACTTACCAGGTATGTAGTTGCACAGTCTCTCCACGGCTGCCTTTACTGTACTGTTGTGCCACTGTGCAAGCTGTTCAATCACAGAGACCACAAGCACACATCCTTCAAACAAACAAACAGAGTGAATACAGTTATCCCCATTGTGTGATGAAGCACCTTGTGCCACACTTCAGGTGTCATTGGGCATTTAATATCTTGACATGCTCCATGGCAGATGAGTGCTTGGGGTTTGGGGGGAGTGAATAACTGTAAATTTCTGACTTTATTCAAAAACATGTAGGTTATCAGAGAGACATGTCGATGTAAAAGGAAAGTGCAGAACAGTCTGGCTTTTACAGCACTGGACATTGCTGTTAAATAAAGGATTTTCCATCCTTTCAAGGATGAAAACCAAGGAGTGCAGTGGAGAGCTGCAGCTTACAGCTGTCTGCTTTGCCTCCTGCCCTCCTGGTACCTCTCACACAAAAAAGGACACATGTCTGTACCTGATGGGACTTCTTGTTCACACAAGCCACACAGAAAGCTACCAAAACTAAAAAATAAATGGGTGTTGTGGCTGCCTGAAGAAGAAATGTCATGGACCAGACGTGTGTGCTGACAGCCATGAAGCATCACACAACCACTGTGGCACCATTTCTTCACAGGCTTTCCTCTGAAGACCAGTGGTGTTTGGCATGTGTAGGGCCATTAGGCCCAGCTAGCCATTTCCTAAAGCCAGAATGCCACTGGGTTCTTTTTGCTCTCCTATGGTTGTAAAGAAGCCATTTCCTCTGAACTACGAAGGTGATCATGTCACATCACTAATCTTGGTGCAAGCAGGAATAAAGCTTAGCTGCTGCTTGGAGTGGGTACAGCTGAGACCCAAGAGCTTACACATCATAGTAAGGTGTGATGCACTAATTTTCTGATACTTTTAAGATGAAGAAGGTTCAGTGTCATCTGCATATACAAATAATTCCAAATTCACACGATGACCATAACCCTCTCATTTCAGGCAGATTTTTAAATTGCTGTGAGCCGGCATTGCACTCTCTCTTTCTGCAGTGGCTCCATCATTTTATTAAACAAACAAACAAACAAACAAAACACATTTGGTGATGTCAACTCTAACAAAAATAGTTACACTTCACAACAGGGAGTGTGAGGTCCCAGCCTGGACTCAGAGCCTGCGTAACACAGGTGGGTATCCCAGGCAGCCAGGAGACAGGGAGCCAGAAGGCCAATTTCCAGCAGCATGAATAAAGATTTCTCCTCAAAATCCCTGTAGCTGAACCTTCTTTCTTCCCTGGTACAAGGAATCTCAGCTCTCAAAATTGTCACTGACAAGTCCAGAAATGGAGGGAAGCTGCAACATTTAGAAGTGGATGAGGATCCATCTCTTTCCAGATCTCAAGAGAATTAATGTTTAGGTTTCTAGACTGGCACGACTCTTCTAAGTGAGCTTTTAAATTCCTACCAAGTGCCTATGTGCTATTAAATCAAAGTGGTATTTTTCAACATAAATAACTTCAATGCTCCTATGGATCAAGTGGCAAGTCAAAGAGGAGGTAGAATAATTGGAACTTGCAGTTCCAATATCTTTGATTTGTCTGTTACTCCTCCTGCACCAAAAACAGTAATTCAGTGGAAATTACAATGAACTTGCCACCTCTTTTGCAAAGATAAAAGCCCACTTCTCCATACTTATTAAACAAAACTCTCACTCAAAGTCCTCTGCAGAATTATTTATAAAGGATGCCATTACCTCTCATCAGCCTAGAAGAATAAGAGAGTATATGGAGACAGATTCAACCAAGAGAAAACCCCGAAACAAGTCATTCCTTCTTCTCTCAGCCCTGCAAAACACACAAGCTAGTCCAAGGAATTAAGTTAATTAAAAACACAATGGCTCATAAAGAGACTTCAGTTGTTTGCATGCAAGCCATGTCCTGCACTGGACCCACAGACAGAAAACAGACCCTGGTTTATTTGTGACAGTAGCATGGGCTCCATCACTTAGTGCTGAGACAGTGGTGCACATCCTCCAGACATCCTGCAAGGTGTGTGTTGCCTCTCTTGGTAGTTACAAGGCTGTATTATTAACATATGTAAGCAAATCAGAGACAAAATTACCTGTCCCCTGCCTTTTTACTGTGTCTGTTTTATTCATGAGGAGAGAGGCTCAGAAAAATTAAATGACCAAAATGATGCCTTAACCACAAAACATATTCTTTCCATGCCTTCCTTTCTTCTCTTACTAAGGTTGAGCTTTCATCTAAATATCTTGCTGTCTAGAAGTCAGAAAGACAAAAAGAAGTCCAAGAGGAAAGATAGAAACAAGGCAGTCCTTTGATATTTTCTGAAAAAAGAAAAAAAAAAAAAAACAGTTTCTATTGTTTTACCAATCATTGCTTAATGAAGCTATGAATGAGGACATACCAGTGATTAGCAGATATGAATCCAGGAGTCCTTGAGGGGTGAATATGAGAAGGAGAGAAGGAAACCCAGCACAGGAACAGGGGGCCCTGGCTGTGTCCAGCATTCTAAAAGTCTGTCTGCCACCTCCAGCATCCTCTGCAGGACCTCTGCATGCACCACCATGATGGAGCTCACAAATTGTCACCACTGGGAGAATGACGCTGCCTGCTGCCCCAACCACGAATGGCTCTGAGCTTGAACCAAAGCGGAGTTATTCACACTAAAGGCAGACTAAGCAGCTGGCCGAGAGATTGTCTCATTGTGAGGAAACAAAGAAGTTCCTCTCCTGTCTAATCAGCCATGGTCTCATTAACTCACATTTGTTATCACAGCCAGGTCTTCCCTCCTCTGCTAGGATCAGTGCAGACAAAGGGGCAGCGGAAGCACAGCCTGAGCAACGCTCAAAATCCAACAGGTTGTCCTGAGGATAAAAATACCCTTGGCGCTTCACTTTCCTCTGGAATACAGAAAGACAGCCTCCACTGAAGATGTAAGACATTTTCTCTCTCATGTTTGTCAAAGTACTGCAGAGGGGGGAAAATAGCTATTTTTGGTCCAGCTCTGCCAAATAGAAACAGAATACTTAATCACAAAAACAATCATTCAGGTAACCCTACTCAGGAAGAGGTCTCCTGGCAATTAAATGGAAGTTTTTCATGTTGATTAAGTCAGTCAGGCACTTCTGTGTCTATTGAACCAGGCCCAAAGGGAGATTTGCTTTGCCTGAGAATTAACAGAGTCATTTCTGAGATGGTGAAGTACTTAATGCAGTACCTTGGGCTACTGCATGCTAAATGAATATAAATAACAATAATGAATATAAATAACAATAATAGCCTGGCAACTTGGGAAAAACCCACGGAGCTGAACTTCAGGGTGTTTGCTCTCATAAACTCATCTTTACTGTCACACAGAGGATGCTAAAACCCCTCCCTGCTGCAGGCACCCATCAGCCACAACTTCATTCTTCGAGTGCTCCCCTTGAATGCAGTTTCTCCAGATGAAACACTGCACATGGCAGGACAAGCAGGTGAAGAAAGACTTGACTGATTTTCAAGGGGGTCTGCACTTCCAGTTAGAGGTGTCCTTAGCCTCAGATGCTGTGGCTCTTTGCTCCTCCTGGTCTGCTGGCACTTCTTATTGTCCCACCACAGGCCATGCCCCTGGTGACTTCAGAGCCCTTCCTCTAGACTGAGGTCATCAGGAGCAGCTCTTGGAGACTTTAAGTTACTCAGGAAAAGGAGGAACGTGTAAGGACTCACTCCAGTCCAGGGAGTCAACCCCACCCATGCTCCCTGATTTTTGGATAAAAAACACACTCTCCCCAGGGAGCAACTCAGATTTATTCTCTAGGAGAACCTATGTCCTGTGTTGGGCTATAGGTAAAGCCTCAAGGGGTTAGTGTCCATAAACTGAAGTTAACTCAGACTATCCTTGCTCCTACTACAAATCCTTGTTTCTCATCATATAGGACATCTTCCTCTGGATTTAGTGGTAGGAAAAGGATTCATGGCTGGCTGCAGCACAAGAAGCCACTACCCCCTAACAAAATCAACAGAAATGTCCCTGCATGCTAAGTAAGCAAATCATCAGAAATGCTAACAAGTTATCCTAACCTTTAATAGGTCTTAATCCTGTAGGCTAAAAATGGAAAATAGCTAAAAATGACAGGGGGAAATCATATGTCTTCAACTGTGGAAATTTCACTGCTATAATTAAGTATGATTACTTGTGTGTGAGAATATAAACTTCTTAATACTCTGGGATCTGTAGAAAAGCACTTCCAGATCTGGACAGTCATTAGCAACTATTGCTTGCTTTTAATTTACTACATATTTACATGTGATTTATTTATCATTATGAGCTGGGCACATACAAAGCAATGTATCATAGAATGACTTGAGTTGGAAGGGACCTTAAAGATCACACAGTTCCAACCCCCTGCCATGGGCAGGGACACCTCCCACCTGACCAGGTTGCCCAAAGCCCCATTTGACCTCACCTTGAACACCTCCAGGAATGGGGCATCCACAGCTTCTCTGGGCAACCTGTCCCAGTGCCTCAACACCCTGAGCAAAGAATTTCCTTCTAGCATCTAATCTAAATCTCCCCTCTTTTAGTTTAAAACTATACCCACTTGTCCTATCACTATCTGCCCATGTAAAAAGTCACTCTTCATCTTTTTATAACCCCCCTTTAGGTACTGAAAGGACACAGTGAGGTCTCCCCGGAGCCTTTTCTTCTCCAGGCTGAACAGTCCCAGCTCTCTCAGACCTTCTTCACAGGAGAGGTGCTCCAGCCCTCTGATTATCCTCATGGCCCTCCTCTGGAACCATTCAAACAGCCCCACATCTTTCCTCTGCTGGGGGCTCCAGACCTGGAAGCAGTATTCCAAGTGGGGCCGCACAATCCCCCTCACAAGGGGCACAATCACTTCCCTCACCCTGCTGGCCACCCCTCTGTTGATGCAGCTCAGGATGCAGTTGGCCTTCTGGGCTGCAAGCATGCACTGCTGGCTTGTGTAGAGCTTTTCATCCACCAGAACTCCCAAGTCCTTCTCTGCAGGGCTGCTCTCAATGAGTTCTTCTCCCAGTCTGTTCTCATGTCTGGGATTGCCCCGACCCAGGTGCAGCACCTTGCACTTGGACTTGTTGAATCTCATTAGGTTCACATGGGCCCACTTATCTAGCTTGTCCAGGTCCCTTTGGATGGCATCCCTTCCTTCTGGTATATCAACTGCACTGCTCAGCTTGGTGTCATCTGCAAACTTGCTGAGGGTGCACTTGACTCCACTGTCTATGTCATTAACAAAGATATTAAACTGCACTGGTCCCAAGACAGACCCCTGAGGAACACCACTTGTCACTGGCCTCCACCTGGACATAGAGCTGTTGACTGCAACTCAGTTTGCCCAGCAGGCAAACTGATGGCTCAGCCATCCCCTTTTCCTGCCTTCCCTGCTTGATTTCTTACACATGAGGATTGAGAGCTCTTGCACTCTAAGTGTTCTTAAAGAGTTGCCAGCTCTGATCAGTTGCTCTGTCACCAAGGTCAGTGTCCCATGGGGTCTCATCCACTAATTCTTTAAATAGCTGGGAATTTGGTCTCCTAATGTTCATGGTCCCGACTTTGCTCTATGCCGGGCCCATATTCCTCAGATCACAAACTCAGCCATGGTGTGGTTGCTGCAGCCCAGGCTGCCTCCAGTCTCAGCCTCGTTAACGAGTTTGTCTGTGTTGGGGAGCACCAGGCCCAGCAATGCTTCTCCTCTGGCTGGTTTGCCACAAACCTGGGCCTTGAAGTTACCCTTAGTGCACCGCAGGAGTCTCCTGAGTTGCTTGCAGTCTGCTGTGCTGCTCTCCCAGCAGACGTCCAGGGGTCGAGGTCCACGTCCAGGTGAGAGCCTGCGGGCACAACGCTTCTTGTAGCTGAAGCAGGAAGGCCTCAGCAACAGGCTCCCCTCGGCCAGGCAGCTGCCCACAACGCTCTTGCCCCACTTGCTCAGGTGAACCCCATCCAGTGTCAGCATGCCCAGTCTCTCAAAGGTGCGTCTGAGATCGTAGAACCCAAACCCCTGAGTATGGCACTAGCCATGCAGCAAATTGTTCACCTGATCCATCCATCTCCTTCTTTTGGGGTCCCAGACTCCAACTGGGAGGATAGAGAACAGTACCTGTGCTCCTGATCCCTTCAACATCTTTCTGAGGGACACAGAACCCTTTTTGATATTTCAGAGTCACCTCACTGCAGCCTTATTCAACCCTACATGAAAAAGTAGGGATGGGTTTTAGCTCCTTGGCTTTACCAGGCTTGGTAGCCTCTTCGTGATATCATGACTGTGGGTTCCCAGCAGGCAGCAAACATCTCTGGAGAGATTGTCCAGATGGCAAATTGGTGCTTCAGTGCCTCTCAGCAAGGAATGTCCAATCACTAACACCCTTCACCCTAGGGCAGTTTCCTGGACTTCCCTGCAGTGTAGGGTCTGGTCTGGGTCTGGGTAGATAGGCTTCATAATCAAAGATGATGAAAAGCTCAACTTTTCTTTTTTGTAGTTGCATACGAATTTCGTTAGAAACAAGTTTCAAGAAATTGACTTTGCTGTCACACTTCAATAACAGGTTTCAACACCTTGCCAGGCTGAAGGATGTTTTCTCTGGAAGAAATTCATTGGTGGTATAATGCCTACCAGCCATTAGAAACTAGACTTTGGTATTAATAAAACACTTGTCTCTTTTAGTGGTAGTTTGTCCCATCTGCTATTAATTTCTGAAGAGATAAGAGAGAACCATAACCATTTTGCTCAGCAGCAGTAATCTGAAAATACACATCAGGAAGTACTTCTCCCTGTGTATTTGAAAATAGCATGTAATAATAAAATGATGTTTCCAATACTCTTGGAAAAAAAAATCATACCCCAATAATAAAATCAGAGCTAGAGATTCACTTCCTAGCCACAAAGCCTCTGGCAGTTTGAACAGACTATTTAACTTAATCCACTTCTGCTGCACATGTTTGAAAGGATCTATAATTAGAATTATACCTTCAGATGTCAAGGAGTGTCTGGATGCTGAGAGATGCTTTTCTGAGTTTTGGATTTGTGGATATTTTTGTCCTGTTAAATGGATTTCTGGCACCTAGCACATCCTCCTTTGCCATTTTTTGCTCATGCTCGTGAGTGTTGGAGTCTTTTCTTGCCCATCCAGCCATATCACCATTCCCCAGCTATAAATTAGCTGTACCCCTGAAGCACAAGAAGGAAATAAGCCAAGAAAAGTGGCCTTGGACACAAATAGCTCTCCACAAGCCCTGCCCACTAGGCTGTAGTTACCCTGCCTGCTCCCTGTGTGGCAGGAGCTGGAGCCTCACTTGGTGAACAGGCCTCTGCCTCAAATACCTGTCTGCAGCAGTAAAGCCCGTGTAAAAACAAATCCATCTATCACATTCCTGGTTCTATGTAGAAGACGAAAGTTTTCATGAAACATGGGCTTCACTTCTTCCATTTCGGACGATCATTTCATGTTGTGGGTTCCAGTACATCTTTTAAAATGAATTATACAGAGGTCGAGTTCCCAGAGGTAGTCTACAAAGTGTATCAGATCATATTGTGACTTCTCATGCTGATGCTAATGTTCTGGAGTAAAAACATCTCTTTCCTAATTTGCCTAATCCAGGTCCAGTTCAACCCCAAATAAGGCATTCCTATTTGAAATGAGTGTGGGGAGCTAATTAGAAGTCAGCAGGTCTACTGTTTTCTCCCCTGAGATGGGGAACAAAACTGTACATGGGTACTCCAGGTGCAGACAGACCATGGATATTCAATGCCCAATACAGGAAAGATTTCTTTTCCACTATATATACCTTTCCTAATACTTCCCCATACCCATTTTGCATTCTACTGCTGCTTCTGAGCACTGAGCTGATACCTTCAAAGAACAACCCATTGAAATCTCTGGATTTCCTTCCAGCATGCAAATAGTCAGCTCAACAGATGTAAGTGTATAAGCAAAGTTAGGATTGTTATTTTCCATGTGCATCTGCAGCGTTTGTTGCTTTGAAAGACTATTTAGAAAGGGATGTGACTATGAAAGTCTTTTAACTCAGACTTTGTTTCTTATTCCATTCACAGTTAGAGGTATTGTATTTCATAGAGATACTGATGTGATGGAATATAATTATAGGTATCTGTATTCTAATATGTTGGTGTATACAAGACCTTTTTTGCCATAAATTTGCCAAGTGTCATAAAATATCCTGAAAATGCTAAATGGTATAGTACTCCCAAAACTGACACTGGGCATAAAATCACATATAGTATACTGGGTAAAGATGTTTTTGAAATTTTGATGTCAATATAGCAGTATCTCAAGTGTATCATAGCTCTGTAACAAAAATAGCTAACCCTGGAATATCAATTATCATTTCTGTTGCTCATGCCTCTGCAGCTCATGCAACAGCAGTAAGACACTTTAGACCCTGAGCTTCAGAGCTCTACTCATTCATTACTGTTTCCTTAAGACGTCCTATGAGGACTCTGATATCGTTACGCTGGTACAGAAAATTTAGTTTCCATCTAGTGGAACACTCTGGTATCTATACCTGCCAGCTAAATGCATCCCTGGTGTTTCCTGTAGTATACTTTAAAGAGCCCTATTTAACAAGATCTATAACCCCAGGCATTTCCAATGGAAAATTACTTTAATTAATTAAAAAAATGTATGTGTGCCATTAACATATTTTTCATTTTCAAATCTGGGAAGAGTATTAAAAATGTACTGAAGCCTGAATGGTGGCAGAGGCAGTTTTATTATCTCTTGACATTGGGACTGTTCCCTTGTCCTGTGCCAAACAGTAAGCCACATGGATAATTTCATCCAGTCTTCAAAGATTTGACCATTTTAAGATTTGGAATGCACAAAACTTGTTTCAGATGTACAGTTCCTAAAAGCACTGAAAATGATTGCCTTAAATATAAGCAGGTTGTTCTGAAGTTCTGTGTAGGGCTAACATATGAACAGGAGTGGGAGGCACACATGTTGTGGCAATCAGCAATCAAACAGACAATACTAAATAAATAAGATTAAAGAAAACATATACTAAAGGCAAGCATCAGTGACATACAAGACTACCCATGTCTGTTTATGCACATATATGTGTGTGTATTTACACCCAAATGTACGTATTTAGGTAGGTATGCAAAGCACACCTTTTTATTGAGATCAGTAGATATATTTACATTTTAGAGTCATAAACTTTCAATAGGACTTGCGGTGATCTTGAAAATTAAATTTTTACCATCAGTTGTTGAAAAATACAAATTGCTGTAGAAAATATTTCCTTTTTAAGAGTTGCTTTCATATCTTCCGCACTACTCATGCCTGTGGTTTTTCTGTCCGAAGAACAATCGTAGCAAAAAAGGCTGCAGTTAAATTTGCTATTTATTGCTGATCATCAGACAAAGTTTTGCTACTGTGTTAACTGACCAATGTCAGTGAAGTGAACAGAGGTGCTGCAGCTTGATACCGAGTTAACTGCAATCGAAACCAAGCCCAGACTTTCAGTGAGATCCATCGTGGTGCTACACCGATATCGGGCATGGCCTTTTTACAGGACTCATCGAGGTGTGTATTATAGGTGCTGTCATGGTGCCTCCCCAGACAATATGCACACATCCGCTTTGTCTGAGCGTGGTGATGAAAAGCCTTCAGCCCCCTTTGGCGAATCCCACTGCATAAAGTTTTTGGGAGCTCCAAATTCCACTGGTCCTGCTGCCACTCTGCGGGCGTATTTCATCCCCGCATCCACACACAGCTAGACAGAGGCGAGCTGCTGGGGACATCGACTATCACACAAATCAACACAGGTGGGAGCTGGTGTTTTGTACAGCTGGGCAGCTCCGAAACATCCATTTTTTAATATAACCGGAGCTGAAAATATGTTTGAAAACCACACATCTTCATACATTAGGAATTACATTCTCATGGGTGAACGGAAGAGGTAACCCATGAAGGTTACTGAGAACGGCATTATATTGAGCACAAAGGCAGTGAAATTTGCTTCCCTGGCTGCTGACCCACAGGATCTCACTTTGCTAGCAAAGAAGATGGAAAGCGCTGCTGTCCGGGTGTATCAAGCACTTCCTGACTAATAGCCTCATTCCAAAAAGGGCAGCCAAAGTTAATCGGCAAAAAGAGCAGGGCAGCCTGCTGCTGGGGAGAAAATAAATAAACTCTGCTATTTGCAAATGATGCTTGCAGTCACACAAGAGAGAGCCAGAAACGCCGTCCGGGAAGAAGCCATCCTACACACACCTCTAGTCTAGCAGCTAATCAATGGTGTCCGTGCTGTTCCTAAGGGACAGGGTAGACACAGAAATGTTAAGACCTCTAATGAGGTCTTCTACGGCCTCCTCAGGAACTGATGACAGTGCTTACTTATTGTTACCACTGGAATACACTCTTCCTAACCTGAATGCCCCTAATCTGAATAGTATTTATTTCCATTATTTATTGCTGTGTCTGTTAGGATCCTGGAGGATAAATCACCCCTTTAATGTTTTTGAGAACAGATTTAACATCTTTTCTCAAGTTTGTCCTCTCTAGACTAATTAACTCCAATTTATTCAATCATGCTTTATAGTTTATGTTTGTTTTCCTCTGAAATCTCCAGTCACTCTGCTTCATTCTTGATGCACAGCCCCAAAAGGGAATGCAGAAATTCCTCAGGGGCTTTGTCAGTGCTGAGAAAGGTAGTGGGTTACTTCACATGTCTTGCAAGCTAACTCCTGTTCACGCATCTTGGTGTCTGCAGTGTGTGCGTTCATCCTGACAGCATGCCATCATTGTGCCACTACAAGCCCAGATGATCTTCCCTGGGGATGCTACCTAGCCAGCCATTCCTCATCTGCATACCTGTGTTGAAATAATTTTTTTTTTTTTTTGTGGGACAACTACTCCAAGTTTTCAAGACTGTTTTGAATATAATCCTGCCCTACACTATACTTGCAAGCCTTCTCAGTTTTATCTGAGCTATTAATTTAATACCACTCTATTATCCAGGCTAAACAAAATATGGAATGATAGTACATTCAAAGTTGAGGTCTAAGAAAGATCTGATTTTGTACATCCTTCCGCATAGGGAGTGGGCCATTTGTAATTACTCTCTGAACAAGGCCATTCACCAGTTTTATTGTGCTGTGTAGAAACTTAATCAGTGTCACACAACTCTCAGCCATCAGATTAGTGCTGAGGTGGTTCCAAAAGCCTTACTAAAATCAAGCTATATCATCTACTGCTTCTTCTGTGTCTACATGCTCTTATCCTGTCATCAGAGAAAATTAGGTTGGTCTGACACTGATTCTCCTTGATAAATCATTAGGCTCTTATTCATATTTATTTTTGAAAGGTGCTTTGAAAAAATTTTGATTAATTACTGCATGAGTTTTCCAGGAATTGATGCTTAACTGACTGATCTACAGTTCCCCGAATTTCCTTTTTTCACCATTTTGAAGAGATGAATGCAGCAGTTCCTTCCTGTCTTTCAGCATCTCCCCTGTTTTCCAGGGCAACTTCTGCCTCTCCTGAGGGTGCTTCAGACACTTCTGGATGAATTTGACTTTGTTAGAGTACAGGACAATTTGCAGACACTTTAAGGGCTCTGTCATAATTCAGAAGGGGAATAAAACCTTTACAACAGTTTCAGAAATAGTATATAAATAATGAACATCATCTTACATATAAAGAAATATTAACATTGTCATTACTAGTTACTGGGGGTTACTGTACTATCTTTGGGTACATTAGCATTAGCTTAAGTAAACGTTTACTTGCCTCGTGAAATGGGTGGTATTTTCCTCATTTAACAGATGGGAAATGTCAAAGGCCTGAGCTGAGTATTCAAAGGTCACACTCATACTTAATTCCTGAGAGAAAAACACACAGCATCTTGCTCTCCGGATGCCCCAATGAAACTCTCAGGCTGCTTCTAGCAAGAGGTTTTCTAGGTCTTGTCCTGAAGAAATCCCTTAAGACATACTGCCAATTAAAAACAAACCCAGAAACTAAAACCAAATCTAGCATCCAGCTCCCAAAACAGTGCACAGACCATAAACTCACTGTCTTTGCATGAGGAAAAAACATCTTCATGGGTATTCACATAGAGGAAAACGTATGAAAGCCATTTCACCTGTCATTAGGACAAAGCAGAAGAGTGTATCACATGCAAAGCCTGCAAGAAGACCAGAGGGAGAACCTGAGCTGGTTTCACTATATGCAGAAGAGGGAGCATTTCCCCAGCCTGGGGAGGCAGGAGACAGCTTTCATGGATGGAGAAAAGAGACTGTCAGGTGCTGGGAAGCTTTCTCTGAAGACAGGGCCAAGGAAAGACCATGTGGAAGCTCTGCTCTCTAGTACCTATTTAAAAGAAGGTTGGAGATGTTTAGGAATTACTTAGGAGCACTGGATCCGATCTCAAGGCCAAGAGGATTATCACCAGGTCCTTGCCCCCTTTTTTCCATAATTCTAAAAGGCAGCAGCATTAAATCCCTTTCTAGGGGGAGCATGTTCCAGATGCTTTTTTTTTATACCAAGTCAATTGTGAAAAGTCGTTCTTTGAATGAAGCAGCCTTTTTATATTTTTTTTTCCCCAGGAAAATGCATCAAAAATGACCCAGCCGTTTCCCCAGTATGACCAGAACATCCTGGGGGAGGTGGTGCCTACCCAGGGAGTGCCGCTAGCAAGGGGAGCAGAAAAAGGGTGACCAAATTGTAACACATTCAGCTGGGGTACCAGAGCTGTACTTTGCTCTCCCATCATATAATTTCTACATACTTCTTCAAGGTGGGTGCTACTTTCAGTGGAAAGATTTTATGGAAAATATTTTCTGTGTTTTGTAACTGAAAGAGCATCTATTTCCTCACTGGCACTGGCTATTAACATAGTAATCTCCATCACGTGGGTTGTGCACACAGAGCAGTGCTCAGAAATGACTATTCAATGTGCAGACACCTCATTTCACTTACAAAAAAAATAAATGAGACAAATGTTTTCAAAAGATTAGCCCCCTGACCAAGCATTTAATTGAGAAAGTCCATTTCTTCAAGAAAAACTCCTCTACGTTTCGCAGTAGGCGTCTCTAATGTTAAAAATGCTGCCTTGGTCTATATGGCCAAAAAGTCAGCGGAAGTTCTCACAACTCTCTTCTGATGCCTTCCCAGACAGAAAACTGAGCTAACAGGGTCTGTGGTCAAGCTGTTGAAAGGAAATCACACTTGCTCTCCCAGAGATGTGGTGCATCTCGACTTCATTTCTGCTCTGAGGAGGGCTGGCCACCAAACCAGACGCTACCCCTGCTCCAGTGCAACCACCACCCCTGTCCCCTTTGTGAAAGGGAAGAGGCACAGGCAGCTCGTCCTACTTTCCAAGAGCTAGCCAAGAGAGCAGCTAACCCACAAAGCCCTGGGGTGATCGCTGGGCCTAGATCACAGCCAGCGTGCCTGTGGGCACCAGCCCTGCCTCGTGCCACTTCAATGCCCTGCAGGCTTCTCTCTTGTGGCTTACAGGAGTGGTGAAAGTCTCTGGGGGCCATTTAGGGCTTTTGAGCCTCGATGGGGCAACTAGGTGCTCATGAAGTAGCTCGAAAGGGCAGACAACACTCAGATCTGAAATTTTAAAAATTCAGCTACAATAATCCTAGGGGAAGCATGCTCACCTTTTCCTCCGTGCCATTAAAAATGCAGCTGACTAAAGATCTGGCCATTAAAAAGCACCACTTCCCTCTCACTACCTGTTCCAGCAGCAGCGGTCCCAGGCAGCCATTTCTGCTTTTCGCCACTTGCTTTCATTTTCTGGCTGGCAGCTGAGCCCTGGCTGGGGCTACTCGAGTCCCAGCACCATGACTTCACTCTGCTTTCCATTCACCCTGCCTGAGCGCTGCTCAGACCCACACTTTGGGTGGCTTGGGAGCATGGGAAACAAACAAACAACGACAACAACAAAATTTCAATCGAGCTTAGAATTATTTCTAATTGTGTTCCTTGAGACACAATGAAAATAATTTTTGGTTAAAATATTGCCTTCTGAGGCATGGAGAACTGCAACGTGATTTATGTTTACGGCACAAAAATGCCCCGAAAGATAAAAAAAGACAATATAAAACATTGGGTCATAAAGTTAACTGATGGATGTGGTTTATACATTTGTGTGCATGAAAGATGCAAGCCGCCACATCCCTCTAGGCATACAGAGTGTCGCACCGACAGCCCTCCTGACGCAGAGATACCCCCAGGTCACGCTGACACTGGCGTCACCAGTTCTGCTTTGGGAAGAAATTAGTCAGGAGTGTCAGGGCTGCACAATGCTCCCAGCCACAGCTGCTGTGGAGATCCTCACAGGCATGTTGGTACTGTGGGAGGGGGCTGCCAAAACGTACCCCCCCCCCGCCCCAGCCGGGCTGCCACAGTCCTGTTCAGGGAGCACATGGGAAGTGCAGATGCACTCGTGAGAAGGAGAGATGGGAGGAAGAAGCCCTGGCAGTTTGTTGGCTGCCAGCGACCACAGCAGATGGGACTACCCTGGTGTCCCCCTCTGCTGGCACCCCTTGGCCCCAAAACCAGCACAGGGATCAGCCATGCCGGCAGGTCCTGGGGAATTTCAGCTGCAGCATGCGAGCACCTTGGGCAACAACCTTCCAGGCCTTTCTCTGTGGCCCAAGCAAGGACCAGCTACTCTCAAGAGTGGTCTCCTGGGAAACGGAATCACCGAGGAGACCCTACATGAGCCGGGGGACAGCGTGTCCTCCTGTGGCTACACACTACGCAGACTGACCCACAACTAGCATCAGGAACTGCCACCACCACCTGTTTTCCAGGTCCCAGACCTATAAATGCTGAAGCCAGAGCTTCAGACACCATTCCCTGTAGAGCAAAAAAAACGTGAACTTTGGGAAGCAGCCGCTCAAAAACAATATCATAAAACAACTCCAGACCCCACACTGGCCTTGCAACATCTTAAGTGACAATTTCGCCAAAGACTTTGAGTATTTTGCAGTACAGCTGTAGGAACAGATAAAGGAGTGATTTACGATGTGCACAGCAGTGCTCTGCTCACCAGTGCCGTAACAAATGAACTAGCCGGGCAGGCAAACAGAGCCTGCATACATACCGACACAGGTGTGTCCTTTGTACAGCCCGGAGGGGAGCAAAGGGGGCAGTGAGTCGTCTCCGCTGGGCAGAGGGGAGCAAGAGGCAGCCTTCAGCAGCAGCAGCAGCCAGAGGATGCAGAATAAATTAAGAAATGTCTGCCTAGAGGCCCTCATCCTAAGGAAAGAGAGAGAAACAAAAAAAAAAAGAAAAACAACAATCAGATGGGAAGAGCGCACGTGCACCTGCATTCCCTTAATGTGCGGGGAGCATCCTGCATCCCTGTCGCACTGGCAGCTCCCGTGGGGTGTAAAATATGATGCAGGGCTGCTCCCCGGCCTGCCCCTACGGGACGCAGGGAGCACCCCACACTCACCCCATGGCCATGGTGAGGGGGGTATGTCCCTGCGGCCCCAGCTGCTCTCCGCACCCCCCCATGGCCCCGCGGCCCCGCTTGCAGCTCTTCCCAACCTGCCGGCCTGGCGGGACAAAGAGGGTTGCCTGAGCAGCTCTGGCTCAGCGCTCTCGCTTCTCCTGCGCCAGCAGCGGGTGACTAACGACCTTAAAACCACAGTAGCTGCCGGAGCCACTCAGCATTAATAACGCAAGACACTCCCCTGAGCAACTAGTGTTGCAAAAAGAAAACAACCCACAAAACCCTTCCCCCCCACCCCAGCACTCCTCTGCCTTCCTCCGCTCAGATAAGTAAATAAATAAATACTCTCCTGCTTCTTTAGAGCAGGGTTTCCATACGGGAGGATGGGATAAAAATAAAATTAAAAAAAATAACAGAAAGAGGCTGCTGGTGGCAGAGACCGAGTCAGGAGGATGGGCTGGCAGCTGCTGGCGCAATGGCAACAGTGGGAGCGAAGTGAGCTGCATCTCTGGGAGCGGGCTGGGGCAGCCCTGCTCCCACCAGCCTTGTGTGCATCCGCCAGCTGCCTACGAGGTTTGGAAATGCTGATCTTTCCCTGTTCGGGCAGGCACAACAGCTAAAGGGTTTTCCTGCCTGTGTTGTTCTCCCAGACGAGGCTGCAGCCAGCCGTTCCCTGGCCTGAAGGCTTGTAGTCGGCTCTCCCAGATGTGGGCAGGCTTTCGCTGCAGGACGCTGAAGTGCGATGAGGAGCCTGTCTCATTTGGCATCTCTACAGACTTCCCAGGCATAATTAAAGCAGACTCGTAAACGGTGCTGTAAAGGGAAACACAGATAATATAAATCAGCAGTTTCTCATCTTTAAAATCAATGATTCCCTGCCAAATCCTCAGCCACTCCTGCAGATCAATATGACCCCACAGCAATCATGTCATCTCTAGTATTTAACATGGTTTTTGTGAATGGCTTCTTAAGGTTTCTCTTCAGCGGGAGCCCAACCTAAGGCGCTTTCAGAGATGGTCACTGAAAGTCTGCCTCAGCTCTGGGGAACAATTTGCCTTGTGGTCCACAGTTTTGTAATCCAGTGGCTCTGGAAAAAAAAAAAAAAAAAAAAAAAAAAGTTAACAATTTCAATATGAATATATATCACTGTATATATTCATTCTCTAAACCAAGCCATTGGCTTGCAAATGTATGTTTTTCCTTTTTTTAGGAAAAAAAATACACTCAAAATACAGCTAATAGCTCTTGCTGAGCTTTGCAGACCTGTTCCTGCTTATCATTCTTCGTATAGCTAGCAATGTTCAGAGCAGCTCCCCTTTTCTGCTTTTTTTTTTTTAATAGCAGATAAACAAAAATCATAGTGCAAAGTACCTTATCCATATGCCAGCCCTACTGAAATCTGCAGAATGTTTTTCTTAACACTGTAAAAACTTGCTATAAAAAGCCGCTGTGCTACAGTGACTGCAGCTCCATTAAACCCTTTTTAACATACATATCACTTGGTTCCCGATGACACTTTGAAGTCCTTTAAAATTGTGCGTATTGGCTCATGAGTGCTTGCTGCTAAAGCAGAGTGCTAATAATAGACAAGGAAAAAAATCTTGCTAGCACTGAGGTCTTTGGAATGGTTTCCACTTTATCACTGTAGTGAAACACAAATCTAAACAACAGCACTTAGACTGTATATAGGCAGCTCCCAAGCTGCTCCCCAGCGTGTAAACCTGCAGAGCATACCACTCTATCCCCTCATCAGCCGGGTTATTTTCTTGCATTTGAGGTTCAAAAGAGTGGTGAGATAACCCAGAATTGTGTGTAATGCAGTGCTGTTTTTCACTAGACCTCATGCATTTGTGAAGCTCTTACACCAATTAAAGAAAAATTTGAAGCTTTAGAAATATGCAATTTGGTCAGACAAACAGGGGATATGCATGTGTAGAATTAGAGGCCAGCTGGGAATTTACCCCCTCCCGATGTTAAATCTTTCTTTCTCCCACTTAAATCAGATAGCAAGTCCTGCCTTTTGCCAGGTTGGCTTTGGCACAGGAACACGTGATGTTGTCTCTTCTTAGCATCATACGTAAATGACATTAATGGGAGGTAAAATAAAACACATCAGATCTGTCCCAAAGGAAGGGATTTGATCATAAACACTTCCATTACATTTGTGCATAACATCTAAGCCAGGAAAAAGAGAGATGGGACAAACCTGGCTCAGGAGGTGCTGCCCGCCTCCAGCACTGGGTGTGCTGGCCTTCTGCAGACACAGGGGTCACCCTGCTTGACACGGGAGATGATTACATCCTTCCAGGTTATGCTTCTTGGGGATTTGTAGAGCACAAAGTTCACAGAGCTAGCACCAGTTGCCCCACTCCCGCATGTAGGCCAGCAGTAAGTGTGGTGCATGGGGGACACCCCCCTAAGAGAGGGCTTTGGCTGCCACCAGATGACAGGCCCCAGAGAAGGTCACAAGGACTAATGGACAATTACATGCCCTACTTGGTATCTCCTGACTCAAGCTCTCCATTTGTACCCCCAAGCCTCTCTGAATTTAGAGAGAGCTGAGAGAAATGTACACACGTGCCAGGCTGCCAAAAAACCCGAGGCAAAGCAGATGAAGCAGAGCAGAATCCAACCTAAATTTCCGTGAGTGCAGAGGACACAGCGGCAGTGCGTGTGCACATCTAGTGAAGAAATACAATCTCCATGGCAGGTTCCAAGAATAGGAGTGTGGTTTCTGGGGTCTGAAGGACCCATAACACTCTTTCATTGCTTGTACTTCAATATGAGCTAGGGGGTGGGTAAGGTTTCAGCCTCCCCTGTTGCTGCCCCTGACAGAGATGCAATGAAACAGATTTATGGCTTCTGATCTTCTGAATAAGGGCTTAAACACCGCTGCCAGAGCTCCTGAAGTCACCCTCTCCCCAAAGGGGATGCTTCATGTGATTGCCACTAAAAGTGCGAAATGAGATGCAGGAGGGAGTTATTCTCAGTGTTGCTTTCTGTCATGGGTCCCTGAAGACCTGTTTACGTGCATGGCAGACACACTGAAAAAAGCCCACGAAAAGAAAAGGGAATGGAAAATACTCACTTGAGGCCACAAAACAGGACAAATAAGCATCAGTATGTATGTCATCTGTCAGAAGCAGGGACTGATCAGTTGGAAAAGGGATACGCTCCCTTGAAATATGGAATAGTCATCTTATGAAAGGAGATCAGCTGGCACTGTATATTTATCTACCCTATTATGTCCAAGTCACTGCACACACTACTGCAGTTTTTTAATACTGTTTGGTTAGATCTTGTTACATATTTATTTTTAAGATATATGTGGTTTTTTGTTTGTTTGTTTGTTTGTTTTTTCCTCTGTCACATTCATGCAAGCATTTTTATGATGACTAACTGTTATTTTGGGAGGTCTTCTCCCTGTCTCTCTCTCTGTCTCTTTCTCCTATTTGACATGTTGTTCAGTTCTTAAGGGAATAGGCATATGCCTTGTATTTTTCTGGCTGAAGAGATAAAACCTGCAGGAAGAAGCCTTTAGATCAAAGATCCTCTCAGTCCCTTCTCTTCCTTTTATTTTCCGAACGCCGTCCTTTGTGCCCTTTGACGCTGAGGTTCCCTCTGGTTCTTTGCGTTGGTTATTTTTCATTGCTGCTCTCAGGATTTCTGTGGCTGTCATAATCAGCTCCACGGTTGGTGCATTATCACTGGCATGGATGAACATTTCCAAAGCCCCATATGGATTTGCTTCTGCACCACATCCAACTGAGTCATTCCTTCTGCCCCAGTTTCCTTATCAGTTGCTGCTTGCAGTTCAAGTTATGCATCTATTTCAGAGTCTCTCTCAATCTCATTGTCATTCAAAGCTGCAGGGAAAGCATTTAAAGCAATATTTTCCTACACTCCTATCTGAAAATTTGTTCCAAGCTATTGCCAAGCTGTAGCTGAGATGATTATCCTTTATTCTGCAACCTTTAATGAAATTAACTGTGCCAGCTTGCAAGAGCTGTTGATATCTATGCATTTGGAAATGTAAATCACTGACTGCTTACTTCAGCTTGGTATATAGCAAAATGTGGAAACAAGACTCAACAAGACTCTTAGGACTTTCAGACAGGGAACCGTGAAAAATACAGCTTCATTACTGGTGTTGAATTTTCTTGCTTGATTAGCCTTAGTCCAAAAAAAACCAAACTTGCCTGTTGTGTTCTCGCTATGTACAAATGTCACTATAAATTCACAAGTAATCTTACCGATGTAGATTTTTTTCCTTTCAAGTTGCATGGGCACAATTTTGAGCCTGCTCACGTCTAAATAAGACCTAATTCTTGCCATCACCTAGACAAAAGAAACAAATCTGTTAAGTAGGGAGCAAGCAGGTATGGCACTGCTACCGAGAAAGGATTAATTAGAAGGGCTTAGTTGGAGCACTTAGGTAATAGAGTAACTAAGAGCCAGATGTAAATACAAGTCATTCAGCCTGGGTCGGAACTCTGCAGTGCCCTGCAGTTTGGGTACTCATTTAAATCCAGAAGAAGTAAGAGCCAAGCATTACCAACTCAGCATGACAGCGTTTTTCTCCCATTATCGCTTGGCCATAAATAGCTTGTAGCTCACTCAGCAAGCCAGAATCCAGCTTCCCGCACTGATTGCTGCGGAGCTATCGCTGTTGTGTTGGGTTTTGTCAGAAATGTAACCACCCATTAGACACAAGGGTTAGCGCCGATTGAGGGCATGTTGGTGGGGGAAAGCTCACCCCAGGTGCTGCCAGGTTAGAGGTGTTTACAATGGAAGAGCACAACGTCAAAGGAGAAGAAAAACAAATGTTGGATGACATTTGCTCTGTTTGATCTTTTCCTCCTATCACACAAACCAAAGACATGCAGCTCCACTGTCTCTGCATCTCAACATAGAGCGTGTGCCAAAAATAAAAGGTAATTATTCCCAGTGTTTGGGTTAGGGTACGCGGCAAATGGCATAGGAGGCATTTTTAGCGCACACCACATTTCACAAGATTATCTAAATGTATTATTTGAGGCTTGCACTGGGACTTCTTTGCTCAGAAATGGGACCTGTGCAATAAAAGTACCATTGATGGCACTTTGCAGTTCAACAATAGGAGGAAGGTTGGGTTTGAGGGATGTTTTTGTCTTTTCAAAGAGGCATTTTGCTGATTTGCTTCAACATTGAAAGACCTGCAGGTGAGCTGGACAGTTTCCATCAGCAAAACGATCCTGCAGGGACAGCATCCATCATCCATAGATAAATACGCCAAGGCAGCACAAGCTGATTCTTCAAGTATTAATTAAGCAAGTGACTGGTCAGCCAGCCACGGACAGAGTTTTCTTTCTTTGTAGGGACGTCAGGCTGCATGAAAGTACTCAATGCACTTGGAGGACTGCAGGCTCACCAGCTCAGATGAGCTAGGGGTAAGGTTATGGCCAGTGAAGCTTGCACCCTCCTCACTGACACTCTTTGGTGTTAGACAAACCAAACTCAGGCACCAGGTCAGCCCTTAGATCTTGATCTTTTGGATTTATCACTGAAAACTCCTAAAGGACTTATTTGCAACAGTCTGCCTTTTCCTTTGCAGCAGATTTTATGCTGACGTACTACCCTGACATCAGTGGTTGAGCCTTGCATATATATGAGAAGATGACATGGACAGCTGGTTTTAATTACCACCATTTGTGGCCACCTCACCATAAAGCAGAAATGTGCCTCTCCAAAGTAGCTCTGTGTTAGGAGAAGCTTTCTTCCATCTTTCTGCTGCTTTACCCTGGCTGGACATCCCCCAGATTTGTCTCTTTCTTGCTTTGGAATCAGTATGTACATCGCTGTACTGTCATTTTTCTGGCCCATTCCAGAATTTGGGACATTAGAGAAAAACAGCTAACCACCACAGTACTTGTTCAGGCTCCTTCGGTCAGGCCTGGTCAGGCATATGGCTGGCCTTGATGCAAATCTGATGAGTTAATTCCCCCCAGAAGGGACTGGGAGCTGGATACCACAGGCACGACTCCTGCCTTCACAACTAGGAACAGCCCCGCAAGAACCAAAACCAGGGGCACAAAGATTATAAAACCACATGAGTGAGGGAGAAAGCATGACATTTGTTTTCCTCTCAAGATGTCCCCTGAGTGCAGGATATCTCCACCTGTTCTCCGGTCCCTCGGCATACATGGGAGTCATTAAATCCTCCACCAGGACACCGTCCTTTGTGTGCGGTGGGACAGCTGACTGCTTGGCTGACTCTCTTTCTCTTTACTGGCCTTCCGCAGTCCTTTTCAGCTGATTTAACTAGCCGGTTCAATTAAACATAAATAGCATTTCAGAGAAATATGCACTGTGTTAAAATACCTTTCTGATGTCTTTCTGCTCTCACTCTGGATGCATAAAAAAGAGCCATAATACCCAGCAGTGAGTTACTGAATCCTGTTAGAAACCTGATATATGCCCAGTGCAACGTTTATTAAATATGAGGGGTATAACCATATGCATTAGCAAAGTCTAGCCAACTAAATTGTTCAGACAAGAAGAGCAGACAATCTTCTGCCTTGCAAATCAATTGCTCTAACACAATGAAGTGCTTCAAGCCTGCTGATGCCAGGCCCAACTCTTTTTTCCTGCAAAGACGTGCACAGCCACAATAACGTGTTGGTTGGGCTTTCCTGATCATCTTTTTTCTTTTAATTTTACATCAAGATGCTGAACACTGCAGCAGGTGAGAAGGATTATCCAGGTCTGATCCTAAACTCTCTTTTGTTTGCCTAAATGACATAAGGTGAATGTCACACAGCCAGATAATAAAGAGAGAGAGGAAGAATCAGGGGTGTTACTGAAGCACAGCATGGAAGTAGTATCTCCCTCCTCTTTCTGGCTTAGAAAATAAATGAGTAGTTTTTGGAATATTTGTGGATTTTGTCTCCTGGCTATTCGTTTGCCACCATTCATCATGTAGACTCAGCACTCATGTATATTTAAAGTAATGGACATAAATTAACAAGCCTCAAGGGTGTTAAATAACCTCCAACAAACCTCCTTCCCCTCATGGGAGTCATTTCTCACAACACACATATCCAAGTAAACATCTTGGTCTGACACTATGCCCAGAAGACCAACAAAACGGGGACTGAGTGACCTTCACGCAGAGAGCTTCACCACCCGGAGGAGAAGCGAACCTCTCCCATGCTTCTGAGACTGAAAAAAGTGGCTCTTTCAGCCGTACAGAGAGGTAGCAGACAGACACCCCAGCAGCAAGTCTGCCACTCCTCACCTATTTCCCATCACATAATGCCAAGGAAGAAGCCACATCAGGAGTTCTGGAGATTGCCTGAGCACAAAGCAGCAGCCACTTCTAGCATTCGGACCCCAAGAAACGTGAGGCAGCATTTACCAGGAAGCAGAAATCATAACAATCATCAAGCTGTGTACACTCAAACCTATTCCATCCCTGTGCGTGGTACATGGACGTGCTGCTTTCTGGGCAGCTGTGGTGCTGAAGATGCCCAGCAGTGAGACTCAATAAGCCTGCCTTCGAGCGATACAGCAGCAGCAGTGTTTGTGCAAGCCCAGATAAAAGATAATGTGTGAGAGTGACAGGGAATTTCATTTTGTTTGAGGAGCTGTGCAGGCAGTAGACCAAAGTTTCTTTTGGTCTGGGGCAGAAGAGTAGCATGGCATACAGGTGTGCCATCAGCACGGGGTCTTAGTAGCCACAATAAACAAAGATATTAATGCAGCTATCCAGTGATCTCAGTATCTAGATCTCACCCGGGTTTTATTTCTACCCAAGCCTTCCCCCTTTTCACCTTCTGTTGAGCAGAGGGAGGAGCATTTCTTCTTCCCCACCCTCATGCAGAACCAGGTACCTCGAGGGAGCTGCCATCCCAGTGAGGTTTGCAGGGGAGGCAGAGCCAAAATCCTGCCTTGGGAATCCTCTGGAAAGAGTGCTTCTTGCCCCAAAGGTCTGATGTGGAAACCACAGTGAAAGCTGTTTAAGAAATTTTAATGAACCCGTGTTGCAAGTTCCTGGGCATTAGTGGTGAGGAAGTGAAAAGAGGTAGGAAAGCTAGGGTCACGTTCCTGTCCCAAAATGACCAGCTGGGTTTGGACATCTCAGTGTTTGGTTCTCTAATCCCCTCCTGACAGCTGGGTTTTGGCACATGCTCAGCTCTGACCTTCTGAAAATTACATCCCAGTGAAGCAGCTGAGATGAGCAGCCAAAACCTAGAAGCATCGCTGTGGCAAATGTTGCAGAGAGAGATTAGGAACTACTGGATGTCAAATGGGAATGTTGCCCAATTTTTTTTAAAATACAGAAATAAAGTATTTTTCTTTTCTCTGAAGCTGGTGTTATTTCCAGCCCTTCAAAACTACAGAACACTTGCCCTAGATCTATTTGGTGCATCACACTATTTTAGGCAATAATTCGTGATGAAAAATTCATAATTCATATGTCTACACCATTTCTTTGCTTTAATCCTACATTCAGCAGTTTCTTTTGATGACTAGCAAAAATAACTATCGTTAATGCAGATGAAGGTAAGCTGTAACTTTTATCCCAAACTCTCTGTCTATATTTATCAGGCTTGTCTTTTCAGAGAGGTGACCCAGTCCTGCTCCTGCCAAGTGCATCGGCTGCTGCAGCATCTCCCAAGCCCCCACTTTTCTTGTGCACCTGTGACAGCATCCTCTGTGCTCCCTCGCACCTCCAAGGAGGATCCACTTCACTGAAGGACTCCCCTTGCAGGGTGAGCTTGTTTTCTGCAGAGGATCCTAAGCATTTCTACTGGGATGCAGGAGGGAGGGTGCTCTGGGACACAACTCCTCCAGGTTTGGCTGTGGCTCTCTGGAGAGCATCAGGAGACAAAGTCAAAGGTGCATTCCCATGACCCTGGATGTGGTTTTCACTCCCCACAAGGCAGTCAGTGAGCAGCCAGGCCCAAGGAAAGTGTGCTGTTGCTCCAGAAAAGCTTACCTGACTGTGTGAGACTATGGTGCCCAAGTGAAAATGAATCATTCCCTTCCTCTCAGCAAGGTAAATCTTCCCACGTATGGGTTGAAATGCTGTTTTGGATTTGCAATAGGAAGGGTACCCAGCAAATCTTCCAACCCTATCCCCCCCAAAAAAAAGTCTAGCATGTTTTACAGTGCTGAGTTGCTGGGACCTAAGACCTCAGCCATGAAAATCTGACCTACTAATCGCCACTGTTTACACAGTACACGTGTTACGGATGCTTTCCATCCTCAGCTTTACTTCGGGCAGTGCTCCCTTTGGCTGGGTGCAGTCACTCCGATGTGAGGCCTGGCCTGCAGGGCTTGGCTGGTGGGCCTCAGCCCCTCCGGCCATCTGAGGCCGCCATTTCCACAGCTTCCCTTCACTCCCTGGCTCTCTCCCAAGGTATCTGCAAGAGGGAGAAAAACCCTTCCAAGAGAAGCCACTTACTGTATTTCACCAAATGGCTCATTTTGCCTGCATGCAGGTATTTCATCACTTCTTAAAACTGCTTCTTCCTGTGTGGGGGCACTTGGGACATGCCACAGAGCAATGCTGCCGTAGCATAAACATGTGCTTTCAGCATTTTCGGAGAAGGGCAGGGTGCAGGCAGAATTACAGGCTGCTTTTGCTGAAGGAAGACTGCAGGCAGACAGGCGTGAGCACACACTGGGTACATCCTGGGAGAATAGACAACCATCTAGAAAAGACATTCAAAGGGACAGAAAAACACCGAAGCAGGCTTTTTTCCCCCTTGACTAAAGGAAGAAGATGTTATCTGTTAGTTTACCTATCTGCAATAGTTAATTCAAGGGCTTTCATGATTTTGTGCCATCTCCACGATACAAAGGGAAGGAGAGATTCAATGTGTATTGAAAAGGACAATAATCTTGAAACACCTTATTGCGCGAGGATAAGAGCAAGCCTCCCATTTGAGGGGCCTGACAGGATCAGTCTTGCTCAATTTTAAAAGCTAGTTTTGGTGCTAAATAAATGCCATTTTCATGGCTGTACCTCTAACTCATGGACTAGATAGACGAATATAAATAAATACATTTATTTGTGTCCAGAACTGCCCTGAGGGATGCAAGGGGCACCTCACTGGCCATCCTGAAGCACAGCAGTCGCAGCAGAGCTACGTGGCTCTGGCTCAGGGTGCTGGGCAGCGTGGGACCAGCTCCTGCAGCAAATGTCCTTGCCAAGGCTGGCTGGGCTCACCAGTGACTGCCCGGGTGGGAGAGGCAGGATGCAGCCGTCCCTGAAGGGAAGCTGTGCGTGCAGGGGTGGTGCATCTAGGGTGGTGGCACTGAGCACAGTCTCACTGCAAGAAACAGGATGAATCTGCAGCACTGATGGGCAAAAAATGCAATATATTAGATGCACTGGTGAAAATATGGTTTGGGTTTCCCAATTATCATTGTCACACAAGATCCCATAGCTCCCCTCTGCTGGGGATTTGGAAAGCTGTGTGCCTTGCCAAAGTCAGCTGACATCCTGCAGGATCAGGCCCTAGACTGCACATAAATCAGTTACAGGTGCTTGAATTAAGAGAATTAATTAATAAGACCTTCCCATCCCCTGGAGGTACAGACCACAATGCGTTCAGTAGGGTACAAGCCAGCAGGAGACACTATTAATCCTGCGTTTGTCCCAGTTGTGACGGGCTGCTCAGAGCTATTCTTCGTGCTCATGGCAGGGGAATTGCCGGGACAGAACAGACCTCCTTCTGCCCGGGCGCAGGGAATGGCTCATGTGAGACATTAAATCTCCTGATGCTTTCTCTAAATCCCAGGGTCCTCCTCAGGAGTTATTCAGCACCTGTCGCTCCAGACCTGCACACCTGTTTTATCATCCTCGCACCCACCTCTGTCTTTCTGAGATGAATATTTATTATCTTCATTGTAACAGCAGAATCAAATCCTCTTTTACTTTCATATCACAGCTACTTCCTTGAAGATAAGCATACTTATCTCCCCAAAAGACTAACTTCTGGGTTTTTGTTCCAGAGTATTTTAGGACTAAATCACAGCCTGGCCCAAATCCTCCTCACATCAGGGCATAAAAAGAACATTTAGCATCTTCAGCTGGGGTGCCCAAATAAATTCTGGACCAAACTGCAGCCAGTGCTGCACTTCTGGCTCGTGTTAGATGACACTGCCATAGGGCTACATCATAGTCCAAGCACGAGCTGGGTGCACTTATCTCGGCATTTACCATTCACGGCCTGCTGGAAGAAGGCACGGTGCATTACAAAGCTGGCTGAGCGACAGGGACCATTGCCCAACAGAGCCTGCATCAACGCGCTTGGGAAGCTGTGAAACTGCAAAGGTGGCTGATGGAAATGGGCCTTCACTGACACTTTCAGGAGCCTGGAAAATGCCTTTTTTAATGTGTCAGCAAGAGAATTACTAGTCCGTTAGCAAATGGGGAGTATCTCCGAGTTCTCATCTCACCCTACTGTCATTTTTTCCCTTCTCTGATACCTGGCATAAAATTGTGCTCCTACAGCATCTTGGGTGCCTTGACGTGCCATTAGTAGGAGCAGGCAGTCTCATTCGCATCAGGAGCTTAGCCAGCCGGGCAGTGACAGCTATGCCTTTCCCTCTCTTAAAACATGGGAAGCGCAGCTTCAGCCCCATCCCACCACGCTGGGGCCCGAATGGATGCTGGCATGGATGACATGGATACTGGCAGCAGTGGGAATTGTTTTCTCCTCCCTAGATGACCATAGTCAAGGGTCTAGTAAACCTCATCACAACGCAAGAAGGTGGCAACTGCTCCACTACATCTCCTGCTGGCTTGATGGGATTGGTCTTCATGGTATAAGACTCCAGGAAACTAAACAGCACAAAGCACTGGAAAATGGACAGCAGGCAGTAATGCCCCTCTGGTGAGGGCTTGCTGGGCATGGCAGGAGCTTGGTGCCCATCCTGGGGTGGATGGGGCACCATCCAGGGCCAGCAAGAGCAAGTTTGTGCTCAGGCCCAAGCTGACCACACCACCACTACTGCCTGTGCCTCATTTCTCTGCTCTGCATGAACAAAATTGTTAAATCCGCATCACTTTCTTTTTTTTTCTGCCATCAGGGTGAAGTATCCAAATGAATACTTGCTAGTCACTTGACTAATTAGCTTAATTCAGAAACCTGTCTTCAAAAGCCTGTAGCTAAGAAGCCCCCTGAAGTCTGGGAGTTTAAAGTGACTTGGGTTTGATTAAAACCAAGCTAAACAATGAAGGCAGTCACTGCTTGTTTGTTTCTTTTTTCCTCCATGAGCACAGCTTTGATTCATGGCTATGGCCATTCCTTCATATGCTGCAAAACTGGGGGGGTGGGGGGCGAGGGGGTTGGATTACTTTCTTCATCAAACCAGTTTGCCAGAAAAAAATATTTGGGTGCAAATAATGCAATTCATTCTGTGGCACTTACTGTTGAGGGACTTGTAGTGCGCACCTTATTTTTCAAGCCAGCTGTACAGGCAGGTGGGATAGTTTTCTTCAGATTATGCAGGTTTGGATTTAAAGGTTCTGGGGCTGTACAGAGACCAGCATTTTTGATCTGAGGGAGGGTATCAAGACTTCTGCAATTTGGCTTGTTTCCTGGAAAAAAAAAAAAAGAAAAAAAAGAAAAAAAAAGTCCCACAATGTATAATTTCTAATAGATGGTGAAAAACAATCCACAAAAATCATATTTTGTTTCAGTTGTAACTTTTTACTATGCTTTAAATCTTAGAAATAAAAAAAGGCCTGGAACTCTACCATTTTTCCAAAGGAGACCGTGATCCGTAGCACCCTGAGCAGCAGGTTTTGGCTGCTTTAGCTTCTCAGGTTCCCTCCCAAAGCAACAGCTCAGCTAAATTCATATGTGTTGCCCCAACATCCCCTGCGTACATCCTCCTCCATGCATCCCCACCAACCTACTGACCTCCACCAGCATGCCCCTGGCTCTGATTTTTCTTCATGCCCTCTCATCTGGATGCTGCCCACTGGAGCACTGGACACAGTCAAGCTACAAATGTGCTGGGTTTAGACTTTTTCTGGGGGAGAGGGATATGAGGCACTTGTTCCCTGTGTGTATGTGCATTATGCATCCACCTAGGAGTTGGTGGATTTGACAAGAAATTGGAGGCTGGGAGATGCCAAACTCTTACGGGTTGTATGAAAATTAACGTGGAGGACTCTGTGAGGGTCCTCACCAAAGGAGAAGCTTTGGCTGAAAGCATAACCTCATGTGATGTTGAAGAAGCCAACTGCAAGCTCATTTCAATACCTCAGCCTCAGTTTTGAGGGGAGCTTGAACTGTATTGGAAACCTGAGAAACACAAGAATTGTGTTTTATGTGAAAGCTGGCTCTGCTGGGCTGCATTTGGGCAATTTGTGATCAGTGCGATGGTGCAGAGATGTAAGGTGTCACTGCATCGACCCTAGGACAGCAAGGTGGAAAACCCAGGGCTTTGAGGCAGGACCGAGGCTGACAGAGGGTATCGTGAGTCGAGCAATATGCGCAAGTGAAAAAGAAAAAAAAAAGAAAAGCCAGCAGACATAATCCTACTGTCGCTGTTTAAATGTCATCCTGCTGGCAGAGGAACCTTTCACATGTTCCCCTGCTCACAGCTCTAAGCTACTGAGATGCACCAGGCTTCTGCTGCCTGCGGGGAGGAAGGGGGGAGCGGGCGCCTGGCGGAGCGAGCTGTGCCCTGGGAAAACCCCGTGGATGAGCAATTTTCATCCGGGAAAGATGCAAGCAGTCAGCAGCTTTGCACAGTGTGCTGCCTCTCCCTCCACAGCCACCAGCGTCCTTAGTGTCCTTGTTTTAAGCATTTACAGAAGACTTTGGTTTTCAAAGCCCGGCAGATCCCTACGTCACTTCTCCTGGCTTTGTGTGGCCTGCTTGGTGGGACAGCAAAACTCTTTGTGGATGTCCTCATCCCCTGGGGAAGGTGACATCAAATCTGAGACGTTTCAAGAGAAATCGAAAGGATACAGATGTAAATTGTGTAACAAATGCTTCCTCTTATTAAGCAAAAGACAACCAGCCTTCCTTCCCGCACAGCAACCTGACGGAGTCCCAAAACACAATCAGCTTAGGCTGAACACTGGGCTGCCAACAAGATTAAAATTAGACTCAGGAGCTTTCATCAAGGGAGAGTTTAACTGCGGTGCTCAATCAGGCTGCAAAATCCTCTAATGACAATTGAAATAAAGTCATTCAAGACACATCCTTATGTGTCACAGGAAAGAAAGTCTGTCCTTGGCTGCATCACTTGGCAAAGTTATATTTGGTGTCTCTTTTGCCTTCCCCTCCCTGTGTGCACTGCTGACTTGGGGCTGTATCCTCCCCAGGCTGAAAGTCAAGGCCAGAGTCCTCCTTGGGACAGGCTGCTCTGGGTCCCCTGGCTCCATGACTGTCCTATGGGCCACATCTCATAGGAAATGGCCGATAAACAGGAGACAAATAAGATGGGAGATGGGTTTGGTGTATGGCTCTTTCAAGATAGTATAAAGCCACAAAAGCTATTGAGCCCCACATGACAACTCGAGGGGTATTGCAGAGAAATTATATGTTGGAAAAAATGCATCAGTTTAGACAACCCTTCTATTTCCAATAGCAATCTCTCCACATGGAGAAGAAGGATGGCTAAGGAAACGTTTCCTGTGCCCTATGCATGTCTCTGCAAGCTAAGCATCACCAGGACAGCTCTACTCTTCAGAGACTTTCAAGGCCTCCCAGCTCAAAGGGAATAGAAAATGTAAATACATGTCACTAAATGGGTTTGGAGCTGCCTCCAGTTCTTTTAACCTTGCCCTCACCAGGCTGCTGCAGAACTGAGCTCTCTGAATCAGCACTTTGAAATCACCCTGCAATAAAAATTCATGCCTTTTCCAACATCCATTTTACACATGGTCCTATCCCAACAAAACTGTGCACTCGACACCATTCTCCTTTCAAGTTTCAGCCTGATTTCAAGCCGATAGGGGTACTCCTTTCATTTACCTCTGTATAAGTCCCAAAGACATGTGAAGCAGCTGGAGTGGCATTGAATAATCAGGCAGCATCTCCTGCAGCTTCCTGAAGTAACCAGTGGCACCCCGCCCAGTTACACATCAAACAGAAAAGCGATTACTTGCTTTGCCTGCAAGCATGTCATGAAAACCCAGCAACTGGTAAAATTGCCTTTCTGCTCACACAACCCTCATCCAGCCAGGTCCATGGGCACACACCTAAATTTAGGTGCCTGTTCATCAAACTGAAATCAAGTCTCTTCTGCTGCATGCAACCTAAGTGCTTTGTTAATCAGGGAACTTGTGTAAGCCATGTGGATGTTTAATATTCAAATATAATTATCATCTAGTGAGGGAGCACTGAGCGAGTCTCGTCCTGATTTAGCAAGCTCTGGGGAAAGCAATGACAACTCAGCCAGTGTAAACGACACAGGCTCTGTCCTACAAATGTCTTCCAGATCTTGCAGGGTTTTTCTCCTCAGCACCATGCAGAGGTCCTGGGGATGTGAAATTTTTTTTACTTCCAGCTCCTTGATGCTCCTGCAAAGGGAAGAGCTCTTTTCTTAGGTCAGGTGCTCACAGTTCCAAGTCTGTTTCTGACACATAAGATGTCCAGAGGTGAGTAAGGGCAAGATTTAAGGGCTAGACTCTTTTTTTTTTTCTTTCCCTCTCAAGAGGAACAAAACTACAGGTGGGTAAAATCTCACATTCATCTTATTACACTCCTTACACAAATGACTTTCATGACAGTGAAGCTACTGGCATTTACCTGTCAGCAATAAACAAGCAGTAGCAGCAACAAAAGAGAGGAAGGCAGGGATATGGCATTAAAAGAGTGTTCGTCTCCTCCAGACACCCTCCATTTCTGGTTACTGTTCAGGATGATCAGCTTCCACCACTGCAGAACTGGGCACACCAGAGCCACCACAGCCCTGTGCAACAATAAGCAATGACAGAGCAGATGGGCATTCAGGGACATTTCATGCACATGCCACCCTTCCTCCCTGTCAGGAGGGGATTTTTGGTCTTCCACCCTTGCATCCCTCCTCCTTTTATGAGCTGTTCAGTGGCCGGCTACGAGGCTGCTGTGGGCAGTAGAGTGCCCTTGTGGCTCGGCTGCCTGCCAAAGACAAGAGTGGGCAGTGGATCCCACCAGACTCCCATACAAGCCTGCACATTCCCATACACATGTGACTTGCCTGCATTACTGGGAACTACTGATGTGAGAGCAATGCTGGTAACAAGCACCCCGAGTGAGCAAAATGCAGTCCTGGATAGGGCATGAAGATTTCACAAATGAAATAACCAAGATCTTGCACGGTAATTTTGCAACCCCAAAGACAGTCATCACCTACCTGCCTCTTTGTAAGAGAATGTTATTTTCTCTGTAAGTAGTAATGTTTAATAGAAGTGTTCTTCATGCTAAAAAAAAAAAAAAAATTGCTTCTGAAAAGAAGTAATGAAAGCCATGAGAGCTCGCTCTTTCCATGACACATAGCTTTCTTTTGTGCAGGATTACTTAGCATTGCCGCTCTTCTCCTTGTCCTTATAAGCAGGACAAACAGCTGACTTAAGATGCATATTTTTCTTGATTCATATTTTCTTGTAAAGGAATATATTAACTTCCAAAGGAAAAGTCACTTCAAAAACAGGAGCTAAAATTAGACTTTTTTTTATTCTTTCCTCTTTATAGCTTTTACAAGCAATTACCCACTTAATGTTTTGAAATTACACACAAAACTTCAACAGTTTTTTTTTTTTTTTGCTGCTGAAACTCTTTGAATTCTTTGAATTGGAAGCCTTAAAAGCTTTTCCAGAACACACAACAGCACTAGCAAATGAATTTGCTATTTTCATTCTTGCTTTTTTTTTTTTTAAATGAATGGGAAGCAGCGGGATACTTGTTCATCATTAAACATTTTTTTTTTTAATTTCATAATGGTGAAGAAAGCTTGTATGACAGCTCTAGAAACTGAAGGCAGGATTCGTGTTTGCACCGTGACCCTTCAGAGTGCTGTGGGAGTGCTTTTAAAATAGCTGCATGGGCTATTACGCCAACGCATCGCTCAAGCCTCTTCTCTCTTATTGCACAGGCAGGACACGTGGGGGGTGACAAATTTAGCATGCCTGCAATTTGGGGCACTCACCTTTGTGGGGGAGCCAAGTCTAACCTTTTCCTCCTGCTCAATTCATCCTCAGGGGGAAGGTTTTTGTTTGCTCCTTTCTGATTCTCACACAGATGCATTCCTGCTAAGATCACCACATCTGATTGCCCCTGAACAGGCAGTGTTTGGCTCTTACTGCTTAGAAGAGAAAGGTGTTTATTTTGACAATGAGCAATACCCATCTGAAGCGCTAGCTCTGCAGTCTGTAAATAAAAAGCAAAGGTTATGCACAGCCAAGTCACCCAGCTGGGTCAGAGAGATTAATAAAACAACTTGGATTCTCTGTTCTGCTCTCAGCCTTGTCTTCAGGCAGCCATCAGTGTCTGGTAAAGAAATGTGTTCCTAACTCCATCCCCTTCTCCAGGACTCCTCCCAGATTCCCTGCAGCAGGCAGTGCCTTGCTTCTACTCATTCCTAACCCCTCTCTACCTTTGCTATAGTTTGACAAAGCTCCACAGAATAAAATATCTCAAACTCCTACATCTCACATTGTACATCCCTATTCTCACTTGTATTGAATTTTCTCTCAGGCTGTGGTCTATCCTAACTTTCTACTCCAGCATTTAACTCAGTTTCTTTTTTCCTTACTTTACCAATTTATGCCTCCTGATAAATCAAGACATTCACGGAATACTGCAAGTGCAACTTCAGGAAGGTGGTACCTTCCTTAGGACTCTCCTGCCTGAACTCAACACCATGGTTTCCTCATCCTCTGTATAGTTGCACCTGAAGGACATCATTTCTCTTCTCACCTGGCGTGAGGTCAGTCAGGATGACTGCCCCAGACAGCTGCATGGAGCAAAGGCCACCTCAGCTGAGGTCCTCTGTGTCCATCTAAACTGGAACCACCCTCTAGGTTCCTCTCTAGCACCAGATCTGATAAAACCCCTTCAGTCTTTTTAGGCTGGGTCTGAGCAGGAGAGGAACCTTCACAAATAAAAATCTGTCTTCAGCTGTAAGTGCTGGTGGGTTCCTCTAGATCTAGACCCAGCACTTAATGAGAGACTGAACTTGGTGAAATACCTAGAAGAAAAGGAAGAGCAGGGAGGGAACCCTCTCCATAGAGTAAATGGAAGCACAAGTACAGGTACGATAGCACACAGGCTCAAGGCAGCAGCCTTGAACTGACCATGAGAACATCACTGCGGTTTGATTTTAGATTTCTGAAAGGCTCCTTGTTACAGGAAGGCTTGTGTACCTATGGCAAGTGGAGATCTCTGGACTCACCTTATCCTTGTCACCACAAACGAATAATTAAATCAGATGCAGATGAGAAAGATTCAGCCTTTCTCTCTCCTCTTTGGAACAAACACTTGAGAATTGCTAGCACCATAAAGAATAAAAGACAACTTCAGAAGAAAAACAATGTTCCAAGAATCATCACAACTCAGATTTTTATTCAACGGCAAAGTTGAAGGGAATATTGTTTTCTCCCTCCAGGGCAAATGTTCCAAATGGAAATTAAGTAAAAATATTGCCCCCCCAAAGTACTCACAATGAAATTAGTTTTCTTTAAATATATTTGTTTGGCAAAATAAAATAAAAAAATTAGAACCCGTACAAAAAAAAATCCCTTGCAAATTCTTAAAACTGTAGCAATGACAACAATGTAAACCTGAATGTTTGGCAGTTATAATTAATTTGTGGAAATTACTATTGAACTTTGGACCAAGAAAATAAAAATCACTTTGAATAGCAACAAGCCAATTTTAGAGGCAATTGAGGCTTAGGGAATGCTACAGGGACAGGACACAACGGTGGCTTCATACACAGTTTGTACTAGTGATCTGCTAGTGTAGGCCTATTTAAGAGCTGGGAGGAAAAGAAGTTAAAAGCTGTTGCAGCATTGCAGCGTATGGTACAGCAAAAACCTGCAGACTTTCCATTATGGGAGCTGATCAGTTAGGTGAAGGCTGGTGACGAGAATTGAGATGACAGTGGAAAGAATAATGACAGTGACGAATGGCGTGAGTACTGGGAAGCAGTTAACATTTTTTTTTGTCATTGCATTGGATTCAGTTGTGAGCAGACTCTTGGGAGTGCCTGGGGAAATCTGCTTACAGTAGCTGCTTCTGCTCCCTACCTCCCTCCTCCTTCCAGTTAAAGCCTCTGCCCTGCCAAGTGGGTGTCACAGGCATGCAGTTTGATAACACCATCCTTTAGTTAAGAATGTCTATTCCAGTATTAAAAATGTAAAAAAAGTCCTTGGGAGGGTGCTTCTTAGTGGCAGTCTTTGCCTTAAGCAAGGCCAATGGCCTGCAATTAAAAGTTAATTAAAGCAATGTGGATTTGGATGAGCAATGGGGAAGATGGGAATGGGGAAGGATGGGATGCAGGGAACAGGGAGGAATGCAAGTGTTTCTACACTCCTCCCCAAAGCCAAAATCCAAGGTGCACAACCGGCTTTTCTTTTTTTCTCACAAACTCTTCTTTTCTTTCTTTCCTTTTTTTTTTTTTATATCTCTCCAGTTATAATATTTCCAGTTTCGAAGCAAGTTTCAGTGGCAGCCTCAGTTACAGTCATAGACAAAGTCGTAGTTGCTGGGCTCCTTTGGGATAGGTGGGGGAGCATCTGGGATCTGTATGTTTTCCAAGTCAAGGAGGCGTAGCTTTATCTCCATGCTGAGCAGCGTGTCTAAGTCATTCCGCGTTAGATCACTCAACATATCCTTCCCAAGGAGGGCATTCAGCCCATCGGTCCATACACAATACTGCATGGGGAAAAGATAAAAATTATCATTAATAGACTTTCTGCACATAAATTGTTTGTCTGGCTTGGTCCTCCACAGTTACTGCTCCCTCAAGGAGACCTAAAATGAGGTTGATTCATTCTACCAGCTTGTATTATGAAGAAGGCATGTTCCACTGATGTGCTCAGAAAATAGGTGAAGAACTCCCTTAAACTGAGAAGAAATGACAATATGTAGGTGGTTGGACAGTTAGGTATCTCCTCCAAGCTTCTTGTTCTCAACAGTTATGGGAGAAAGAATGATACCTAACCTAGGACACCGAACATATGGAGATGCCTCCTTCTCCCCGTCTTTCTCTTTCCCCAGTACTTAGAAGAGAGCCTGATTATCCTACACCAAACTTTTAATTCCAAGACAGCTAAGTTAGGTGAGGTGAATACCAGCCAAAATTCACCTTTACTCCTTCTGTAAGAAATCCTCTACCAACTATCTAATTTACAGCAAAACAAGCCATAATAAGGTGGTATCAACTGACATGTGTGGGAATAGGCTCCCATTGACATACCCATGCCTACTTTACCACTATTTTACAGAGCACAAAATAACATATTGCAAAAACTGCAGTCAGTCAATGCTGTGTCCTTCATGAAAATTAAATGCCAAGCTACCCGGTGTAATTCCAAATGCTGCAAATGCTGAACTGGCCTCTAAATCCCTTCTCTTTGTTGTTAACTTTTTCATAATAGGAGATGTTATCTTTCTCAATGACTGACAGCTTGAGATAAACATGGGCTGAATATTTTTAATATGCAACAAAGCAGTTGGAGATTGGTGATCTACAGTCAACTTAAATCAAACAAGTCCCTTTCATTTATTACTATAAGCCATTTATGCAACTATGAACAGACGTACTCAAATGCTACCATCTAAAAATAAAGATTGCAATCATGAACTTGTGTCCTAGTTTGCAGGGGAAAATTAAATCAACCGTAACTACATTTTTATCTTACAAATACTTCTGCTAGATTTCATGCCAAAAAAAAAATGGATTTTAAATTTAGCTGACCATTTGCTACATGATATTGCCAAGTTTAAAGATAGTCACAGTTGACTTCATCCTACAGCAGAAATGAAGATTATTTTTAAGACAGAGAGAAAACCCCCTCTTGGGGTATGTCTCCATCTAGAAAAAGGGCATGCATTTAAAATAGGATAGTTAACACACTTCAACATCCAAAGTGAAATCCGACCCATTTAAGTCAGTAATGAAACAGGAGCAGAGCTAGAATTTCATCCAGGGTGTTGGAAAGCCATGCTGCAGCTTTGGTATGAGATTAGCTATCTAGAAAAGACTTGATGGTTCAGGCTGTCCTGCTCACAGTACTAAGGAAGCAATTACCTTGCCTATTCTAGGCCCTCAAAGTATGTCACTGAAGACTTTTAAAGTATGCAGCTTTTGTGGAGTGTATGCAGATTATCAAGAAAAGAGCTATCCTAGAAATGTAATTATTTTAAAACATACTACTTTTATTTATTTTTTTACTATCAACTTAAAATCTTTATTTGGGAAAGTTTCCCCAGTATTCATTTTAAGAAAAGGATCAGAAAGGCAAAAGGCTCTGCTCAGGTTACATAAGTGCAGTGCATCCATTCAATAGATGCAGCACCTGACGTAAATCGTCCATCACCTGCTCAGTGAGTATAGCCAGCACTTTCTCCAAGGAGGAATTGCAGTGAGCCAGAAAGCAGAACTACGGTTCTTTCCTCTTCCAGATGTAACTCATTCAGGGCCCACAGAAACCAAATTCTGGCCACAATTCAGATGAGTGCAATGGCCTGGAAAAGGGGCTTCCTCTCTAATCTCCATGTTGGCAAGTGCATCTAATTAAACTCCTGCACATTTTGAGCAGAGAGAAATCCTAATGAGATGGTGGAAAAACAGAGGCACTCATTCAGAAGCTTTTTTCTTTTTAATATGCAAAACAGACTAAGAGCCACTGAAAAATTAATTTACTACAGATTCATTTTCATAAAATTCCAATGAAACCTAATTATAGCTTCCCTCATCAGTTTCTCTGTCAAAAATCAAGGATAAGATTAATCCACCTTTTTGCTGTGTAGTTGAAACCAGCTATTAGTATTCAAATGAAAAACAAATACGATGGAGTGATCTCACAGTGCTGAATTCTCTGGCTAGCAGTAAGCTCCAACAGATGGCTAAGGGTATTGCCAAATTTAAGAGTAAAAAAATGAGGTCCAAATCTCAACGACATTGGTTCTGTAATGAGATTTTATTAAAGAAATACCTTGGGAGTCAAGCAGCGGAACCAGACAACCAGAAAGGTTGTGCAGGCTCCATTCTTGAAGGTTTTCCAGATCCATCTGGATACAGCCCCGAGCAACCTGATCTGAGTTCACTGCTGACCTGCTCTGAGCAAGAGGTTGAACAGAGGACCTCCCAAGGTCTCTTACAATCTGAATTATCCTATGATCCTAGTTCTATTTTTGTTTTTAGGTCACACTCTATTCCCAATTCAAATCTCTCTACAATCACAAGGACTGCAGAAGTATTTGAAAAAAATCACCCCGTAAGTCTGACCTTACAGATTTCATGTACTAACATAATGCACTAATATTTCTGGCACTTCATGCAAAGCTTTCGAAATCAAGAGATGTTACCTATCAAATCTCCCAAGTTGACAACATGGCTAAGCCAGCATTTTTATCAACAAGCATCTCAGTCACTTTGATGAAGAGTCATGAGCTTCAGAACAACTTATTTGCTTTCCCTCATGGGTGCTCCCTCTGTATACTTGTAATTTTTACTTGAATTGCAACTCACTCCTCTATAGGCCATGAAAAAGTCCAGGGAAAGGGAGGTGCCCTTTGGGAAATGTTCACTTGGGAACTGTGAAGTAGCAGCAGAGATTGCTGCCTTTAGCCCCTTTTTTGAGCATACTCATTTTGCTTCAAAGAAGCTGCACATGATCAAAAAGAGAAATAAAGATAATAGGCATGTTATCACAACCACTAGCAAGGGGTTAGTACATCTCACGATGCTACTGCCCATCAGTAGGATGCAGTAGCAGTTGTTGAACATTTAGACCATTAAAATACACTTGAAACCTTAAGCTATATTTGCCAGAGAAGTAGCTGAAAAAATTGTTGATTTTCATGACCAATGGCTCTTACGAGCTGAAACAGGCTAGAATTTAATTTCTGGAGAATTTATATCAGAAAGCCTCTAACATACATCCAGTTTAAAAGATGAAGACGATTGTGTTTGGCTTAGACTGACAGCTCTAATGGTGCATTATGCCTGGAGCCTACTGCTCATTTCTCTTGGATGAAAATTGACCAGCAAATCTTTCTCTGGAATGAACATACTTGAAAATGACACTCAAAAATTAATACCCAGGAAAAACCAAATGAGTATAACCTCATTTCTTCTCCTAAAATTAACTTTTATTTGAAGGTTTTTATCCAGAATTGCAAATGTTGAAGCTGTGTAACTAAATATACTTCACTTGCAATGCAATTTCATGCACTTTAATAACACTACAGTATAATGCAGTTAAATGCAGTCTTCTGTGTTTCATCATCTCGAGGCAGTGTCCTGAACTGAGACCTGTGACCTGAACTGAGACTGAGGTGAACGTAACACCATAAAATAAGTGTGCAGATGAAAAACTAACTCCTGTGACTTTACAGACAAGAAGGGAAAACTTTACTACTTCTTTACTTTTTTAATACAGGGTACTCTGCTAAATCTTTATTTGGAAATTCCAAGTTCTCGGAGTGAATCACTTTTGATTATTCCACATAATTAGATAAATTAGTTCCATCATCTTCCAAAAGGCAATGATGTTGTCTATTTTGTTTTGTTATCAAGTAAGAGAAAGGAGCGGGGGGAGACTGCCATTGTGCCTTGCTATTTGTATTTAAACTGTCTTTATGCAAGTGAGGCCGATTGCAAACCCCTTTTGCATCAACCTATGGAGATGCAAGAGAAAGGACATTCTGTGATCACCTGTCATAAATGGTCTTAAGCAGCATGAAATGAAGAAAATGGGATATGCTGTTCTGGAGAACACAAGTCATTGGCTGAAATTGAGACCTAGGGATGGTATAACTTCCCCTGATTATATTGGCACGATCAAGATGATCTGAGGACAGCAGTGATTCATGAACAGCCTGCCTGTGCATATCATTGGTGTTGAAATAAAGTTCACCAAAGTGAACACACAGCAAAATACTCTAGTGTCTAAAGCAGACCAGACAAAGAGAAATCTTTATTACACCAGGAAATGATGAGCAAGGTCTGTGTAACTGTGAGGTCTGTGCCCAAGCTCTTTTCTTTCTCTTATGGTATGCATTTCAGTAGGGCTTAGAAATACTGTCCTGGAATTCAGATCCCATGGTGCTCTATGGCATTCAAATAGAAAACATGTAGCTCAGGATATGCATGAAAATTGCAGAAGGTCTTGCTCACATACTAATCCCTGTGCTTTCAGGTTGTTGTGAGATATGACACAGGTTCAGATTGTCCTGTACTCTGTGACAGCATGACCATTCTTATGTTCCTTAAAAGCTGGCTGCTACCACAAGGGAACTAAGAAGGCTTCAAAGAAGTTTCTGTACCCCAAACTTGACTTACCTCATGCTTGTCCGGAGCAATGAAATTCAACTGGCCACTTGAGTCATACAATATAGAGAACGCAAGCTCTAGCACTTCCTGGAATAAGACAAAGAAACATATGTTAATGCACCATGAGAAGCACTCAGGCATTGAGATCTTTCTTTCTTTACTACCCCTTGTTCCCCAAAACAAGTGAGAAAATAGGTTATGATACTCCCCTTGCCTGGCCAAAGATGCAGGAGTACCAGACTGCACGAAGCCCAACACAGATGCTTCAGATGAAGCTAACTCACCTCGCTTAGTGCTGACTGCTACTCACTTGGTCACAGATTACTTTGAGTTCAGATTTGAGCTAGGTAATGGTGAGGACTAAAATCAATATAACCGATAATAGTACACATGCAACAAACTCTCTGTGAAGGCCCATGGTTTCTTCAATTTGCATGGATTGACTTGCAAACTAGCAAAATTCTCTAGGTTTGATTCCCTATGTCAAAAATCTTGTCAGGACAGTTAATCTTCTGATATATACTGATGTTTTTGTTCACTGCTGGAAATCTGTGAAATTATTAATTCTCAGGAGATTTCTGTCATTTTGTCTTTACCTGAATGAGAATCAGAAGACTCAAACTGAACAATCTGGCTTACTTGGTTGTGAAGACCAAAATTAATCTTAGGAGAGGAAAAATCATCATTTTTCTCCTCAGCACTAAAGATGGAATTTTAAAGGTTGCCAAAGTGAATTCATTAAGCGTGGGTCTTCCCTAAAAGGCACCTGGAGCTAGGTTCCTATGGGGAAACACAACCAATTTGAATAAATAATGAACTTTCACTGTCCAGCAGTAAGCACATAATGTTATAATGGTTACTGCACACATCACTACAAGCACTGCTACAAGAATTTCACAACCTGTAAGCTAGCTGATACAGAAATAATTACTTTGTGGGGAAAAAAAAATGGCTCCAGCAGGAGAATGCTGACTCAGAACTACTTTAATCTGTATCATAAGTCCTATTCCTTATGCCTCTTGTCTTCCTGAGCCTCACAGTACCAATACTGGTCACCTTCGCTGACTCTCAGCTGACAACAGGCCCTGCATGCCAGCAGCAACAAGAGCATTGCTTCTTAAATTTACTACACCTGGTTTTAAAACAGAAGATTTGACTGCAGGAACTGCAGCATAAATGTTGGTCTGGATTCCTAACCTGATCTCGTGATTCAAAACTGGCACAGATTCTTGGATTTCAGTAAGGGTTACTTCATTTTTGAACCTGTCTGATTAAGAGCAGAATCTGAATCATAAAAACTTGTAATCCTTAGGGATAATCTTGGCTGAGCATAGATCAGGATCTCATGGGAAATGCTGTTGGTTTCCTTGAATTTAGTTATTAGGTCCCATTTGCTGTATTGCCAAGCCACAGGAGACAAGTCTGTGCCCAAGGAAGCTGCAGCTACTAATACCGTTGGTGCATTAAGCAAACAAATTGCTCATGCTTCACATAGCCTTTTGGAGTTTTAGGCATGTCTCTCAGCCACACCTTATTAAGAGTGATATCTCTCATTACACAAACAAATTTACCTCTACCCACACAAACCTGGCATTATCTCCTCACAGAGTGTTATAAATTATTGACATCAGAACATGCCAAGTCATGTGACTGAGGTTGTGAAAATGAAATACATCATTGCAAAAAGGGCTTTTACTACTCTACTATGAAGTTCCTGAATGTCATGAAGGCCAACAATCCTACAAGCCTGGCCTCTGAATATTTGTCCTTTGAGGAATTTCAAAGGACTGAAGATCTTCTTTATTTCAAACAAAGGAAAAGAAGAGAAAATTCCTGCCTGAAAGAGGAACATCCCAAGGACACAGGTTTGGTCATTCCCAGTCAAGTAGACAGAAAGGCCTAGACCGAAGGTGCCAAGCTTCCTTTTATGTGGGAAAGTGGAAGTTTGGCAGCCCTGGCTCCAGTTCAGCTTCTTTGTTGGCTGCTACTGGGACTTAAAGGCTCAGGAATTACAACTTCCAGACTCCAGCATCTCTATCATCTCAGGCACAGCAAACCATCAAGGGAAATGGAAGCCTAAGGAGCTGGAGTTGCCAATTGTCCCTCCACACTGACAGTGGTCTCAGTAGTTGAGCTGGCTTACCTGTGGCTGACCACCCACACGGTTTTGTTATGTTCTCATCAACGACAGGTGAGGATTTTGAGGAATGAACAGTTCCTAAAGGAAAACTGTTCAGTCTCCATTAGCCATCTCTTCTGTTTTCTGTCCTACTTCTCAATTTTTCTCAAAGTCATTTTCCACTCCAGCCTTTTACACCAGATCTAGATCTTTTGGTCTCTGGTCTTCCTCCCCTATCATTTCTTCCTTCCAGGAAAATCAGTTCCTTCCTTCTTTGTTTTGCTTTACACCCCACCCCCACCTCAACCTGACGAACTCACTCCCTTGACACTTTTAACTCCTTCCACCCTTGCACATTTCAGACATCTGTCCTTCCCTAGATGCTTGCAAAGGGAAATGGCACTGGGACCCACAATGTGCCTCTCTTTTGAGGTACATTCCTGAAAACAGGAAAAAAGAGGCTGCACCTGGTTGCTGGACATTTCAGTTCCACAGGGAATTGAATTTCAATTGGTTTCAATTCCACAGGGAAAGCTATTGCAGGTGGTATGAGGGGAAACATGCTCTTCCATTCCCAAAACTTCTCCCTCTCTCCTTCAGTCTCTCATATAGGCCAATAGGAGACACACTATTTATGATAAACTGATATCTTAAGTCTTTGTAGCTGAGTGATCCCATGCAGCTGTAATGACCTCAGTACCTCTCCCTACTCTGTTGTCAACAGCCTCAGCCAATGTCTTTTGCCAAAGGCTGAGATAACAGCCATGTTAAGTTTACTTGCCAGAGTCAGAAGAACCTCTTCAGAGAATTACATATACATGCAGTGGCAGGGCACTTGTTCAACCAACATGAAATAAAAGGGAAGCTGCAAAGGAACAGCGAAGTGAGCAGAATCAGTTCTGCTGAATAAAAACGCATCAAGCCTGAAGCCTGCTGCATCAGCAAATAAAGGTTGAAAGAAGAATATGTACAAATACACAGCAATATTTTATCCAAATTCTTCTCTCAAGCTTTGTTTTGAATGCTGCAAAATCTAGTATATTTCTTGTCCTTGAAATTAATTAATATTACTCAAGAGTCAGAAAAGGGGACTTCAAATTTAAGAACACAAGATGAACAATGATGGACTCAGGTCTGGTCCTATCATGTTGTTCCAGCTTCATAAGCATGCAAATTTCAACTAAGTTTAACTCTTATTTATTTCTAAATGATCCCACTGGAAGAATAATAGCCATGTGCCAGCAAATGATGAGATGCTGAAGCCTTTGTTATGGACATTCTGCCAGTTCCAGCTATATTCAGAGCAGTGGCATTCTGCCATTCTATTTTCTTTTCAGCCAATAAATAAACATTAAGGTGGTCAATATATGTATATATATACACCTTATAAATACACACACACACACACACACACACACAGAGAAAGCACCAAACAAAAAGACCTCTCAAAAAATATATCACCAAGTGTGAAATTCCAAGAAGGGAAAGGTTTCATACATCAAAATCAGCCAAATTGCATCCTGTGCTGGGCTTTTTCCTTTTCATCTCACTGTCCACATTAACTTGGTACTCAGCAAACAATGATGTGTTATTCCTATGATGCTGGTTAAGTTGTTGCAATATTGTACAACAGCTGTGGATGCAGATGTGCTACCTATCAGCTCCTGATCTTCACATCCCCAGCCAGAAGTTTACACCAGTCCAAAGCCATTTTACCCAAGGAAATGGGACAATGCTGACAGCTGAGGACAAAATGATCTGCAGCTCTGCTATTTAGCATTAAATACTATCTAGACATTACTGCTCCATAAAGATGACACATTTCCGTCACTGACACCCACTGCTTTCGTTGCTCCTATCTTTCCTCTTTGTGAGGACATATGAGAGCTAAGACAAGGAAGCACTAAAAATACTTTATATGCATCATATAAATGCCCCAGCAAAATGCTGTTGATGGTTCATCTGTAACTTGAGATATGAGTTGTATGCAATCTATTGTGCACGTGTGTTAGTGCTCTGATTCCAAAAATTAACAAGGAAAGATACTCCTGGGACTTTTTTCCTTGCTTGGCTTGACTTTTTTTCATTTCTGACCGTGTAAAGTTAATGCTGAAAAGAAATGACGGTATCCTGATAGATTTAAAGCATCTTTGCCTGTGTTTCTTATACATGAACAATTGAGATGCTCTGTATATCTCCCTCCAGCCATAGTTAAGGCAAGAAAAGTCAGCAATGAAGCTGCAACAGTTGTGTGACATAGTTTTGACAGTGTCCTTTCATTTTCTATAGCTCCTCTCAGAATTGTTTTCTCCATATTTTATTTGGATACTAGGTGTGTGCATTTTGTTTTCAAAGTCTCGAAGCAGGAACTCTTAACTTTAGAATTTTGTCCACCAAAATCTCTTTCTAGTTGGACCCCAAACTCCTCAATTTCAGTTAACTAGAAACTGACTCAAATCCTCTGATCCGTCTCACAAAGCTCAGGTTGTGGTTCTAGGTCAGACTGAACATCATTAGGATCTCATTCTTACTTGTAAGGTCAGACAGCACAACCCAATGGAAATTTCATTAATATATATCATATGATATGGTATGAATACCTTCACCATCAAATAAGTGAGACTTTGCTAGTAATTCAATTTCTTCCTGCTGTGGTGGCAATTGTTACTAACAAAAACGTGCAAGATTCTGGCAGTGTACAACTTGAGTCTTAGCTTAAGCTCAATCTGAAATTCTGAAACGTAGCATAAATCTAATTGAAGCTAACCATGTCTCCTACATTTTTTTTCCAAATGCACTGCTGAACACATCCTTATTCACCTCATTAACTACCTAGCATCTACCATACATCCTTTTGTTGGCAGTAATTTTTCTACCTGAATGGATTTGAAGTTATCAACAGCTGGACATTAACTGCAATTTTGGCATGTGCCTGTGTTCACTGTATGTCAACTCATTGGAGAATACAGCTGGAACAAGCTAGTTATTTATCAGAGACAACGTAAGAGTAGGTACCAACAGTCACTGCTGCTCTGCTCTATAGCAGCAGTCAAAACCGCTTGACTTTAGAGGTAGAAGGCATCACTATTAAAGACTATCCTAATGTGCTCTGGGCATATCACAATGCACATCTGTCATGAAATCTGAGTAAAGGAAAGTAGGCTGTCCTAATAATTTAACTCAGATGGGCTGAGGCGAAAACAAAGTGTGTGTGTATATACAGAAAGGTGGCAGACTGGAATGAAAAATATCTGTATTAGTTTAGGGAAGGTCAAGTTGACAAGCTTTGTATTCCAGGGTATGCATTTATAAGAGTTTGAGAAACATACCTTGTTTTGTTTAAGAGCTCCTTTCTCCTTCATGTGAGGGCAGTCTTTCCCAGTCACAACAGCTTTTATATCTGCCACTGGCACTGCATTAAAAAATCCAAAAGCAATGACAAAAACAAAACAAAACAAACAGCAAAAAAAACAGAAGATGAGTTATAATCAAGCTGTGTAAAAGCTACAGAATCTAAAAAGAGGCAAGACCAGAGCATTAAAACTGTATACAAACACACACACCATCATTTCCAGTCTGTTCTAAGAAATAAATCTGTAAGAACAACTAGAACAGGCATCAGTGGTTCCTGACAAAATTTCAAGCATCTGGAGAAAATTTCAAGCATCAAGCATTTTGCCTGGCAGAGAAGGACCTGGGAGTATTGGTTGATAGTCGGCTGAATATGAGCCAGCAGTGTGCTCAGGTGGCCAACAAGGCTAAGAGCATCCTGCCTTGTATAAGAAACAATGTGGCCAACAGGACTAGGGAAATGATCGTCCCCCTGTACTCGGCTCTGGTGAGGCTGCACCTCGAGTACTGTGTTCAGTTTTGGGCCCCTCACTACAGGAAGGACATCGAGGTGCTCGAGACAGTCCAGAGAAGGGCAACGAAGCTGGTGAGGGGTCTGAAGAACAAGTCTTACGAGGAGCGGCTGAGGGAGCTGGGGTTGTTCATCCTGGAGAAGAGGAAGTTCAGGGGCGACCTTATCGCTCTCTATAGGTACCTTAAAGGAGGCTGTAGCAAGGTGGGTGTTGGTCTATTCTCCCACGTGCCTGGTGACAGGACGAGGGGGAATGGCTAAAGTTGTGCCAGGGGAGGTTTAGGTTGGATATTAGGAAGAACTTCTTTACCGAAAGGGTTGTTAGGCATTGGAATGGGCTGCCCAGGAAAGTGGTTGAGTCACCATCCCTGGAGGTCTTTAAAAGACGTTTAGATGTAGCCCTTAATGATATGGTTTAGTGGAGGACTTGTTAGTGTTAGGTCAGAAGTTGGACTAGGTGATCTTGGAGGTCTCTTCCAACCTAGATGTTTCTGTGATAAAAAGCTGATATTTTCTTGCCTGTTGAGATTACCTTAGGAAAAAGCTTTTCATATAGACATGTACCTGCATCTTGATAGTTTTTATGTGTACTTGGTGTATTTGTGTACCTACACAGCATACACTGATCACTGTCTTACTTAATGTAATATGCCTGCCCTCTTTTTGCTCTTCCCCAGACATGTGGACAGAGGATCCTGGGCATGCTGGACCCTTGATCTCACTTGATACTGCTGTCCTTCTGTTAATGCCTCTCTAAGTTTTTCAAATATATATATATATGTTTTTTTCTTACTGCCATCAGCATTTTAGTCACTTCTAGTACTAACAGGAATGAGGACTACCAAGGCTTATAATGACCCATTCCAATTGCTTTAAGAAGAAAAATTATCAGAAATCATTAAAAAAAAAAAAAAGTTATAAAAAGTTTTGGAAGACGCTGTCACCCAGACTCACTCAGAGAGTAAACCTCATGAGGTCATTAAAACATCAAGATAAATTTCTCTAAGCTTCAAGTGGAAGTCAATTTTCCAACTGTAATTACATTACAGAGAATCTATATAATCCACAATACAATACTGTCAGCAAGAGACAAAGTTTCTACAATCTATAAATTATTAATTATCATTGCAACTTCAGGAAAGCATCATATATATAGAACAGCATAATAATATGAAAGCCTGAGACTTCAAATGGTACCAGAAGATGACTACAAGATCCTGGAGGGTCTAAGCACAGGTTCGGTGTGCTCACAAAGGATAGAGCCCTGAAAAAGAGGGCAGTTGCTTTCTGTTCCAGCTGGAACAGTTTGTTTAACTGTGCCAACCTGAAGAGAGAAATGACATTCACAGAAGTAAAAAAGTCTAAAAATATAAAATAAAAAACAACAACAAGAACAACACACACACAAAACAAACAACAACAAACAAAACAACAACAACAACAACAAACAAACAAAAAAAAACAACCAAAACCAACCAACCAAACAACAAACCAGCCACCGTTTAGTTTTTGAAAATAGACACTAGTTATTCAGGCTGGGCAAGGAGCACACAAAATGTCCTATGCTACTTCTCTCAGCCCTCCAGTTTCTTACATACTTATTTTCTTTCATCTGTTGACCTGCTCACAAGTACTGACAATCTTAACAATCAGCAAAAGTGAGAAGAGTGAGATCATCTAAAGGCACATCCTTCCCCAGAGATGGAAACCACCACATTTGGTACATGGAGAACGTTAAACATCATATTCAGACCTTAATAGCTCAAAATCCAGTATATATCTATCCACAGAACACTTAAGTATTTTTTGAAAATATTCTGTAAAATTCCTAAGCCAGTTTGGCCTGACCTGTTTAAAATAGTGCCGCTTTATAATCTCACATCTTGTAATATTCTCAACTCTGTTTCATTAAACCCTAATGTGGGGCACAGTATGGTAAATCTTACATCTTTCACAGCCTGAAAAGTCTGAGAAATTTAAGAAATAACCGTATCTTCCTCAAACTGCATCAGGATCTGCACTGCCAGCAGGCATGCACAGGGAACACATGGGTCTGACCCACTGGTTCCTAAAGCAGGATCCTGCTGTCCCAATGGGATGGTGACATTCCCAAGTAGTCTCAAGAGCATGTGGGAAATGCAAATGCAAAGTGAAGCCTGCAGTCCGGGTTGGGGTTTTGAGCATGGAAATATGCTCAAAGCAACCAAATCTGGGAACTGCTGGTCCAGGAACTGTGCCTGCAACTCAAGTGTGACCTTCATTCTTTTTCTGCCATTCTCATACTACTGTAACTTTCAAGGGCAATTTCTCTAACCCTTGTCCAGTAAGATAGTGTCTTCCAGTGCCAATGCAGCAATTTGAGAACCTGTCCTACATTCTGCCAAGACTGCAGTAAAAGCCTGAAACATCCTGGAGGAAGGTACTAAAAACAAGTGAATGTGACAGTGAACTGTCAGGGCTTCAGCATTAGACAGGTTCTTCCTTCCCTCCAAGTCTGTGTCTGGGAACACTTAGAAATTTTAAAAGGTGCTGCCTGCAGATAGGTTGGGGGACCAGAGAAGAGAAACAGTTCTTTGTTGTACTAACATACAGAAAATTTAAATCACTGATTTTCTCCTTTCTCAGTTTGCAGGCTGGAGAAACTTCTGTCATCTGCAAAATTATTCTCTCTGTTATTTCATGAAAGAAATGGAACCACCAACTTGAATACTTGTACAAGTGTGTCTGATTTGATAATGCTGAGAATGGCGTTTATTACTAATGGCAGTTCAGAAAAGAACAGAAAAAAATTATTCCTTATTCAGTGCTTGATTTCTTGATGTCATTTTCTGATGACGGAACCACACTGGTCATTGTCTCAGTCATCAAAAACAGCTTCCCTGGGACTGCAGGTTGAACCTCTACAAGTCACGTTGAAGGACTAAGGAGAACTTTTCATGAGAGCATGATTTTCTGAAGGGTTCCAAAATGACTTTGGTCCCTACCAAATATCCCAAGAAATCTCATGGTAGGAGCTGTCACAAAGGCACGCCCCCTCCCAACAAAGTAACTGTGAGGTCCTATCAACACCACTCACAGCAATGTGTTGTCTTTAAGTCCACTTGCTATGATAATGAAAAAGACCTCTGTTTGCCACGGATTTCTCCTCCAGTCACTAGATTGTTTGCAGCAGAAGAAACAGCCGTCTCCATGGACAGGAAGTGCTTCTGAATATGTCAAAGTATTTTAATGTGACATCTGCAGTTAGATGAGGAATGAAAATAAACTGTGTTCCTCCCCATGAAATGCACGACATTTCCAAACTGAATGAAATTATAAGCTCATTGGGAAGCTGAGCTCAGTCCTCACACATGCTTGCCAAAACAAGGACAGCAGTGTTTGAATGCATGAGTAAATGTCCTCTGCTATCTGTCTTCATGAACAGAGCTGTTGATAACGTCCTGTATTAAGAAGAACCCACTACTAGTTATAAAGAGCTTGAAAGAAGCAAAAGTAGTACAATCCTTGTGCATGACTTACATTTATCTTGCAAGGAATCATGAGGGACTTCTCCCTGGGGACTTTCTTCCAAGTCTCCGTAGTGCAACACCTTATGATTCGGCGAAAGTCGACAATACCAAAATTTGTCTGTTAAAATAAAGGCATTAAACAAGGTCAATGACATGTCTTCATTAGCATTATCAACTGGATACTCAAATGAGGCGCTACAGGGAAGGACTGGCCCCCTCTTTTTTTTTTAGAAGAAATATTTGTTATGTATGGAAAGTAGGGCAGGGACTTTGCCCAGTAATTTCACTTGCTTAAACATAGCTGGCATTCATTTACCATTTCTGTCTTGATTTTGCCACTGGTTGCAAAGACAAATACTAGCAAGAGGCAGTTGACTTAGTTTTACATGATATTATGTTACCCATGATATTACATACTAGGTAAGTAACCACTGCATTAAGCCGCTAAATTTAACACACCCATAAAAGATTCATTATTTTGAACCCCCTATGTGAGAATTAAGCCCTGCCAGATGTCACCTGTTGGACATCCAAATATTGATACATTTGAGATATTCCATAACTTAAGAAAATTTTGACTCATGTCTTTTTGTAGTTGAGAGAACACTCCCATATTTATGGGGAGATTGAACACAGCGAACACGCAAAGATTTTAAAAACATTAAGTCCATTGTCTTGTAGATAACTCAGTGGTTGGTGTGTTCACAAATGGGCATGTATCACATTCCTCTTTGCATTTTAGCCCTTCCTAGGAAATGTATATTTATGCCTCCTGCCAAATCCTGTTTCTCAGGATATAACTGCCCTTAGTGATATTTGTTAAAATCTAACCCCTGAAGAACATCAGCTTTGCAGAGCAGGGTTACCATGCTGCCTAGCGGGCAAGGGTGGTGCTTGCCAATTCCCTTTCTGAAACAGCAAGAACAAGGTTACCTTTTCTTGTCAGGGCACTTTCTATTTAATAAATAGATCGCAATGTTAAGCTGTCAAAAATACAGTCTTGTTACAGCCAAGCTATAAATCTCCAGAATCTTGGAGCAAGGCGAGACGTTAAAGTGCTGGGGGGAGGCGGGGGGCTTCTCTGCCTCTGTGCTCCTCTCACTGCTGGTAGCACTGATGCTGCCCCAGGCAGCAGCTGAAGGGAGAGTTTAGGGGAAATGCTAGCACTGACAAAGCCCCATCATGCTGCTGTCGCTGGGAGCGGATGAAGCCACAGCTGGGATAAAACGCCGGAGGAGCTGTACAGTCACCAGAGCCAGCATCTGGGTGTTAGCAAAGCAAGGACTTCGATCCTTCAGTAAAATCTTCACGGACCCTACTTCTTTTTAAAGGACCCTCTGAAGTCCCCTAGCCAGCCATTTAAAATACAATGCAATATAACACAGAGAAAGGCAATTCAGTTTGAATGGCAAAAGTGGGCTTCCATACAGCTTTTTAGAAGATTTTGTCAAAATGCAAAAATGTTTGGAGAAAATAAACCACACATTTCAACCCACTTACTGAGTGTGCAGTCGCTTCTTCTGAAAAGTTTCAAAAGACCTTACCAACCACTGGCAAAAGGTCAACACAGTGATGGGGAAGATTCTGTTTACTTGCTTCAAAGACATACACACTACTAAGAGGTGTGTGGGTAGGAGAGCCTGAGATGATGATTCTGTGATACAAAAAGAGCTGCTGAAATATAAGCATTACAGGACCGTAAGCAGCACATACCATATTGCACAGTATGGGGTCAAGAGGAAAACCCCACTTACAAAGCATTTGTAGGGATTTGAAACAAGAGCAAGCAGGAGCATTCATTCAGTAGATTGTCATCTGAAGAACACACACAAAAGCAATTTGTCGGGCAGCTTGTGCATCAGAAGGATGCGTGTGAAACTTTTCTAGATTCAGAAATTTTACAGAGAACTCTACCAGAAGCATTTCAAAACCTGATGCTTAAAAAATATATCCTGTTAAACCTGATGATAGACTGTCTTGCGCCTTGTCTACCACAGAAAAGCCTCTAGTGACTGTAGCAGGAGGCTACATACCTAGCTTTAACTGCAACTTCTGTGCTTCCAAGACTGTTCAGGACAATATATCCTTCTGACACTAAGATTACAACTACCATTTTTTCCCTAATAAAAGCCAACGTGGTCTCACTACTTTGTCAATAACCTGGTGAAGAGGATGATATAACTGGATAAAATAAAAATAAAAATAAAAATAAAATAAAACAAAATAAAATAAAATAAAATAAAATAAAATATTATGAATTCCTTTTGACTTAGTGCGGGGCTATGGTTTTTATTGAGGGTTTGAAAAAGGTTGCTTCTTCAGCCTCCTAAGAGTTAGACCATTTTGGTAACCTTGTTCCCATTTCAACCCCCTGCTCCAATAACAAAAGAAGGAGAAAAGGCCCAGTGAAAATTTCTGTACTTCATTTTCAGGAAGAGGTGGTTTTATCGTAAGAAAGCCTTGCTCTGAAGGCTTGCGGAGTCTCTTACAACAATTCCCCATAACCCAAGGTTAATTAAAGAACTAATAGCCATAGAGTGAAGCTTGAAGCATGTCCAGTGCGATCCTCCTGTGGGCTCACTAATAACTGCCATCATACCACAGCTTGGCTGTCAAGGGGAAAGCCCTTAAATGAAACCTATAAATGGAACTAACGAGGTTCCCTCAGCCACAGCCACCGAGCGACCGCAGCAGCCAGGCTGAGCAGGGCAGACGGCACATCAGTGATGGGATGTAATCCTTCCTGCCTTCCCGGAGCCTCTACAACCACCTCAGCCTTAGCCAGCTGGGGTTCTTCTTTTCCTCTATGTGACATTACAGTTTATCAGACAATAACCCACTTATGCAAGATCACGGCGCCTTGGAGGGAAGCAGCTTTGAATGGGATGCATGTTATTTTACTAGTACAGGTGCTGAACACAATTTTGTTGGAAGTGGAGTGTATAAAGTAATGCTGCAGTCAAAATAAATATTGCATGAAATTGTTCCCACTGACAAGAAGGGTGAAAGAAGCCTTAATTACACAAGAGCATGTGGGAGGTGGCGAGCATTTACTTTCAGCTCTAAATAGATAAACCAAAAAAGCATGTAAAAGAAAAAAGAGAACCCTGAACTCTTCTCTACTATGATTAGACAGTAGTGCTTATAAAACAATGAAAAACTACTGACCAAAACCTCCAGAGCTCTTAAATACAAATCTGCTAAGCTGAAGTGCCACGAATTCTCAACAGCCCTTGCACTCCTCAAGAGAGATCTGTGTGTATGTGTACACACTGAAGGAAGGGTGGTTGCTGAACACTGAGTCTTTAGATACAATATGATTTCATTGCAATTTTCAGGCACTAGTATTTAACTTTGCCACTGAGCTATCTGTCTCTTAGTTCGCTGACCTCTGATGCAATCAAATTCAAGTGCTAGAGATTCTTCTTTGGGAAACTGTAGTAGTCGTTCTGTTGTGATTTTTTATTTGTTTGTTTTGATTTGTTTTTTAAGCCTGAAAAAGTTTTAAACATTAAAACTTCAAACAATTGTTAGAACAGCTAATGGGTTAAACATATCCTAGCACATTGTTAAAGCTTACAAACAAGGTTAAAAAAAAATACTGAATAGCAAAACCAGCTACCAATTTGGCTAGAAGAGTAATATTCAAAACTGTGACCAAATAGTAGGGCACAGAACATTTTGATGATGGGCTACAGAGCGCGTGGCCATACATATGGTGTTTCCATGTGCATTAATGGTCAATGACTCATACACCCTTAACAATGCTATCCCAAGTGAAGAATTGCGGTGGTTAGTACAGAAGTGCTGTAGAGTTAGACCTCTGGAGAGAAAATAGCTCAGATGTTCAACGAAAAAAGTCTGTGAGCATACCTTTTATCCCAGGATATGTTCCAGATTACTAAAAAAGAAAGGTGGGTTGTTTTTTTGTTTTTTTTTAAAGAAAGGCTTGATCACGCATTTAGCAAAGGGAACACACGTGTTACAATGTCAGTAAAAACATACATATTTGGATGTAGCTTTTAGATACATGTTTGTGGACTCACCCTTTCTCTTTCACTGTGCTGTTTCTCTAAGATACTTACCACAGTGACACACTGTCACTCTAACTGGTCTTAACTGGTTAGATGAAAGCCAACAAGCTCTGCAAAGGCTTGGCAATTAATTGGCTTGTGGTAATGCCAGAGGCACTTTGGTTAACCAGTTCCTCTCAGCATGTCACATACTTGAACAATATTATTTTTATGGGAGTACGGAGGATGGAACAAAGTAGCAGCAGTAGCTTTTTGCAGAAAAAAGACAAAGTGTGTTCTCATTCAAAAGTGTGAGTCACTTATCCTAGCAAGAGATGGAAAACTTGTCTTTGCTTGATTTTTTTTTAATTCTTCTCTTTCCAGGTTACTAAAAAAAAAATACTCTGCCTTGTGTTTTAATATAGTAGTGTGCATCATCAGGCTTTCTTTCTCTTCCAAATATAACTGTTCAAGAAACCTTGTCTTCGACTGCAAAACCACTTTGATAGCATGCAATTTCTCTATAATCTTTTATAAAGCTAAAAGGGTAATTTATTTCCAAGGGTGCACCCAGCAACAAACTACAAATATACTGGATGACAGCTACAGAAGTATCTATTATTCCCCAAAAAATGTCTTTATCTGCTACTTAGCTCTACTGGAAAAAAATAACTTTTAGGGCTATAAAGAGCTTTGTAGGCTTTTGATTTAGTCTTCACCCCTTTCTTTTAGGAATTACCAAAGGAAGGAGAACGCTGAAGAGGGCTGTCTGTCAGCTGATGTCCACAGTCAGAGAACAAAGTGGGGATTTGCAGAGCTTCACAACCTGCCATTGAACAGTGTGACCAGAACGGCAGACCAGATTTTACTGTTTCATTTCCTATTGATTAAGAATGTCTAATAAAAACAGGAGTTAGTACTGCAGTTCATCTGTGAAACGTTGCAAGGCAAAGGCCATGTACTCTTTGGAAGTGGCAAGGATCCTGCTGGGACAATAATAGTATTTCTGGATTTCAGCTGCAGAGAGACCCTGCTGAACAACAATCCCGTGCTGGAATACAAAAGGCAGAGATCTGATTACAGATACTTCACTGCTTAACCTTCAGCCCCGCTCCCTGCAAAGAATCACCTGTTGGACTGGATGTGCTCCAATGCCTTGTATGTAAGAAATGTTTTTCACCTTCTCTCAGAAGGTCGTAAGAGGATGTAATCTCCCTCCTTGTTTTTTTTTTTTTTTTTTGTAAATCAATTGTTTCGACTTACTGTGACTAACCATGTGTGTCCTACCACATGTTCAAACAACAGTCTTAATGGAAGTTTGCTCTGGAGTCTTTATTGTGGAATAATGCCAGTTAATTATTTTTTAAATAGGCAATTTAATGCTTTCAGCTTCTCCTGTGTAGGTTCCTCTTGTGTAATCTGTAGATTTGCAACATTTGTCCCAAGATTGTCTCAAGAGAAAAAAGAATTATAAGAAATGTAAAAGGAGCAGTACACATGCTGAGGTAGAACAGTTACCTGATCTCACTACTCTTACAAGGGAGGTTGCCACCTAACGGGCAAACCGTGATACCTCACAGCATTCCCCATTCCTGTTTTGGCGCAAAGTCAACCTGGATGGACCATGGCCATGCTCCACAGAAAGCAAGCTGGGGCAGTGGGCAGGTGATGGGGCGCCTGCTGATCCCCTCAGTAAGCACAGGGCACACTTACTGTGGGGTGGGTTAGGGGATAAGAGATGGGGAGGTAGGGTAAAGGTAAGAGAAGGCACACTTGGGAGTTAGGGACTTGTACCATTTTTAGTAGGACATACAGGGGAGTTATCTGAAAGCTGGTCTGCCTTGATGTTTAGCATCATTTGCTAAGCCTCTGGTCCTTCACTTTAGCTCATCTTCTAGTTCTTGACATCACAACAGGCCTGGTTTAGAGCTTGCTCTGGCTGGGGTACAGGTAACACTGAAGGAAAGAGGCAAGTTTCAAGAGAGCTTCTTCCACTTTGTGTCAGCTGCAATTATTCGCTATTTGGACTATGCCAGGCACTGTACATACCTTAAAAGGGACAGTTCCCAATTAAACAGCTTATAAACCAAACATGTTTGTGTTTACCATGCTTTCCTTGTTCATTGGATTACATAGTGTTAGACTTTGGTGAGTCTACTCATCTTTAGTAATGGTTGTTGTGTCTTTTCCCTCCCTTTTTCCCAGGGGGATACCTTACACTTTCACTTCAGGGAATAAAGGAAGACTGACATAAAGTACACACAACTCTAAGGCATGTGGAAACATGCCCTTCTAAATGGACATTTATCTGACAAAGCGAAAAAAAAATCCAAACCACTAACCAACAAACCAAACCAAACCAAACAACCTTCAGAGAAGGTAAGTAAGCTCTTTGAGGCACGGAAACAAATATTTTGTTTCCAAAGAATCATGAACTCTTTTGGCCCTGAATAAACATGACGTCGAAGCAATTAATTTGGTGGCCCATACAGTTCACTCCAAGGCATAGTACACAGTAATGTTCTTAACTGTGGACCAGAAGATCAAGTTGCTATTATTCTTTTTCTTTTGTTTATTATTATCTTCAGGTCCACTCAAATAAGTTGAACCAATTTATATCTTCTAAGGTTTTTGATCCTATGAGTTATGGACTGACAACAGCTTAAGATAAAATAGTCTAACTTCTTCTTGGAGATCTGCCAAAACAAGAAGGTTTGCCACAGACCCTGCTCCTTCCCTAGAATTTCAGTCATTTGGATTAAGGTTCTGAAAACAATAAAATAAAAACCCCTCAGTACTGATAGCCAAACAAAACTACACATTACTTCAGCTACATTCACTCCACAAAGATGTTGCTGAAGGGAAACACATATCATCATGCCTTCTTATGAAATCTGTACGGAAGTCACAGTGGAATATTAATGTTCTTTCCCTAAATTCTGCTCAAAGGGCTTTATAGGTGTTTGTAGTCTTGACAGAGAGTAAATAAAGCTGCATCATATTTTTCTGCAACTTGACTCTTTGATAAAGGCTTGGAATTTTCCAAAATAACCACTCAACATTAAGGAAAATTGCCTGCTTCTTTCTTAGAAATCAGGCACTGCAGGGATTCTTCCTTCTGTGAGAAAAGCAACTTTTCACAATTGATTTGAAGGTCTCAAATATTGATCTTTGGCAGTACTTAGTTTTTGTAACTTTCTATTTTTCATTGCATTTGCAGTTGGGAAACAAACAGCAGTCTGAATCTTCACAAAATAGGGGTTCTAAAGGGAATTTTTTGGATAAAATTCTAATTAATCTGCTCAATTTACACTATATACCCATTACTTTGTCTTAAGAAAGAAGCGTGCCCCTATGAGGGGAAAAAGAACCATAAAGAGTTTTACTGTATAAAACGAGCTGTAAATCTAGTACAGAGCAATGACTCATAAGATTGGGAAAATAATCTTCTCATGTCAATCATTATTCATCTGAATGTAAACAAATTACTGATCTAAGTGTTTTTTAAAAGTACATTTGAACACCATAATATATTTAATGTATATGGTAATTCATGGCAAAAACTAAGGACAGGCAGTACTAGAGGGAAAGGTACAAAATGAGCTCATCACATGTATAAAAGTACTGGACATCTGTTATTTGTTTAGTAATATAATTTAAATAAACCTACAAGAAAATAGATGATCCAACTCTGAGACACTCAAATTGTGGCTACACAAAGTTATATGTGCTATTCCTGCAGAGGTAGAAATTTTGTTCTGAGAGAACAAGGCGACTGGACACCGAGGCAGAAATTAAAATACTAAGTTCAGACTGCTGCTTGAGATTTTCATCAAATGCTGGACTTATTCCAGATGAAACCAAAACCAGTTCCAGTGAAACAGAGAAAATTCTACAATTGCAACTAGGAGATTCTTTCAGATGTTCCCTAGTAAAAGCAGTCAAGGCAGCAATAAAACCAAGCTTTTTGTTAGTAAGAGCAGTACTCATCATCTCAACTTTTAGACAGAAGTGATAATAAAAAGTCAGACCAGGAAGTCTCAGCTGTACCTTGTCGACGTCGACTGTTGAGTTTCCTAAAGCAGGTACCCTCCACAAGTCGATTAAGACGTTGCTGCTTGATCAGTTCTAAGATCTCAGGCTGAATCTTCTCCTTTAGTTCCCTTGGGAGGAAAGAAAATAGGCACTTGTGAGATTCAATCAAAATCCATCCTCTTTCCTCTAAGATGGAGAGTCTCACAAGATGTTTCTGTCCAAAGGAGACAACAGTGAGAGGCATGCCCAGGTCAGAATCTAGCCTGCTCCAGAAAAAATAAAATGTTCTCTTATAACAAGGCATGGGAGTCAGGGTATCTCTGTTCTAGACATCTCCCCACTACAGCATCAGTGTATGACTCAGGCAAGTAACTTACTTGTTTCTCAGTTTATGCATCTAAAAATAACACTTCCTATAAAGCATCAACAAGCTTTCTCTGCAGCAAATAATGCTCTTTCATTGCAGGAACATTGTGAAGCTTATTTGAGGGTCTGTCACCTTTTGTCGTACAATCCTCTGCTAGTATACTTTACTAGCATTTAGGACAATACAAGAAGGCTAAAACACACTGTGAAATAACAAGAAAAAACAGCAACGAGCAATGCCAATGAGCCAAAATGATTACCAGCTCTATATGTTTCTTATTGATCCTATGCAGTTCAATTAATTTGTTACTAGCAGAATTGGGTGGAAGAGTAACCCACGATGGGGACTGCTCAAAGATCAAGTTTTACCCTTGCCCAGGATTGCATAAACCTGCTGTGCATTTAGAAATGTTATTATATATCCTTCAGGAAATCCATTTTCTACATCCTACTTTGATAAAAGAGTTAAAAGTGTCAAGAACTAGGTGGAAAAAATATGCGTGTAATATTTAAAGCTTGAGTTCATATACCATCATATGGATTCAGAGGTGTCTGAATTCATCAGTTATATCCTCACTTAGATTCACTAAGAATACATAAAAGACAGGTTGAAACATCAACTTGACAGTAAGCCTGGTAAGATTAAAAAAATAACTGAACGTGTAGATGGTTTATAAAATATGAAGTGTGTCAGAACCATAATTTTGCATTGCTGCGCACATTAGGTAATACCAAAAATCATTCTGTCTGGCAGTATGTTCCAGCAGTCATCATCAAAAGAAAGCAAAGCTGTGCTATTCCATCGATAAAATAAAAATGTCTCACTTCTTAGGAAGTTTGGTCTCTGCTGATTTCCACATTCATGTTGATCCTGTACTTTTGATCTGCCAACACCCCATTGAAGCCACTGGAAGTTCTCTGTTAGAGACGTCAGGGCTTTAAACAGAAAAGCCATCGTTCTCCCAAGTATTAACAAAATGGTTGGAGTACTTGATGCATAACCCACTGCATATTTACAAGCTGGGAAAATATGGCTGGTCAAAAAGCAAGCAAGCATTGTAACTATAGAAACAGGCCACCTTTCGGAAATGTATTATAAGTCCTTTAGGATAATTTCAAACACTATTGTTTTCTTATTGAGAACTAAGGCAGGAAAACACTGAATAGTTAAATACTGTGATCAGAACAATTTTGTGCTTGAATAAACATCCTGCCTTTCAGAGCTGATGTGCCTCCCCATTCCTCAGGTAAAAGCTGGGAGCAGGGGCAGAGGAAAACCGTGTTAAAACACAGTGCAGATTACTGAACGGTCTAAGCTATAAGCTTTGTCTCTAGCTGGATTGAAACATTCTAGCTGAATTCAAACATTCAAAACTGATAAAAACATTAGTGTGATGTTTAGGTAGTTTAATTTAGAAATTGGATGACTGTCATTAGAAAGGTGTTAAAAGATATCATAAGATTATAGTTATAAGACACTACTGGTAAAAAAAAAAAAAAAAAAGAATGGGTCATCCAGCACATTAACATCTGGTTATTAAAACCCAGAGTATTCCCTGTTCTGTCCTCTAGAGTCCTATATGCCCTTTACAAATCAGAGGAAGAGAAGGATTTCTAACCAATCCAAAAATAAACAGGTAATCCCCTCTGAAGGGGGTAGCTCAGAGGTAGTACTTTCTTCAGTTTTACAGTCCCCGTGCTTGAGCACACAGAGGAACAAAGAGCTAAAGGAAGATCATAAATGCAAATATATTTTGGGATAAAATTATTTATTCTCCTTCAGATGACATCAACTGAACAGTTTGTGCCTTGTGAAAAGAGAGAGAGAACAAACTAGGAAAGTGTAAGGCTTTAAAAATTGCTGTTAGCTTCCTCCTGTGTTCCTGTGATGTAAGAATGACAAAAGTCAGTGGGCTGATATGACAGATGGGTTGAGGGAACTACAGAGTAATATATGATCGGTAATTTTCTGATCTCACTGGTCTCAGCACTATAGGCAAAATCCTGCCATCAGTTACATGCTTTTAAAATAACAGACCTGTCTTCAAATCTGAAAACTATTGGATTATTTTTTTTAATTATTCAAACGAAACTAGCTCTTCTTCGGCACTAGTTCAATCCAATCCAGCTTTTACCTTTCCTGCTTATAATTAAGCTATTACCTTTCCAGCTTATAATCCCTTTCCAGGATGGGACACATTGCAGGCATTTAAATCATTTTGTGTGGTTTTGTCCTTTTATCTTTCTAGCTGGTAGCTATGCCCTCTCCTAACCACTTTCTGCATTCAGAGCAGGCACTAGTGACTCTTTCCAATATTGCAGAGAAATTTGTAAAGATAAAAAGCTGAAAAGCGTCCACACCCTCCATCTATATTCCTGTATGTACTGATTGTCAGCCAGATATTACTTAGCAATGGCTCCCTAACTGGCATGAACTACCTTTAACCAGCAAGTTTCCATATGGACATCAGAACTTTATCCAGTATTAAACCATCCCTACTGCCACATAACATGTCAAGGAGATCTCTGGTTCTCTACAGGCCAATAGGATTCCTTCCTACACACCTTCTTCCACAGCCATTGCAAATAAACCAGTGATATTTTATAGTTTTGTTGTGCAATGGCAGTTTGGATGATCAGTAATGATCCCAAGCTCTTGAATGCTTTCTGTGCTGTAGGACTTCTTACTTTCCCTCTGAAAAAATGAGCTCCACGTGAAACAATGATCATGTAAAAGAAACAATTACTTGTTGGAAAAAAAGGTTGCTGCATTTACAGGGATCTAGAGCACTACTTTTCAGCTTACATTCCAGTCCAACTTAACTGAAACTTCCCTCATCCAGCAGCTTAAAAACTCAGAACATCAGTACTTTATACAAAGAACAGCAAAAGAAAGACTTTTATCATGTTAAAGGCAGGAAAAAACATCATCTGACTGCCATAAGCTCAAGCAGAATTAAACAAGGCCCACTGACTTTACATTCAGCTGTGCACAATCTCTTTTAGCTTATCTGTAAGGCTTTAAAATATACAGCACAACCACGATTGCTCTCTTCACTCACAGTCTCTTTTCCTACAATGGGACCATGATTCTGTACTTCTATCAGTCGTGTCATCTGTGCAATTTGAGAGAGTTCAGTACACGGAATCAAATCAAATGGGAAAATGAAAGAACCGTTTCTTTTTACTGTCAAGAATAAGTGATCATGGATGCAATCAAAATGCAAATGCATACAGCCAAATCTCTGCAAATGCAGTTGTGATTGCTTAAACACCTTATCGATTCAGTTAGCCTCTATAACCTTTAGGCTTAGCCTTTGTCCAGAATCTGAAATGAGTCCTCTGGTAACATTTCATTTGCTTTTAACTATTTGTGTTAGCTGTTTCATTCATTCCACGATAGGGAAGGAAATTCTGCACTGTGGCAGCAACTAACCAGAGCAATACTGTGAATAAAGAGCTTGCAGAGGGCACTAGCAAGTTTAACAAAGCTAGGCAATGCTGCGCGAGAATATAAAAAGCTGACCTGTATCATAGTTAAACAGTTGACTCATAGGGGAAGCAAGGAAAACTAGAAGCTTTGGTGACAAGCTTAGCACTACTGAGTGGCTTGGAACCACTAAACATTGCAGGGGAATGGCAGGGGATTTCTGAGCAGTGTAATGATGCAAAATGACTGGAATTATTTGTAACTGTTTAATTGATACATTACTATGAGTGACATCAGTTCTAATTGGGCATTAGGTCCTATCTCCTAATACATTGAAAACATAAAAGAAGCATTCTCCCTTTGATCCACATTGGTATGATTAAAATTTAAGTGCGTAATTCCACTTAGTTTATGCTTCCACTGTTGCCCGGCTGCCCTTGGATGAACGTGTCCCTGGAGCTTAGATATATCTATATCCTTTAGAAACAAATCAAAATGAGCATCTTGCATCTGAGTTCTCAAATTCCCTGGTCCAAATCCTTCTCTACAGCTTTGCCTTGTAAAGGAGATTTGGAAAATCATGAGCCTTTACACTTCAAACATAGTCAAGATTTCATGACATTTCAACTGATGCTTCTGGAATCCTCACTATTTCTCTGCTGATCTCAAAAGGTTCCTGCTATTCTCAGCACATCCTTTGTGCACTGCAGAGTCTGAACCTGTCCTGTGCCATTAGTTCAGCCATGAGCCCTGGTCCAGAGCCAAGTATAGCCTCCATTTTTTACATAACAGAACAAAGGGTATTCTGAGCAGCAGGCAGGAGCTGTGGTGGCGATATTAGCATTTGATTATTTGGAGTAAATAACAGAGAAATGAGAATCCCATTGTCTCGCTGCCAGAATGTTATCCTTTACAAATAAATAATGGCTTTTCATTAACACCAAAGATAATGCTATCAGTAAAGACAGTAATACGTAACCCCACTCTTTTCTGGAGTCAGTCCTCTTGTTCTGAACATCTTGTCTGGCTCAGAGAAATGGCATCTGCAATTTTTAAATGCCCTTAGACAGAAGACAAAGTTTTAAAAAATACAAATAAAAAAGGTCATTCCTGACAACAAAAACAGGCTCATAAACACAATCATACAAAGCCAGGAAATGTCAGAGCATTGTTTTTTACAAGTAAGCCAGGTGAGACCCTATAGGGATTTGATAAATCTGGTTTAACTGAACTCAAAGAAAAAGTTGGGAGTCCCAGCAGAAGAAAACATATACACATTGTGCAGACAGATGCTGCACTACTGCTTTTGAGCACAGCTCTCTGGACAGCTTTCTTACTTCAGTTCCCCCTGAAGAGCTGACAAACATCATTCACATTTGTTAATACTTCCATGCAAAAATAGGTTAGGAGAGAAGACAGCACTTACAGAATTGGGCGAGACTGGAAATCTTCCTGGTTCATTCTTTCAGACTGGCGTATTTTCAGTATTTCTGTGTAACTGAGATTCTGAAGCTTGCTCTTGAACTGATCCAGTGAGCTAGGCTTGGTAGTGAGTGCTCTCATTATCTGTTCTTTCACTACCTGCATTACCTGTGGTTGACAAGGAAGGGAAAAGAAAACCTGTGTTAACACCTTCTGTGTTTTTGTCTCAAATCTTATTCTGTGTCAGCGTAAGGTTTCCAGGTTGTACTGGGTTTATGGGCATCTGTGCAGCAGTTCCCCTGCGGCCTGTGGAGAAGTCCCTGGTGGAGCAGGCTGTCCCCCTGCAGCCCATGGGTCCCACATGGAGCAGATCTCCACGCTGCAGCCCGGGGAGGAGCCCCCGGTGGAGCAGGTGGATGTGGCCTGGAGGAGGCTGCGGCCCATGGAGAGCCCCCGCAGGAGCAGGCCCCGGGCCGGAGCTGCAGCCCGTGGAAAGGAGCCCACGCAGGAGCAGGGGGCCTGGGGGAAGCTGCTGCCCATGGGGGACCTGTGGTGGAGCAGTTTGCTCCCGGGGGATGGACCCCGCGGTACTGAGCCATGTGGGAGCAGTTCTTGAAGAGCTGCTGCCTGTGGGCAGCCCCCGCAGGATTAGTTCGGGAAGGACGGCATCCTGTGGAAGGGACCCCATGGGGAGCAGAGGCAGAGAGTGACTGTGAGGGAATGGTGGAGACGAAACATCAGGGACTGACCGCAGATCCCATTCCCCTGTGCTGTTCGGGGGGAGGAGATGGAAGAATTGAGATTGGAGGTGAGCCTGGGAAGAAGGAGGGGTGGCGGGAAGGTGGTTTTAGTTTTTTGTTTGGTTAGTTGGTTGTTTTTATTTTGGTTCTCACTGCCCTACTCTGTTATAATTGCAGTAAATTAAATTAATCTTCCCCAAGCTGAGTCTGTTTTGCCTGTGACTGCAATTGGTGACCGATCTCCATGTCCTTATCTCAGCCCATGAGCTGCTTCATTGTTTTTTCTCCTCCTTGTCTTGCTGAGGAGCGGGAGTGAGAGAGCAGCTTGGTGGGCACCTGGCGGCCAGCTGAGTCCAGCCCACCACCGAGGTACAGAAGATTAGTACTATCTGGTCTCAAGTCAATTTCTCAGTAGCATAACCAGAAAATAAGCTAACTTCTGGCAGGGCAACACAGCTTACAGCAAAAGCCCATCTGCTCTGTAACAAGAAAATTATGATTTTGGGGGACTGGTGGGGAAAGGGTCATTTATCACTTGACAGTCTCCCAACAGCTGAACTACGATTGGTGGTTACAGGACTGTAAATCCTGCTCTGTCTGTGGCTCGTGTGCTCGTGGCAGCAGTAGCGTGGCTCTTCTGGATTCTGAGCTGAGATGATAGTCCTGTCATGTCGGGTACAGGCATGCATACAACAATGCACTTGTAACAGCATAAAAAAGCTGTGAAGTCCTAAGTTGCTGAGAGTGCAGATGCACATCCTGATTTCTGCCAGCTTGACCCAGGTGATGTGTACCAGCCAGTACATACTGCAGTGTTTTTCAGGTCTTACAACTCTCCTACTGGGCCTTAAAGGTGTTCTCCTGACTAAAGGGCAGTAGTGATAAGCCACAAACTGTGGTCTGTTGTTTCCCTCATTGCTATCATGGTGAAAGGAGGGAGGGTCTGGCCATGCGACTGTCCTTGTGATCATTATTATTTGCTATTCAAGCACTTCCAGTTCCCTCTCCCTGTTCTGCCTTGTAGCTACGTTGCTTCAGTCCTCAGCAAGTTTACCATGAATCTCCATGGTCTCTGAGATGGAGAGAGATTGGTGTGTCCAGTTCTAGGCTCCCCAGCACAAGAGAAAGACGGACATACTGGGGAGAGTCCAGCAAAGGGCCACCAAGATGATGAAGGAACTGGAGCATCTCTCCAATGTGGAAAGGCTGTGAGAGTTAGGACTGTTCAGCCCAGAGAAGAGAAAATTCAGGGAGATCTCATGAGAGTATATAAATATCTGATGGGAGGGTGCAAAGAATAGGGAGACAGACTCTTTTCAGTGGTGTCCAGTGAAAGGACAAGAAGGGAGCACAAACTGAAACACAGGAGATTCCTTGTGAACATCAGGAAACACTTTTTCACAGGCTGCCCAGAGAGATTGTGGAGTCTCCCTCCCAAAAGCCGCATGGACATGGTCCTGGGCATGCAGCTCTAGGTGGCCCTGCTTCAGCAGGACGGTTGGACCAGCTGACTTCCAGAGGTCCCTTCCAACCTCAACCTTTTGGTAATCCTGTGAGAGCTCTACACTGCAGGCACATTATTATCATATACAGTGAACGAAAGAGAACTTGATTAGTCAGAAGAGAGAGATAAATTTGCCAGGGATATTACAGGATTGCTTTTGAAGTAATGCCATAAACAATGCAAACCAAAAATGAGAATGAAGGATGACTGGGCAACAGCCATCAATCTGCATAATAATTATTTTATCAGAGAAAACTGCTGAGACACAGTTAACTAAGAGGAATTGCTTGGCTTTAGTTCAAATAATTACATATCAGAGATTACCGTCTCTCTCTCCGAATTCTGGATTTATTTCTTTGGTGCTGGTGCAAATCACACACCTTGAAACATTTATCCGATGCTGTGCTAAAGTTGGCTGAAAACACAGTGTCAGTTTTAGAAAGGCCTATTCCACCCAAACCCAACATCTAGAAAGCAGTAGGAAACAGCAACCACTGCCACGGTATGAAAGCAGACATGACAGAAATTAACAGCTACACAGAGGCCAAGAGCTTTTTCTGCACCATTCATTTTCCTTTGTTCTTCCACTTTCATCATGTATCTTAAAACAGAAGCTTAGCCCCTCAGAGGTTCCCTAATCATTCTGGAAACTTAACTTCACATATGAATATTTCATTGGTTCACACGTGTAGTCTTAGTCTTGTAACTGTCATTGCCTGTACTATGTTTTTTTATTTTTGCTTCCTGAGAGGTAAATTATTTCCTAGATGTGATCTAAACACTCATTTTAGCTGTGGCCAGCAATTGAAAGTAAGCAATTAAAAAATGGAAGATAGTCTCCTTCCTTACTATAGGGACAACATCCATCCCAGAGATTTACTTCAAGAAGAGCAAGATGTTTCTCAAAAAGCTGTTGGCCCAGCTGGAAAGCAAATGCCTTCACCACATTTCCATGCATCCTTGCAATTAAGATGCTACTTCAGTAAATCTTGGAAATCTGGCCCAGACAAAGCAGAGCTCCTCTCCATCCACTCTTACAAATCTAGTAGGTACATTGCTGTGTGTCTGAGCAAGTCTAAAACTTGGTTTGATGGTAAAAAACAACTTTGAGTTCTGTACTCTACAGCTATGCACTGTGCCTTTTATATAGAGAAGTATCTGTTTTCAGATGGTGACCGCATGCAGCCAAACCCTTCTGAATAACTGCTTAGCCTGTGGGAACCTGCTACTTCCCCATCTGAAAGACAAACTCCTCTTGACTGCCATCCAATTGCTTAGAGGTAGTAATGCCTCCTTGACTGCATTAGAGTGCACTCACCAGATCATACCAGTCTAAGTAATAAACATGCTGTCACACCTCAGAAACTACAAACAGTAAGGCCAAGCAAACATAACACCTGAATGTTAACGAATTGCTACACTGTCGAATGAGATTAGTGGCATTCTCCTAGTGATATCACTGGGTCTTGTTTTAATACCCAAAGGGCTTAGGAAACACAATGAAAGAAATAACCTTAAAGGAACAGTGGAGAAAACTTAAGCAGACAGCCTTAGCAATAAGCTGGATATTTAAAATTATCTTCTCTCCTGCGCTTTCTGCCTTCTTGGCAACGACTACTAATTGCTGCTAATTAATTTTAATTTATATTTTATATAGTTATACATTATTAATTGCAATTAATTACTATTATTAGCAACCATACTGGTACTAGGAAGGGAAAAGAGGGGAGAGACTGGAAACCAAGCTTTCCTTTTGAAAACATAGTACCTCCTAATACTAATGTCCAAACTCCCGGCGAACTGTGCTTAACTGTTCACTGTCACAGAGAGTATGACATTCAACTGCTGGCTTCACTTCCACTTTCTCAGGCCTGCTGAGAAGTTGCACCAGACAAGTTTACTACACGTGGTTTTATACTCAGGCTGCAGTCATCAATTCTGTACTATCATGCAAAAAAAAAAAAAGTGCAGAAATTCAGACGTTTAATTCAGACACTTAAGTCCCACTGCGGATGGGATCAAATTCCCTGTCTGCTAGAAAGCAACAAATTATTGCCATTTCAAACATATAGGCAGAGTATAACTGCTAAACTAAGCATACTACACTGCTGTGCTAACTACCACCACCATACTGCCCTGATTTTTCAGCCCTAAACCAAAGCTGCAAGCAAACATAGGCCTGTAATCAGGACTACGGGTGCTCTCAGTTATGCTTAGTTGCAAAATCTTGTACAGACCCTTGTCTCCTTTCTCTGGTACTCTATGTTGTGGTTAACGTAACGTGCAAATAATGCAAATTCTTCTTCTTCACTGTGATCTGGAAAGTTATTCACAAGGTATCATCAAAGAGCTACTTGGTTTATTGGCTCCCCTTGCTCCCCAGACAGAAGGCAGGAAGCTTATGCCCCAGGCCCAGCGCATAAGGGGGTGATCAATTGCCTTGTAATGTTTATAGCCAACAATATTTAACTAGCTGGCCAAAATGTCAAAGCTGTTGGTTGCAGTGAGTCTCCTGAGCATTTGGGAACCACTGCCAAGATCCTCTAATCTGTCTGAAATTTCTAAAGCTGAGTTGCCAGCCCTTGAATACTGCTGTATGAAAGACAGCATCAACCCTTCCTCCATGTGTATCTGACCTTACAATGAAATTAAAGGTATGCTCTACTCAGTGTAATTGCACATAAACACTGTAGACAGTTCTTTTAATTACATTACACTTTGCTTCTCTTACTGAGAGATGAGGGTTTCAGAGGGCACGTTTGCTTTCAATCACGTCCTTTTTTTCTGATGACCTTTTGTGTGGTATGAGAATCCCAAGTTCTGCATTATGACTAAGACAGGTAAATTCACTGAAGACAGTAAGAGAAAGACAGTAGAGAGAAAACAAACAAACAAACAAACAAACAACTTCTTTGAACAGCCATGACCCACAGGACCTTCTTCTCAGCCTTTTGTATCCACCTAATCTGCCTTTCATTTCTCTGGTTGATATCACCATAACATTAAATTATGCATCTTTTTTGTTAAACTGTTTTTGTCTTCCTTTGTATTTTGCTTATTTGACCTAATCTCTGTCATATCACATTCTGATTATTTTGCCTCTCCAGCACTTCCTCCTCTTTTGTTCTTTCTTCTCACTCCTGCCTCTTGCCACAAGGACTTTTATCTATGCAAATAAAGCTTGTGCCTTTAAGGATTGTGGAGAAGTCTGAACACTTAGGCTCTACAACGAGGAAACAAAAAGTGAGAAGGCATCAATGTCAAGAAGAGAAAATTGTCAGAGCCTGACACCCAACTATACTGCAACCTTCCCAGTGACTACATTTCAGCAACTTGTCTGCAACTATAAGCAGCACAAAATGGCCACCTCTCTATTCTACTATACCATAACATACCATACCAGTGCAAAGTTTGTCTTTAGCATGACCTGAGAAGACTGGCTGCCATTTAAGACATCCAACCACTACCTGCAAAGCTTCTGGAAATTTAAGTCTGAGCCTTCCACACACCAGAAACCCTCTTTCTACAAACTTGCAGCACCAATCTTCTCAGAAATCACCCCCAGAACATCCCAGAAGGCTGCAGATTCACAACAACCCACCTGCAGAAGAACAGGTAGAAGATGAATGCTTCTCATAACTTCCCCACAACTTCACTGCTTCTATTGAATTAGCATGCCTTTTCACATGTAATGCCCCTCTCACAAGTCACTCAAGAAAGATGCAAAGACTGTCACAGAAGCGCTGTGTTATACTTCTACTATCTTGTGCCATGTGTTACACTGATTGCTGCTTGGTAGATAACTCAGGCATGTGTGTCTGTTGGTACGTTGTACTAAATGATTGCCATTAATCTGACAATCTACCTTCCTTCTGCATGGACAAGACTCAGATTTAAGTCATGAGTCCAACAATGATGTACTGGGTTTGGTGCTTTCATAATTTGGCTCAGAATTAGCAAGTTCTGCAAAGCGTGATTCCCCATCTCTTTGCAGTGTATGATAAAAGACAACTCACTGGACAGTGCTATATCCAGAGACCCTCCCCCTCTGCAACCAGACTTGAAGAATCTGAGATGTGAGACATTTTAAGGCTGCATTCATTGGCTTTTACATGTGACCACTTAAAAAAAAATCAACAAGACAACAACCAGAAAACTAGAGGGAAGACATATCTTTGCAATTCATACCTTGCTTCCTTCCTATCTAAACATTGCTGAAAAGAAACAGCTCCATTCGTACAATGTAAAAAAAGGAAGAAGAAAATATCATACAGTTATTGAGATCCAGCTTGATCATTTTAGTCACAATGGGATTTCCTTCAGTTAAATCAACAGTGCAGGCAAAAAATAAGGTTGTAGAATGAAATGGCCAAATCATTCTTAATGAACAGTGCTTACTGACAAAGGAGGCCATAAAGAAAATCTAATTCTGAAGGGAAGGGAAATGACTTCAGTTTACAAGCAACCTGTCAACCACTTTAATGAAAACTTTACATATTTAAAGCGTGCTCCAGGTAATTCAAGACAATTTTTTAGGCTATTCCAACAGAAGAATTGTCTTAACTAGATCAATGGTTATATTTCCAGACTACTCAGAAGAGTAATCCTGAGAGACTTCAAGGTCCTTGTAAGAAAATTTAATGCTATTCTTTGTTTTTCTATCTCCACATATTGCAATCTGTGACTTCACTACACTAGTACATTGGTCACAGCCTGCAACAAGCTTTCACTCTGCATTGTTTTAGAATATTAATCCAAACATGCCATCCTACACAAGTAAATTTAAGCTCAGTGTTGGGACAATCTAAACATTGATGAGAGACATCAAAATCCCTGATCATTTGTTCTATTACAGTGTGCATACTTCGGAATTATAAAAAAACTAACAAAACAAACAAACAAACAAAAAATCCCAAACCTAAAGCAACAACAGTAACAAAAAACAGTTTTCAATCTTCTTAACTATTGCAGCATACAAGGACAGTAGCTGGAGCCAATGATAAAGAGGCAACTCTAAGCCAGCTGCATGTATACAATGACAGGAATAATTAAGTTGATTCATTTTCAGGCAGTGGGATGAGGAAGCGGCTGTCAAAAGATTTAGCAGGTATAAGCTCTGATACATTTTTATCTCTTCATTTTCTGCAGAATTTAAAATCAATTGTGAAAAAAAAAAATGTTGGGGTTTTGGCTTTCCTTTCTTTCCTTTTGCTTGTGAGTATACTTTTCTAGTATGAACCAAGACATTTTTCTGTCTACAGGAAAGAAACTTGAAACAATGCAATGGTTTTGATCAAACCAAGAAGTCTGTTTCCATGTGGTATCACTATCATTATTGAGTTCAGCAATGACCATCATTTTACAGGAATACCTAGTATGAACAAATGAGCATACCCAGCATATGTGATGATGGAGCTGAGAGGTAGGAGATGTGATAGCAGTTCTATACAAGTTGTTTAAAAGGCTTACAGCAGGTGTTTGGAAGCTCAATGCTGTAGTAATAGATCTCTTCAATGTGAAACCTTGTTCATTGCCTCAGAAACCAAAACATACCTGTCTTCTGGTGAGGAAGAGTGAAAAGAATGTGAAGGAGCCTGACCTGGATTCTGAGGTCCAACCCAGATCTTCCTTCCTTAGTGATGAAGGAAGAAAGGCTGAAGCTGAAGCAAAGCCAACACATTTCAGAGTGGTTTTGATTTTTCCAGCTTTTTCTATTCCCTTGACTAATTAATCACAGATGTGGGAGACCAGGCTGATACCACACAGTTCCTGGGAACTGATAGGCTGAGACTGTCATTAATCAAAGACTACACAAGAGGGGATAGGGGATTCATTACATTCCTCCAGGGGCTCCAGGCTAGTAAGAAGGGAAGAACAACAGCCTCAGGGTCACAAGAACAAGACTGGTGAGCACTCTGAAACATGGTGAGAAATGGGGGCTGAGAACAAACAAGGAAGAGGGCAGAGAAGAGACTGAATATGAAGGAGCTGATGTAAAAATGTTCATTCCCTTAGGGAAAAAGAAAAAAAAAAAGGCTAATTCTGCTATTGGATGTGAGCATTTTGTAAAATTGCATAGCTTCAGTGGCAATGGACCACTAATTGCTGCATCCCCAGGATACTCCTCCTCTGCAAGAAGAGCCTGTGGTCACAGCTTCACTTGCCACTTTCTGAAGTAGCTCCCAGAATTCTGTTAGTTGCACTGATCATTCTTCCCTTGGATATCTACATCCTGATAGGGAAGCACTAGGTATCTGCGAGGCCACCAGTTATTTTTCAATGTTAAAATTGATTTGCTCAATTAAAGACAAGAACAAAGGCAGCGTCTTTGGCTGGGAGCAAAAAACAGCTTGAATTTGATTGAGGAAAAGGACAAAAGCCTACCAAAGAAATTCCAATGAAGGGTAATATATGGCTAGAGGAATGAACAAGAAAATAATTTTAACAATGACCGTTAACAGACAGAAGTAGACAAAGGAAACAGAAAGGCAGCTAGTAGGAAAGATGCTATAAACAAGGAAAAGTGACCAGACCAGAAACAGAGGTTCTAGCAGCGAGTATTAACATGCGGAGGAAAGCATCTGGCTGATAATTAGCGACAAAATAAATGAAAGGATGGAAAAGTTTGAAGAAGAAAAATGAGAGAGAGAGACTGTGGCTCTGATAGATGTTGCATTTCAGTAGAAAACGAAGACTAAAGGTAAAAGATGAGTTAAAAGGAAATGGGAGAAGAGCAAAAGATGAGGGAAATGGTACATTTATTATAATGTCATAGCTCAGAAAGCAGTTCTCTGAAGGAAAACCTTCCTTAAGGACTGGCCTGAGGAAGCTGTGGGTAATATTGATAGTAATAGAAAGGGAAGGGAACAGCGGTCCTTTACATAGTTGAAATGCAAGTGGATTTAGAATCATCATCAAAGAGCACATAAACACAGTCCATAAAGTATTCAAACCTTTTGGTAAATGACAATGTAGAAGCTGTCCACTGGCTTCTTGCAGGGTAGAAACCATATGCTAATCTCACGTCTGAGGGTTCAGTCCAAAACAGAGTAAACAATGCTTATCTAAAGATGCAAGTCAAATACCACTTATTTGGGTTGTATTAGGGTGAAACAGGATTGACTGATAGATAGGAAATGTCCTCCCTACATTCAATATTTGCAGAATACTATTTGCATCAGAAATAAGGAACATGTTTATTTCCTTTTTGTGCTTCACGCCCTAAGGTAAGCAAAGCAAGAAATGAATGAGTGCTGTGTGACAAAGCTTTTCTGCCCCAGTAAAATGATGTACAAAGTTAATATGACAGTTTTTGTAAGCTTACTTGTCAGTTAATTAAACTCTTAGGTCAACCAATATTACGTTATTTCCCCCAGTGTCTGACAACCTCCTTTGGCAAAATGAAACATGCACAAAATCATTGGTGGGTAGCATTTAATTCAGGGCTTTTCACAGACAAAATGCACTGATCTCCTTAAACAAAACGTTAAGTGAGGGGAGGGGGAAAAATTAGGAGATATTTGTATCCTTAGTCAGATACCAATGTAACAATTAACATGTCAGATAACACGCTTGTGAATTCTAAAGGCAAATAATATGAATTACCCATGATTAGGAACATACATATGAGTGGTTTTTCCCTTACAATACATGATTACATTAAAGGACTTACACTAAGTGAAAATTAATATACTCGCAAACAGCTCATTCTACAGAAGGAAAGCAAGGATAAGATTCTAATAGGTAGTTTTTCCCATAGGAAAGCGTTTAAAAACAAATAAACAACAACAACAAACTCCAAAAGAACCACCACCAACAACAAAAAAAAAAACAACCTGAAGTTTTGGGTATTGATGATGAATAAAAAAAGACTGAGTGGACTGAAACACAGGAAAAGCTGGGAAGAGGATTTTTTAAAAAGGGATCAGAAGAGGCTAGAAACATTGCTCAGTACATCTGATAAACATGAAAAATTCAGAACAACACTTTGCATTACAGCGTCACATCTTCCTATCTCCTTTAGCTGACATAAAACCAAAATCAAATAAAGGCATGACCAGTTGCAGTTCTGAAAAGATCTCCAGACCCCATGGAGTTGTACATGAACCAAGCCTGCCACTATCCCTGCTTTCTTGGTCCCTTTCTCTTTTCCCAGCCAGCTCCAGGGACTCCTCAGCTCCACTTCTGAGGGGAGGGGGGGCCAGTGTACCATGTTTGTGTCTTTACAATACCAAAAGAAATAGAGGTCTGCTATCATGACATGGCATGACATAGGTGCAATAGCTCGGGTGGAATAGTGACTCCAATATTGGCCTGTTGGTGAGCCGGATTGTCCCTAATCATCTGGGCAAATCAGAGACACACCAGCTAGCACAAAGCACCAGGCAATATAGTATATTCCCATATACGTTTTCCACAGAAAAGGAAATTTGCCTATGAAAAATGTTAATCTTGACTAAACTCGTTATGCAAAAGCACTGTAATTTTGACCAGCTTTGCAAATACTTCTGTGGTTCTCCAGCAAGTCTAAAAGTTGGCCCACCACTCAAACTATAAGCACCCAAGTAAGGAATTTCAAAGTACCATCTCATTTTTATCTGTTATTCGCATGAACAAAGGAAAAGAAAATGATAGGTAGAAGTCAGAAGCTTCAGCTTTTGTTGTTCTAGGCTTTAGTTAAACGTCATTCACCACTTCAGTGATACCTTTTTTGACTTTTTTTTTTTTAAGGACAAAACTTTCAAAGTTTCTGCTGAATAAAACCTATTAGAAGGACTGAAAATGTGTTTTGGGGTTGAATTAGAGAACTACATTATTTGCGTAGGTTTTCCTGATGAATGTGGGAGCCAAATGTTCACTAAAACCATGTAGGACCATTTAATTCAACCCACTCACGTGCTTGTCCTCCCAGTTATGGTAATTGACTGGGCTGAACATCTAGGAACCATACAAAAAGGCAGTTGTGCAGATTTACTTTTCCTCTAAATGAACTTACATTTCAATATGCATCATAATTTACAACAAATAGACTATAATACTTTTTAGGTAAACCCTTGTTTTCACATTCATGTCACTGAAGAAAGCAGTGAGCTGTAAAACATGTCTACAGAACCGTTTCAAGTGATAGTTGTATTGGTATCAGAAAGTCCAGTCAGTGCCACAAGAATAAAAATAGTTACATGAATTAACTGAATGATTCACAAAAATATGTGAAGCAATGAAAAGATTAAATGCACCATGACTTGTTAGATGCTAGCTCTAAAAATTTTTCTGTAAATCCTGAGCTCACAAATTACTGACTTGACAGATTGTAATAAGTGCTGTCAGGACTATTACAAACCAAGAGGTCCACTTGGATCTGACAAACATACACAAAATATCTATATGCTGGGATAAAAAAGGAAAAAAGATGTTTTCATTGCAATTTAAAAATGTTCTGAAATTATTATATATTTATTTTTTTAAAATTCTGAATTTGTGCAGTCTAGTTCAATGTGATCTTTGCCTTGCGTAGTTATATCATTACTGTACTGCTCATATGAATAACAAGAACAATGCATGTTATTTTCCCCCTTGAGTTATGGCATGTAACCAAGCATATAAAGAATTCAACTAGACTGTTCTTAGAAGAAAAAGCACGGATGACATGTTTTGCCATACCTCATTCTAAAAAATGCACTGGAATGGTTTATGGCTTCAGAGACCTGATTTTTGATTGCTGCAAAGGAGCAATCTTTTCTCCCCCAGATCAAAGGAAAGCTTTTTTGAGACCTATATGCAGTACAGGAAAATAAACTACTCCCCGGGATAGATAACAGTGATTTATCTCACAGGTAATACTAACATCAACTGTTCCAAAGCATTCAATCACCTCACCTTGATTACAAAACCAATCCGCTAGTCAGGGAAATTAGGAATGGAACAAACCTCTGAGGTTACCCAATCCTTTTCTTCAGGAATAAGATACACTTCCATGAGCACAGGGCAAGCCCTCTACAGCTATATGTAATCTTAACTAAGACATACCAATGACCATCAGACCTGTGTGGACTGCTTTCTTTGCCCCAACCCCTTTCACTACGTGTATAGGAAGCACCTGGAAGTCACACTTTTTTCTTCCAGTGAATACAACATCAATACTACATTCCCATTTTATTTTTTTCTCCTGTTCCCTTTACTGATGTTAAATAAGGGACAAGGGAAATTTTCTCACAGAAAGATTAAGACAAGACTGCAGTATTTGGCTTCATGTTTACTTCCAAGTATTGATTGGAAACTACCAATGACATGCACAGAAACACACATCTCCGGAAACGCATCAATCCTGCCTAGGATGGTAAACAGTGTCTTAAAATAGTGTTAATCTGTAGCTAACTAGTGAGTTATGGATAGAGAAAAGCTTACAATCTCAGTGATAAAAGACCCTTTCTCTGGTAACTTGAATGTTATCACTGCACTCCTTTCCATATGACCATAAATCACTGCACTTCTTTCCACACTGTCAGTAATCTACAATTCTAACAAGCCAGCACACTCCTCCTTTCCCACAACTCCATGACTATTTACTCTGTGTTTTGGGGCAAGAGCTGTTTTTAGAATTAAATGCAAGCTATTTGTTTTCCTTTGAAAGCTGGAGTCGAATTCTGTGCGCTCCAGATTGCAGAAGTCAACAACACCAACAAAAAAAGCCTCATTCTGAGATTCCCTCACTACTTCACACACGATTACACAAAGGATTTGCTTCAGTAAATTTGCCTGAGTTGAGAAAGAAGCCAAATGGCAAACATCAACATTATGCTAGAACATAGTCCAGGGGCACAGGCATAGTGTGTCCAGACACCTGCATCATATTTTGGTTATGAGAAGTCTAGGACTGAAGTGAAGGATACCAGGATGCTATTCCTCTTTTGAATCCTCTGCTGTACTATGTAAATAAGAGTGCAGCATGTGAGGCAATGAACGCAAAAAGTTCTCTCAAAATCTTACGCTATTTTATCCTAACGGAAGGCAGACAGAAAGGGAGAGAAAATTCCTGTAAGGGAAATTAGTGGAATTGGTGCAACCCGTGTTTCTTTGTACGAAGTGCTCATAGAGGCAATAGGATAGAGTTGAGGGGAAACCACTGCATAGTCACAATGTGCAGCAGGTGGAAACAGGCTGGAGATATGGAGCTTGTAAAGCCAGGGAAAGTTGGTGATGGTGGAACTTGGAAATGACTGTGTGAAACACATCTGGGAAAAAAACAGGATAAAGGGGGTAAGCCTGGATGAACCTGGCACCAACATGAAGCACGTATTTTTGAAGGACTACCACTTGATCACAAAACACAGCCAGATGGAAAATATGACACACCTGATATTCCAACATCAGACTCTTTTGGAAATCTCCCATATCTTTTCTGCCATGAAGAATGCATCAAGTCCAGAGACTGCTGAGAGCAGACAAGCATCTCTGGAATTTTCTTTAAACAGACTCCTCTTTTATTACCGGGTATTACCGGGTTTCCACTGAAAAAATGAGATTTCAGTGTTTTCTGGGCACCTCCAAGTCTGCCTAGAAGAACGCAAAATGCAGATGTCTGCAGCGTCACTGCCCCACACCTCCACACAGCCAGTTCAGTGAGAGCTGTTTTCCCTTGCAAACCCACTTCTTGTTTTTAGTATTTTCTGTTTAATTCCTGCTGCAGACTGGGTTTTCCCTGGCCTGCCTTTCATTTTCTCTTCCCCCCCCTCCTCTTTCTAGAGTTACAAACAGCTCCCAGGATCACACTCAATGAACCCAAATATCCCGGCAGAAGCCACACGCGGAAGCATGCGACATTCTGTTGCAGAGGAGAGACAGGCCAGGGGGAGCCTTATAACGGTGCTATTATAGTAGGAGAGAGAAAAACAGCAGCTCCCCACAGCAGCTGTGAACTGGGCGAAGTGCCCAGGGACCCAGCAGCGACAGAGCGGGAGACGGGCTGCTGGTTCTCAGGCAGGAGCGAGCCAGGGAGGCAGAAGAGACGGGGGGCACCGCTGCCGGCCACTGGCATGGGGAGGAGGATTACCTCCTGCCACTTCACCTGCCACCAGCACCCGCATCTTCAAATACGCCTTTGCATCAGCTTCCTCAGTCTCATCTCTGTTGGGGGAGGACCATGGGTCAGGATACATCTGTGCTGGGCCTCGTTTGGTGGGGTTCAGTGATTTACAGGGACACAGAATGCTAGGGAGGTGCTTTGAATAAATTAAAATATATATACATATATTTTTTGAAGTAACCCGTGTCCAGAACTGACTGATCCATGGCTATTGGCACCCTCCATGCTGCACAGAGGCCCTGCAAGCTTCTTTTGCACATTATCAGTTTCTACCAAGCTACATATGACCTCAGCACAGCTGGTGCTGCAACGCAACAGCCATCACCTACCAAGCAGACAAAAATGATGGCTGCTGGACAGACAGCCTATGGAGAGCACAAGGCAGCCAGTCGCTATTACAGTTGGTAAAGGCAGAAATAAGAAGCTGCTATCCTGATCCAGCACCGATCACCATCACTGTATCCAAGTCCTGTATCAACATTAAAGTAGGGCACATATTTGGTACATGTTAAAGTATTACTGAATTAGAGTGAAATTAATTCCGACACCCTGCAAGGCTCCCTTGCACCACATAAACCAGTGCTGTCTTGGGAATCCAACTTGCACCTGCATCATACATCACATTGTCTCTGCCGTAGCATGGGTAGGAAAGCATTTATTGTTTTTAGTTCATGGTAAGACTGTAAGAACCTTCCAGCCTTTACAATGCACATCTGAGTTCATCAGATAAAAGGACTTATGTAGGTGCAAAGTACTATTATTAGCTTTGTTCCCATTTTCGAAAGCTGTCAGAAGGAAATAGAGGGAAAAAAGCTACCTATTAGAGCTCCTCAAGAAAGCAATAAACTATTCCAATAGAAATCTGGTCTAAGTAGCATCCTGTTAAAAAGAAAAGATGTTTTGAGGTGACAGCACCAAGGTCTTAAGAAAACAGCAAATTGCTCATTACCTTGTACATAAACACAAGTCATCAGAATTGCTGTTTGATACAGACACCTTCATGAACAGCAGGATAAGATTCAAAGATAGGTAAATACTTCCTGATGAAGACAGAATTCTAGTTTTCTTATTGAGTGTTCGCAGTATATCTACATACGCACAGCTCTTGATATAGACTCTGGCCTGCACCACAGCAAGGACGAATGTGGGGGATCCTTTCGTGGCTGGGCAGGATGCAGAAGCCCTTCCTTTCCCAAATGACCAGCCACCTGCCCTCCCCAAAGCTGTGCTTTTGATGCGTCTTCAAGTACACTGCTCATAAAGCTCACAAATCCTGAATTTCTGATAACCACATGAAAAATACATGCAGTAACAACTTAATGTCTCTCCAAATAATCAGTTTGCATCACCAACAGAGATAGCAACACAGCAAGTTTGGATACGAATACTTCCTAATTAGGATGTTAAAAAACACAACCGATGTAGCTGCTCATTAGGAAAACCTCTCTTAGCCCAGGTGCACTGCTTTCTTTTGAGGAAAGTGCCAAGGAGAAAACAAGGCAGCGAATTCCCTAATAGCGTATTGTCCCCACAGCTCCTGTGTGCTTCCCCAGGCCAGCTTCCCCAGGCAGAGGAAACATCTGTACACCACAGGCCAGCTTTTCACTGCACGCAGAGCAGTCCCCAGTGGCTGCAAAGGAAAGATGTGGGTATCTAAGAGGGCTCGAAGAAAGGTGAGGAAAGTGCCACTGGCAGGTTTTGTGGGGGAGGCAAAGTAAGCATAACTTCACCCACTGAGAGAAAAGCAGAACAGCTCCCCATGCACAAGGAGAGTTTTAATCTGTGGGTAAATTCACGTAGTTTGTCTGTCAGCAAAAAATCCCTAATTTACACCATTTTAAGGACTGCTTTCCAGTGTCACGTGGTGATTATCAAAAAGAGATAACAGGGACAATGAGATCAAACTGACCGCTGGCGTTACTGTCATCAAGCTGAGTTGGCTGGGAAATAATTCAACATCTTCAAAATTTAAGCTCGTCCTTCCCCACCTCCTTGCAAAGTAGGATAAAACTTGAGGAGAGAGAAGCAGATTAAAGGACTGAAATGAAGTATTTCTGTCTAGATTGAAGCATCTGAGAAAAGCCACTGAACACTGTGCTTAAGACGACTGTGCTTAAGAACCTGGCAACTGCCCTGTTGAGAAGTCATTATATTGCAAGAGACAGTGAGTGGTGGCAGAAGAACAATAAATCTGCAGGGGCTATTGCAAATTAGCCTTTCTACATGTATGCATAGGTCTAACATGCAAGAGCCTTGAATCTGGATTGCTTTTGCAATAATATATCTACCACTGATATAATCAATTAATTTGGATGATTTTTTTTCCTTTTGTCAACCTGCTGTTCACAGAAGTAGTCCAGTAAAATCTATTTTCAGGTGGTTTTGTTAACATTGGCTAGTTTTTAAGACACTTAAAACATTTATCTAAAGAAGTTAGATATCTCACTTTGAAATAAAAATATAAAAAAATTATCATCAACCTCCCCCTCAAAGCACTTTAACAGAAGCCTTATTTATTCTTGGATTTCTGTAATACTGCAGCCCACGTATTATTTGTCATTTTCCTCTTTTTGGTCAATTTCTCATTTTAATCCTTTTTCTTCTGCTTGTACCTCCAGACCTACTTCTTAAAATAAAGAAAACCACGAACAAGGAATAATCAGTAAAAAGATGGCATCAGGTATATCTCCTCGTTTTAGGCCTAGGGCTACTTAGACAATCAGTAACAAACTGACAGTTGTGCATCAGATATTCTTTTCTCACTGTTGGAGCAGATATAGAATAACCTGGAAAAAAAAAACAGTAAACCCAACAATAATCAGTTTCAAATGGGTCTTACACATCAGTCGTCAAACAGCTGCCAATGACAGCACTTTCATACATACCCTATCTAGTAGCAATTGTGGGAAACAGTGAAAAGAGGTGAAACTGAGTAACAAAATCTGCACACGGGTAAGAGGTTTCTTATGGTAGGAAACATCCAGAGAGATGAATTATACCTACCAAACATATGCACAACGCACAAAGCTGTGAAGTTAAAATGCTGTCAACATCCAGTAAGCTTTAGGGAGTGTGGGGCACTTGGGTGTGAGTTCAGACTATGTGCCATATGGGCTTGGGATGACCTCTGGCAGGAAAGTGGCTGCCCTGGGATTAGGGACAGAAGCCACAGATCAGGCACCCCTCTCACCCCACCAAGAAGCTCCTTCTGCTTCGGCTTCCTGAGGGTGCTTACCATCACCTGCTGCCCTGAAATGAGATGCTGGTGATGAGGAGGGAGCATAAATCAATAGCCAAACACTGCCGAGAAGAAAAAATATCTCAACAGACAGCTTAAAACTCAAACCTCTGAGCACAGCAAGCAGAGCAGTCTGCAGATGGAGGCAGCTCCGGCAGCTGAAGGGAGGCTGGGGGGAGGCTCTGGCAGAGAGGCTGGTGTGGGAGTTATGCTCAAGCGCTGAAGGGCTGTGGGCAGGTGGGAGGAACCTCGCTGTGCTCAGAGAGGGGAAGGAGACGAGAGGGAACAGGAGCCCTATTGTGATGTGCCTATGGTGGGGAATACAGAGGATGTAAATTACCATATTTTTTCCTCTGCGTTGTGTGTGTCTGATTTAAGAAGTCCGCTGCTGAAGGATGTTACTGGATCAGACTAATCTCAGGCTCCGAGTACATAAAACAAGTGCATTTTTACTGCCGAGGAAAATTATTGTTAGGGCACAGTGCCTCTTCAGGAAGCGCATCCTCTCCAGAACCCAGCCTGCCTGCGAGGGTCAGGGGCTCTGCAGCTGTAGCATCTTCCCCATGCCCTGCCAGCCCCCACATCATTTACATTCAAGTGCTGCAAGCAGCAGGAGAGCCGCTGGGCACCCTCCGTGCATTTCTTCACAGCGATGCCTAAAAGGGCACCTGGAACCCAGTCTCCCTTAGCCACAGGTAAAACCTTGGGTCACCCTCCTTCTGCTGCAGCTCCCAGCCTGCCCGATCAAACCACCCCTATCCACTGCTCCTCCTGCGGTCCTGGCCCATCCTGGTCCTCTTCTTCCACTCCAGGGGCTTAAGATAGTACTGGAAGCTCCTGCATGTCTGAGATGCTCACTCTTCCTAGACTGTTTTTATTCTGACTGTCAAATAGACACTCTTCATTCCCTCAATCCCCTAGCTGGGAAAAGAGGGAGAAGGACTTCCACGGGGATCTGGAAGTCTTGAGCGTTGAGAGGGATGGACGTCAGCTGGAGCAAAGGTATTAACCACATGCTGTCCATTGCAATGTATGCAAATGGAAAGCACATGCACTTGGAAAGAGAAGAGCACTTCTTGTGGAGCAGCAGAGCCTGGTGGCACTCTGCATCTCCATCTGCCAACAGAAAAAGGGAGACCCTTTGAACTACAGGCTCCCCCAAGCACCCCTTCCCCAAGCACACCAGCCTGACATGAATTGTTATCTCAAACCATGTTTGTTGGGCACATGGACTTGTCCTCCTTCAGTGCTGTGCTTTTCCTGAGGTACTTTGCTTCTCCTCAGGCAAGAGCCATGCTTGAAACATGTCACATGCATAACAGTAGTGCCCCTATCATTCTCCTTCCTGTTGTTCCTTCTCTGAAATCAGAAAAGCAAAGCTTCTATTCTGAATGGATTTTGCATAAGTAGGTGTGACAGAGATGTGTAATTTTTTTCCTCCTAAACCACAAGGAAACCTGTTTTTAAGTGCAAACTTGGCACACATATTGGTTGTACAAAACAAGTGTGGCTGCAGCACTGACATCTCTGACGCAGTTGTGGATGCCCTGCTGAGCAGCCTCGGTTCGTAAAAGAGTTTCTCTTTGGTATACAGAGAACATTTCGTTCCCAAGGACTGCAAAATATCTTATCCTACCAAAGGAGCTCAGCAGAGTGTGCCACGGGTTTTTCCCCTTGATTTTACATTTCCTTGATAGAGTAAAACAAGCTTCAGGCTCCACTGGACAGAAAACAGAATGCTAGACAGGACAGACAGCTCTCCATTTCAGAGAGTTTATAAACCTGCATATTTAAAGACATCTCTCAGACTTACTAAATTTACTCCTTGGAAGGAGCAGATGTTAAACTTCCAGTTTCCATCTTATCAGAACCAATAAGAGGGGAAAGCTTTTCCATTCCTGAGATGCTCAAAGATTTGCCCAGCTGAGACCACTTCTTAGTTTAGACTTCTGAGTACAATGCAAATGTGTCTAAGTACAGCTGAGAGGGAAATCTGTTCTGTGCAAGCACATTTCTCTCCATACTTGTAGCTGTGCCCTACAGAAGCCAAGATGGCATCTGTGTGAGGCACAAGAAGGATCGGCTTTGATGTTATCACTTGTCCCCTACCAGAAATCTCCGTGACTTTATCCAACCATCCCAACTGCACAGGTAACACAAACTCTTTATTTTATTTTATAAAAACAATTGCTTAAGCAATATTCCCTGTATCTTTACAGAAACAATAGGCAATAATATTTTCTTTCACTTCCACTTAAAAGGAAACCTCCAAACAAAGGTGGACATCAAGCCTAAGTCCATCCCAAGAGAGGCAAAGATCAGTCTTGATCTAGTAACAGGTTTCCTAGACAACAGAATAGCAGAGCTTTAAGGTCCCCTCTCATCTCATAGCTCTGCAGGCCTGGAAACAATGAGGTCAAGGGCATTGAAAGACTGTGATTCCTGACTTTTTAAGGGCTGGCAGTGCTTACCTCAAGTCATGCAGAGTCAAGAGGCATTAAAATGACAACAGTTTCACCATTAGGAACGTTATGTCATTTTTGTAGCTGTTTTCCATCAGTTTTCCATTCATCTTTCTTTTCCCATGAGCCCAGGACATTTGGATTGGACATTAATCAGGCAGACTGCCTTCTAGTCACAGGCATGATTTTAGTCACATGTATTTTTAAACTTCCTAATTCCCTACAGAAATAAGATTTTGATAATATACATGTCCTTCCCAGAGTGGCATTAAGATTTTATAACCGCTCCTGTAAGTGGACTGCATAATTTGATCGTGGCGTCATCCCTCCTGGACAGAGGGGCCCTGGTAAGCTCATGCAGAACCACTTATTTGCTGTACTGTCACATATCCTTTACGCACACAACGGACAAATAGTAGATGGCAGAAACATCTAGAAGGTGTAAGAAAAGAAGAGATGAAAGGCAAAAGGCAAAGTGAGTTCAGATAACTTAGGTCATTCAGCTTATCTGCTTACTCACCTACAGCTGCACTACTGCAAGGGAGCCCATTCCCCCACTGTACATCATGAGAACTAAAGTCAATAAATATAGATAAGCTTTATAACTTGCAGGATGCAATAATCATTTCACATGACTCCTTGTCCATGCACTTGGGAAATTCAGAAAATATCAGAGGGAAGGACAGCTTTCATCCTCATCTGTGCTGGAGAATCGCCTGAAGCATCCCCCAACAGCTGGGGCAATCTGCACTCAGCTATGCTGTGACTCGGGTTCCCATAGTCGCACAAGGGTGAGTGGAAAAGGTCACTAAAGGAGATAGGTATGGTTTAAAGTACAGGTAAACCTCAGTCGGGTAAACAGGTGAGATACTGTGGCATCCTTGTCCATATGCAGCACTGGTACATCTATGCCAGTTTTCCAGGCCCTACCTTGCTCATGTCCAGACAACACGGACTGTTCTTATGTGCAAGGCATTTCTCTCTCGGCCCCTTCAGCTCCTGTTCACGTGCGATAACATCAATAGGCAGCAGTGAAATCATTTCTTCTCTCAAGCACATGACAAAGCCTACCCCCTTTCAGCGCCAGTTCTGCATGACAGCAATCCTCCTTCCACCAGTCCCATGGTGCGCTCCTTTTGACCTCCTCCTGGTAATCGCCAGGGTTCCATAATCAATTTACCAATGGTTACACATCAGTATTTGTGGTGAGTATTTACCCCAGCTGGGCCCAACAACAGCAAATCCCCATCCTTAAGAAAGCTGGTGGCATTACCTCGATCAAGGAAGGAAGCTTGGGAAATTCGGCTGCTCTGGGGAAACTTAGAAAAAAGACCCTGTCACAAACGTGCTGCCAAGCCACCCTGCTTATTGCAGCAGACAAATTACCTCCTGATTAATTCTGTCCCAACAAACGTCTGCAAGGGCTGCCAGGCAGCAGCAACATTTGTTTAATCAGAGCCTCTGGAAAATTAAACACTTTTGGTGCCTGTGATAGATATCACCTTCCTCCCCCTCTCTTGCTCTCTTCCCCAACCATGGAGTCGGAGCCATTCTCCTCCTCTACAGCACAGTGGAGAATGGAATACAGATGAACAATTTAAAGCCAATAAATCAATCTTGTTTTACTTATTCTTGCTTCTTCCATGGCTTTCCTCTCACTGCTGTTCCCTGCCATACAAACATACATACGTATAAATACTGCTTCGGCTAGGTCAGCGTGGTTTTTTTCACCTTTTGTCCCACAGTGGATAACAAATTAACCTCATCAATAGCAAGACTCCCACCATGCCTTCTGCACGCTGGCTGTTACTACATTGTCTGCCTTCACACTGGCCTCTTGTGAACTGAACTCCCACTTGGACACAAAGGACAGATACGAATTTTACGGTGTACTGCCCCATTCTAAATAGATCTGTCTTTCTAAAACACAATGTTTAGATAAGACCAATCAAGGATGACTGACTCAGGGAAGATGCAAGTAAAAGGTTTTTCCTAATGCTCTTTGGAATATCCATCTGACAGGAGATCTGGGGAACACAACTGGCTGATTTGATTGCAGAATATGCCCTGCAAGGCCGTGCTGCACAAAACTATCATACTTTTGAGAGTCATGAATTATACTTCAGTTCTAGTTGAAAATTAAGCAATTATTTTGTTGCTAAAATAGAAATATTCCATCTTTTGCTCTCTGCTGGGTGTGTAAAGAAAATCACTAGCAAAAAGCAGTTGCTTTCTCAATCCTCCCAATAACAGAAATAACCTATATCTGGGCTCAGAGGGACACAAAACACACCCAGCTTGGAAAGGAAAGGTTTTTGCTTTTGGGGGGGAGTGAGGCAGATGAGAGTGATGGCGATCCACAACTTGCTAAAGAGCTATTCACAGCAAATAGTGGGAATAGAGACATTTGTTTCTGTCAATATGGAACCTGTCCTGGGGGCTTTTATGATGTTCTTTTACCAACTTCTTGTGCCTTTTTTTTTTCTTCTTTTTTTAAAGTACTAAACTGCTATTTTCTTTTACAGATCTATCAATAAATGAATATAATAAATGAATTTAATGAATAAAATAAAATGAATTAAATAAAAATGGGGTATGTCTCAAGTATGTCCACAGCACTCTAATTCAGAAAGAATTAAAATAGAATTTTACAGCAATTTTTACTGCGGGAGAGTTGTTATGAGCTCCTCAGGAAGGAAAGGAATGCACAGATCTGTTCTTTCTGTGCAACCTCAAATGTGTCAGAGCAGTAAAATAAATGATGCTATTTCAGGCATATCGTGCTGTATTATTTTTGGTAGTTCCCAGCAGTTTGGTAAAACAAGAAACTTGAACCAACACCACGAGAGGTTCTGTTACACTTTCCATAACCAGTACCACACATGGATTTTTGCCAGTGATGACAATATTTACCATCTCAGGTGTATGATTGACATGTGCTTATTTTATTGCTGTCACCAGAGATATCTGCAAAAGGAAAATAATTCCAGATAGCAGTTCATCTGAAATTTGGGAATGTGGCTTTGTAAACATGACAGGGAGCTCCAAAGCCTGTATGTTAATTGTTGTAAAGGTCACATTAACAAACTTCTGTGGGCACTGGTGAGGGACACTTGCTAGCAATTATACAGGTTATATATGCACCAGAAGTGTGCAGTCTTCTCACTCATAAGCACAGAAACTGGAGAGGAAAAAGGAGAAAAAGGAAAGGAAAATCACAACGGTAAAGAATTCCCACAGCACAGATAGATATCCACTGGGCAAAGTGATGATCATTAAATCACATTGTAGAGCAGGACCGCCCTAATTGCTAACATTTTCTACTACAACTGCTATAATACATTTAGCAAAACTCTCTCTTGGACTAAATATGCTTAGTTCTACTGTGTACAATCAATGGCATTAATTTATTCCAACAAAGTTCTGGCCAGTTTTTAAGGGATCAGCTAAAAGTATGTGATCTACTTTGTAGAGGCCTTGCTACAAGTATAAGCAACCATGCTGAGGGAAAACTCTAGGGAATAGGCTGCAGAAATTTGTTTTATATTTACGCTTTCAACAGGAATGCCATGTCAAATATATTCTGTTGTAAAAATCCTTTTCTTCCTGTACTTGTCTGACCTGAAATTGCACCCAGCAGATGAACAAGGTGAGCATCTCCTCTTTTGCAGCCACTGTTAGTGTCCAGCTATGGCGTGTGTTCCAGAGCGCTGTGGCCAAAGGAAAGGGAAAATTGACTACCTCTATTACAGGACAGCAGTCCAAATTTTGCTCTCTAGCTTAAGAAAATCACAGTGCAATGCTTACTAAACTCTATAAAAAAAAAAAAGTATTATATCAGCTGCCATAGCCCAATTTCACCTTCTTCAGTCTCCTTTGCAATTTGGCATACAAGATTCAGAGCTTCTAAGTTCCAAAGGGACTATTAGATCAACTATCCTGAACTCCTCCCAGAAAAGGATGTTTTATTCTGGAGTTACATATGCACTGAACAGATCTCTAATACATCTTAGACTAGCATCTGGCTAAGATTTGCAGACACTGAGAGTTAGGGAATCCACCACTTACATGACTAATTTAATCACCCTTTGTATCTCCATTCTTCTGGTTCAAAAATAACATTTAAGAGCCTATAATGGGCTTCTGCAATTGTATTCAACAGAAGTGAAGTGGCTAAAATGCACTAAAACTAGGAAAATTGTAACAAAATGGAAAAAAAATGACATTCTGACCTAAGGATTTGGGAATGCTCCTAGTCAAAGTTCTCTCCTTCTCATCCATACATATTAACATATGGCTCCATGTCCTAAATTGTATACGAGACGATTCCTAAAGAATTCCCTTCTCCCTAGTCATAATTGCCTACAAGAAGAAGAGTCTTCTGTGAGGAAAGAAGGATCATTAAGGCCTTTTGCAATTATGTAGCCACAAATTCATATCACTTTCCTTACTATATGCGCAATAGGAAAATTAACCTGAAATAATCTTAACAAGGATTATTGGGCAGAGTTAAAAACAACAATAACAACAACAAAAACAATTAATGCCAAGCTGCACCATGAACTACTGAAACCCATTCATTTTTATTTTGGGTGTAGGAAATGCCTCCAGATGAAGATATTTGTCTAAAGTCCAAATTATAGAACGGATTAGCAGAAAGGAATTAATGCATACCTAGACACATGGCACACATAACATGCAGGGACCAATTTAGATACTTTTAAGACTTAGCCATAGGTGGGAGTGCATTCACTCTGAAAGAGTGGTTTTACTGTGGGAACGTATTCAAGATACAGATGCTGGCTTAGGCAGCTTTTCTTCCCACACAAATCCCTCTTTGCCAACACTTGGATCAATCTGCATGGATGTACAGTGTAGAGATACAGTAATGCAGGCTCACACATGCTTCTTATGTCTGCTGCAAGCCTGCTCTGTAACATCCCTCTCCTGATTCTTTGCTACAAAAGTGGCATGGTATGTTTTCTCAGGTTAGATAGTTGTCAGAGTTTTGGAGGATTGTAAAATGAACCTCAAAATCCAAAACTGAGCTAGCTGCATTTTTTCCCCATACACCTGCAGATTCACTAAGTGGTTGTGTGAGCCAAGTCAAAGCATGTTAATAACATGACTGGCAGTGGACATTTCAAACTGCGTATGGAAAAACGTAGGTCTGGAGCTTGATGGCATAATAATGTGTTTGAATTGCATTGCTCTGCTAAGAGAGAACTTGATAGATAGATTGGCTCTTGACAAATCCCAGCCGTGATTTGTCAAATGTTTAAATGCCCAGAGACAAAATACAGGTACATATATATTTGTGTTCTCTAATGTAGGTATCACTTTCAATATGCCACATTCAGATATGCTATCTGTGCATCCACCCTAACCAGATGTACTCTTTTTTTTCTTTCCTGTTACTACTTTTGCAATGTGATCTTCACTCTTCAGATATCAAACTACTGTCTATATTCTCAGCATTTCTCCCTTCATTTGAGATTTCCAAGACTGTTTTTGGAGCTGATGGAATCCTAAAAAAAAAAAAAAGTGCCACAATGTGCTGCCAAGTAAGTAACCTCTTGACATTTTCACTCGTGTATCAATCCTACCAGTTCAAAGTCTATTCCACAAGCTTCCCAGGAAGATGGGTACACAATCTCCCTTCCCACCCACTCCTCCATCCTGTTTCTGCTGCCTAGACCAAATACATAAGAACGAATACTCTCCCAACCATCTTGTTTTTTATGTGATGGTATGTTGCCACATATGCTGATTGCCAAGTAAGCAAGGAACATACTGTCCATGCTGAAAAAAAGGTGTATTTTAGATTAGACAAAAAATAAAATAGAACACATACATGACGAAGCAGAACTCACAAGGCTGTACAGCAGCTCCATGTGAGTGGCACTGGACTGCCTCTGAGGCAAAGTCCTGGGTCCTGGCCTCTTGACTTTTATGCCCTTCCTTCAACACGCAGGATATTATAGAATCCACTGTTTCCCATGGTGTAAATGGAGCCCAGCAAATGTTCAACCACTTAGATGACTGAATTCTGTGGAGTTCCACTAGTTCTCACTATAAATTCATTATGAATATCTAAACAATAGGTTTCAGTTTATGAAAATATGCAAACTACAGTAAACGGCTATCAAAAATATACCTTTTTGGGCATACAGATGAGGCAAGACCCTGAACCACTGCTCTTGCCCACACTCAGTGTAGCACATACTGCCACGCAGCAGTCGTGAGAGTACAGCTTCACCTCCAGTGTAATCACCTCTCAAGGCCAACAACTAGCCTCAACTAACCAACAAATGGTCAGCTTCCTGAAGTGCTATGAAGGATTGGAAATCATTAAGGAGGAAAGATGAGATGCAATGAAATCTTTCTTAATTATTTTTCTTCTTAAATAATTCTTGCTTACTGAACTTGTATTACTTTCACTAGTGAGTATGTCTACTGTCATGTTCCAGAAAACCAACTAAGCATCATTATGTTTCTCATTAGTCTTGAAAAGATTTTTGTGGATTGAGCTTACAACTGACATGGCTTGCATATATGATAGATTTCTATTGTTCTAGGATCCCTGGTAATAACATTGTTTGACTCCTCTTAAAAAAAACATGAATAGAAAGCATGTGCTGGTTCTGTAACTGATAGCTATGTTTCTGTAACTGATAACTACGTTTCTGTCTTAGCGATAGTGTACAAGTGGCTTTTACCTTTATTCATGAGCACTGAATCTCTTATTCAAAGTCCTTTACATAGTCTCATATCCAATCTACTGCTCATTGCTCTCCATCTCTTTTGGCATATGAAGCAGACTAGCAAACACTCATTATTTGCCAATTTGAGGAGATCTGCCCTGTAGCTGTCTGGACTGTGACCCATGTTTCCTGCTTTTTTTTGCAGTTCCCTATGACTGCAATAGCCTGCACTCAAACATATGAATGCATTTGTAAGCAATCTGCTTATAAAACCAGATCAACAGAATTTTGGAGAATCCATGCTTTTGTTCCTAAAAACATCATCATTACAATTCACATGATTACTATACCTGAACTATAACCAATATCAGCCTATCAAAAAATGGAGTATTATTCACATCCAGGTTACTTGAGATGCTGATCTACTTCAAGTGTCACTTAACACAGACTTAACATATCATGCTGGAGGGCAGCCTTCACTTTACTAGTAGACCTTCTGCTTCATCTTCCTCATCCCAGGGAGGGTTGCCAGTACTGAGTAGAGGACAATGTTCCTTCCAGATCCAGCTGGCATAATGAGCTGTTAGAGAACAGTGGAAACCTATAACCTGGAACAAGTAGCTAAAGTCTGTAATGAACAAAAGGGCAAGTTTTGCAGTCAAATTTACCCAGACACTCTGATTTTAGTGAGACTATCCAGAAAAGTAAAGGTGTTTATCTGAATGGATCGGTGCTCAACTGCTCTTAGCATATAAGTACTCTGTGAAGGGAATAACTGTGAGGAAATGAACAAAACCAGAAGAAAGCAGCATTTTGGCTATATATCAGAGAAGTAATGTCAGGTTGTGGAATCACCTTCCAAGACAAATGGAAGAAACAGCCTAAGCTATTTAAAAATTAACTGCGGAAGTCACATGATAAGTTCCATGCTCACTAAGGACTGGACAACATGACCCAAGAAATCTTTTGTCATCCACAGTGAACATAATTTATCCTGATTACAGATGTAAAACATATTAAGCTTATGTAAAAATGTAATTCATTATATTCCACTTTGGGTACATGGCTTATTTAACGGGATGTCTCCTAGGAAAGCAATTTAGTAGTGCAGCCAATAACATTGTCAGCTGTTTAACTGGGACAGAATTAGCATAAATTCAACTTAATAGGCACATGTTTAGCTTAGACCAAGTAATTGTACATCACAGTACAATTCCACAATCCAGAAGTTTTAAAACCACTGAATTAGCCTACAGAGTAAGTACATAAATGAAATACCTGACCAACAGAATGTGTGGTTTTAATTGTAGGGGTGTATTTTTCATTTCTATCATATTTCTTTGATATATTTCCTTGCTATTTCAAGTCTTTTTAAATCTTTCTATTTTTTATAGTCTCTTTGGAATAAGCATTTACCCAAATGAGCAACTTTCTACCTTGCAAAAACTGTTTCATTACTGTACTGAAACCCATGCCATGTTACCACCCCTGTCTGAAAAAAGGTGGTGGATGACTGCTGCACTTCAGCAGTCTCCCAGAAGTATTCAGATTCTGATACAATTGTTTCTAGTAATCCTCTCTAAACTATGGAAAATGACAGTACCACATTTTCCAGATGTTCCTGCTCCTCAGCAAGATGAAAGAGCCATCCAAATATTAATCTGTCAGCCCACAGATCTGGACAAATATTACTATTTTCTGTATAGAAAAGAAGGAGTCTAGGCTTTGTTTAATGGCATGAGCAATCCATTAAGAACAGGTGATCCAGAACCCAGAGAAACACATTACTGTAAGACTGACTCAAGAAATAATCATCAAAACATACTCATAAATATAGCACAGAAAAGCATTAATTCAAAATGACTTATCACCTCATAAAGTCACCATATAGAGCAACCCATGTACTGGGGCATCTGTTTAGTCTGCTACCTGTCTCCTGTGCCAATCCTTGTTGGAAAAGTTTTTCAAGCTCTAAGTCATTATAGGAAAGTTTTCTTCAAACCTTAGATGTGGACAGCTGATTTTCTGCAGCCTAGCAGTATCAGATCCTGTACAGTTAACTTTTAACAGTCAACATGTAGGTTGTTAATCTAATTTTTGTATCTATTTTTCCTCAGGAACATGACAGCCGGAAGTCCACTCTATGAATGACTATGGAAGACAATAATCTATGGTACCTCAAGCTTACTCTTCAATAAACCCACATTTGTTCTCCAGATTAATCACAGATGATCTTGGAGATAACATGGTGACGGCAGGGGAGTCTGTGGCCTAGGTCTGCTAAGGATGGCATAAACAAATACTAATGTTTTCAAGAGTAGGGTATCTCTACAAAGAAAGCACATGAAAGACATCACTCTCCTTTTCTCCTGAAGATCACTTGCAGGAGACAGAGTTAAAAGGGGTTAGGTTTCAAGTGTTTATAGGACTCTCACAATATGCCCGTGACTTCTAGCTGCTGCCATGGGAGGACAAGGAGTACCTGTAGATCCTATGTTACATCTGCCCAGCCTATGTGGATGTCATGGATTTCCTATGGAGCTTGTCATGACACTCGACCCCAAAATCTAGGCACCTGGTTAGGTCCCACTATGACTACAAATAGTACTCCATTTCCTGATTCCTACTTCTGAGGTGCTCAGGGGGTATTGGAAAGAGACACATCCCCAGTAATAGAAGACCAGATCTTTAAAAATCCAGAACCAAACCAGAGTATGGTGGCATGCTATAATATTATACATTTCCTCATTTTATAAAAATGTTATACACAAACTCTTACTTGAAAGCAACACTAAAAAATAATAATAATAAAAAAAACACTGTGAACATGAGGTTCTGAAAAAACAAGAACATCTCCAAAACCATCTTTGGATTGTATCCCAAGACTCATCTTACTCTGGGTTATCCAGGAGATATTATAGTATTTCAAGCACTTTCTTGCCCTAGGTCATTGAAAAGAGATTTCAGTGTCTTCCATGTTTATCTGTAGACTGAATGGCTGACTACCATACTCCTGAAGAAGAGGTATAATGAGTAGGTTAAATAAGTTAAGTGAGGGCGAAAGTATACAGATCTGCAGTGGTAATTTAATACCCTGCCATACAGGACAAGAATTCGTAGGATTGCTCTATACCACTTAAAAATTCAGAGTAGGGAGTGGATCCATTTAACTGAATCAGGAGAAAAACATACCAACTAAATAATAATTCTGTGTTCATCTGTTTCTTTCCAGGCATGAAAGTTATGATAATTCATAGCATACAAAATAGGTTATAGGCAACCGATGTTAAGTGCAAAAGACCCCAGAATTAAATGAATTTAAGGTCCCTTCCAATCCAAACCATTCTGTGATTCTGTGAGTTTTGCTTTAGTGTCACAACCTACCCTCCAAGTCTATATTTTTACCATTTAGCATCCGACAGGTTTCCAGCTGCTGAGTTTCTATTATCACTTAAGCATTTCCTTTTTTTATAATTATTTTCCACGTCAGGATGACCAATCTTTAATTGTACATTTGTATAAATATTCAATAAGCTCACAGTATGTGTGATTACGTAGTTTAGGACACGATTTCTGGTAAGCACTTAATTCTTTCAAATTGTATTACATTTTAATTAAAGACTATAGCTGAAAAATCAGGCTTCTATCCAGATGTGATTAAAAACATCCTGAAAACAACTGTTTTTAAAATTATAACCACAAGATACTTTTACAAGGACTTTGGAAAGAGGGTGAAAGCAAAATGTGTACGTGCCTGAGTGCACATTCATATCTGTGAGATATAAAAAAATGCCATGAAAACCCGAAACACCTTATTTGCTCATCCTTCACAAAATTCACATATCCTGATAAATTGGAAGTCAATCCATAGAGAAACATGAGGAACCACACTGTGAGGTGTACTTAAAATAAAACAAACAAAAAAATTCAACTGTTTCTATTATAAACCAGTTTCCATTATAATACTGTCACTATTCTGGGCAAAATTAATTTCAGTGGGTGAAGCAGGACTGGGAACAATACTTGGAATTGTTATTTGAAGTCAATTAATGTAACCTGCCAGTCGGCTTTAGCCATGGCTTTGTTTTTTAAACTTTGAATAAAAATACAAATCTGTATTTTTTCCTTCAAAAATGTTGTGAAGTGTTACCTAAATCCAGGTCCCCCTTAGGCTTCAAGCAATTACAGAAAATGTAAAAAAAAGTATATCCTTGTGAAAATCCCACACACCTTTGCCTTGAAATTGCAACTATGCCAAGTTCAATTTAGAAGATCAACAAGGAATAGCGATTTCTACATTTTCTATTATTTTTCCAAAAAGTGGCACTGTTAAAGGACAAAAAAAAAAAAAAAAAGGGGAGGGGGGAGGAATGGGACCCCCATTTCTACTATTCACCAATATCCACCAGTCTGCTGGCTGCAGCAGGTATAAATGAACATTAAAGCTGGGCACCATCCACCTGGCTTTTCAAAGAAGCTGGTAGATGACAATCAAGTGATTTGGCTCAGATCCTGATTTAAAGCTTCACCCATTTGAAATCCTGGTCCTGGCATTTAAAACACTATAGAAGGTAGGACCTAGCTATTTGAAAGACTTCTCCCCATGCCTCAGAAAGAGTATGATCAAGGGATAACGTAAGGCCAGAGAACACTGATCGCAGTCATCCATGCTGCAGAGGTTATTGAACACAGCAGGTTTTTCAGGATGTCCTAAAAATTCTTATATTAGCACCTCAATGCCTTGACAGAGGGTGTACTAAAAACAAAAGGGAAAAAAAACCTGAAAGAAATGTATAACCTGATAACCTCTCCATGCTGCAGCATATGGAAAAACTCTCTCCGACTTACGTATGGATATATAATTTACTGTCTAAGAAGTTTTGGAAACATTATACTTAAAAATGAAAGAAAAAAATTTGAGCTGCACATTTTCCTGTGAACAAAGGGAGAAAGGTTTTCTGACATCTGATTGATAACTTACGCTTGTTTCCACTTATGCTAAGATTTTGATTAGCTGCCTCTCACCTAAATTTCTATTAAATAACCCTTCCTGAGACCCCTTATTGCCCTCAGTATTTATTTCCCACTGCCTTTCCTAATGTATTCTGTCCTTAACTAAAGTCCTTCAAAGTGCTTTCCTCTGGTAGAATAAAAGCCACGCTGAAAGCCTTCAAATACAATACATAGGACCCAGGAAGAAAAATAAGTAGAGCTGCTGAACGTACGTATCAAACCCATGAAAAGTACATTCAAACAGACATAAAATTAACTGAACAAATGCATGCTGATCTCTGTGAAACACTTGCTGGATCATTCAGCTGCTGCCTCTACACTAAAGAAGTGTTGCCCTCTGAACTCCACACAGAAAAAGGGATGCTATTAAAAATTCAAAGAGAAGACAGGTTTGTTTTTGCCAGTTTGTGAATTTGTTGAAAAAGTGACCTTTCAACACCTGTGGGAAACTGAACTTACATTTTTTATACCATCGATATATGTGCTAACTTAGAGCAAGTTACAGCCAGTATGTGTTTCTAGAAATAATAAAACCTCAGACGTTGGTTGGACAGCAATTTGAAAACAGACTGCTGAAGGACAGAGGGATGTTGCTATTGACTCCTCTAGAAGAGCTCCTTCTTTGAAGTTGTATCTTTTAATTATGTATCACTACATTGACATTAGATTTTCAAAGAAATAATGGAACAAAAGTATCACATTGGTTTGAATACTAAATAACTTCAATAATTTTTCTCTTCACGTTTTGCTTACAGTGCGTAAGACCTACAAACTACTTCAAACTAATCAGAAGTAACTCATCTGTTTCCATTTAGAACGGTTTCCTCAAAAATCTGTTTAATTTGGCAGCAATTTTCAAGGGGGAAAACATGCAATTTTGACAGCAATACTGATGACGCAAACCATGCCCAAGTCCTACAGGGTTATATTCTCCTATTGAACCGTAAAGACCATTAGTATTAATAGAGGTTATGAACATGCACTTCCCTCAACACATCAATGCAACACCGCTGTAAGGGAAAGAAAAGGCATCACAAAGGAGCGCAGTGCCCATGTTTCCATATGCATTACTCGGAGGTCAAAGTCTTCAGAACTAATAGGCTGGAGGTGCATGCTTACAGACTTAGCTTGGCTTTCTGGAGGCTTTGGAGAAAATCAGCTTTCAAGGATGACTTGTTAACTCTGCTCAAACCTTTCAGAACAGATACACTGCTGTAGGATGCAATAATCTTGTCCATGAGCATCTCATGTAAACAAACAAAAGACTTCTTAAAAGCAGGCGGAAAACTTGCTCTTTATGTAAATTGTTTCCAAGTAACTCGTGTTTGTATCAGCCTAAATCTTTTCTCTAGTTCCTTCTTCTTTTGGATTTTATTAACTGATGATTCTTACCTTAGTATTTCCATTAGATATAAAATTACCAAAAAATGTTCCAAAAAGAGGTCAACCCATACTAATGTTTCTGTCATTCATTATCCAGATATAGGGCAAGAGCACACTGCCCACTATAAATGTAGGTCAAAGACTCATCACCACAGATGCTAACAAAATAAACCATGACGACGTTCCATTTATACAGTTTAATCCTCTTTCTTTAAAACAAACAAAAACAAAGAAACAAACAAACAAAAAGAAACAAAACAAAACAAAAGCAAATAAGGGATGAGTCACTCTGGGATTTAAATTTGCACAACTAAGTAATTCATCATGCACCATTCTGGAAGCATAGTGTACTTTAGGGAAGAAATTGAATGTTAAATAATGGGACACAGCAAAAAACAAGATGGGTATTGTTCATGTTGGAGTGTAGAAAAGGGATGTGATTTCTCATTGTTGATCATATGTAGGAGACTACACTTTTGTACAGCAATCTGGTGAAGAAATGTAAAGCCCAATAAAAGAAGAGCTTTGTCCAAAAACTACAAGTAATGAACATATAGTAAATATTATCTACATATTGGAAAGTGCATGGGAAACATGTTTCTATAATTAAATTCTAAAGAGGCAGTGGAACATGCTTCTTTATCCTCTTATCCTCATTTGTGATTGAACAAGTGGGTATCAAAAATAAAAATAGGCATTTTTCAGCTCCAACCAGGCAAAAGCTCATCTCTCGGTTCTGCTATTACAGTGCCCATGGCAACATATTTACTGATACAGAGACAAATTAGTGATTAACCTAGGAAAACATTCACTCAATGTGATGCATGACATGCTTTGACAGAAAGAGATGAAAAATCATTGCCCCAAGAAAATACTATGGAGGACGTACAGGCCTCTTACTAACGTATCACAGAAAAACTGACATCGGAAGGGACCTTGGAAGGTTCATCTTGTCAAGTCCCACTGCTCCTGTACACCACTGTACATACATGTAGGCTTTCACGTTAATTCTATACACATGTAGAATTACACACGGTAATTTAAATGGTCATTCATGCAATGTGCTTACTTGTATCATCAATGGATAACGTGTTTTTTTTAGTTGGCAATTTAGACATTCCTTTTAATTGTGGGAGTTTTGACTTTAATTAATTACAATTAAAACTATCCATTTTTTCTTCTTTTAGTTATTCTGATCCCACAATCATAAATTAGGAGCAATTTTAATGATTTGCAAAAGGAAAACGTTGCAGAAAAAAATGACATTTATTTAAAGTGCAGTAACTACTCTGAACTAGAGTTGGCACATATATTCTGGAAAGGCTTTTAAGATGCTTTAGGTGACTACATCCACTTTAGAGGATCACTTTCTACTTTTTAAGTTTATTTAATGCTTATCTAACATTTCTGAGGCTTCATCAATCTTACTGTTGTCATTCCAAATCATCTCTACCATGGCTATTATGATAGTCTGCATCCAACACTGATGGTTCTGTATTATTATCTACTAGAAAACACAAACTTCTCTCCTAAAAACAATCAAATAAACAACAGCATCAACAAAACAAACATCAGAGAAGTCTGCAATTATCCTTAGACATACGAGTGGCTCTAGCCCTTGTAAACTGTCCACATCACCAACCATAGAGTTACGACAATTAACAGCAGCTGAAGTTTTGACTGGCTTTTGGGAATAATTTGATGTTGCTTTCTCTGAATGAAACTCTTACCTCTCTTCCTACAGGTCACATTTAAGAAAAAGGACTGCAATAACACTATGATGAAAATGTCATGAACTGTACTTCAAATGAGAGAGCAAGGAAATGGTAGCTCACAGGTCACTAAGCTTCTCAGTTGTACACAGCAGTGACAACTGACATCACATTGCATTATACTCTTACAGGGTACCTCTTTTCTCCTTCTCTGAGCGACACAAATTGGTATTTTATTCCTCTGTTGAATCTGTGTCACGAGAAATGAGATTTCAAACCAGAGCGGACTCTGATTTCAGTCACAGCTTGAGACATAAGTATTTAAAACAATGTATTAATACAATGTATAAATCCATATTTATACATTATACATGAGAGAAAAATCTAACAAAACACTTGAAATGTGTTCAGCAGCAGGATGGTCTGTTCAGTGTAAAAACATTTAGCACATTGTATTTAGCTTCTTTTGTAGCTTGCACACCTCATCCCATGCATCTAGGCATGAAAGGTGAAGCATCTCACCAAGCTCTGGGAAGCAGACAGGGATGGCAGTAGGAACAGAGTGAGTTGTGTGGGGTTCAGCTTCAAACAGAATGGGCAACAGCATGCACACATGGAAAGAAAGCTCGTTGACCTGTCCTTGTATTTGTGAATTTACTGGCCTGCAACTCAGAAGCCAAGATTCTTCCAGCTTGTTGTTTCAGCAAACCAAGGCAGAACTTCAGTGTGTGAAAAGAACAGCTTTGAATGGAACGATGTAACTTCTACAAGACACACAGGAGATTCACTAACATTTAAAAATGCCTAAAAAAATAAATCAAGGCAATAGACATGCTGTCTCTCTAGAAATGGCTAACATTTGGCACTTTCAGTCTGGTAACATTCTGCAGCTCAGACAGAAATCTCCTCTTGACAACTCTTTGTGCCCTGCTACTTACGGTTTGCCTAGTTAAACTATTATTGAACGTAATTATTATACAAAGTAATGACAATTATCTCAAAAAATCCTAAGATATTTGCATGGCCCTTTTCACAGCCCTGTTTTTTCAAGCTCTTGTCGCATAAAAAACACTTGGTCTATCTTGGGAAAAATGCTTTCAACTAGGTCACATCTCTACTTAGTTTTTGCCATCTTAGCTATGCCAGTTACTTGCAAAAAAGACCAGACCAAACAAAACAACAACAAAAACTGCACCAAGTTGTTCTGGGCAAAATCCCTAATGCAGATGTAGCTATAACAACAGAACTTTCATCATCTGGGTTGATTGTGTAATTACACAGAGATTACACATAAGAACAGCATAAAATGCCTTCAAATGGCATACACTGTGTCTGCCCCAGGAGATACACAGCTCTGCTGACTGATGAGCCTTAGGAATGAACCTGCACCGCAGGCAAACACTTTGAGGGAACAGATTACGAAGTCTGAGATGTTCCTTTAAAAAGCAATTCCTGATATTATGCCTGTAAATCAACATTTTTGCAAATGAGACAGTGATTGTGCTGGCAGGCTGATGCCTGAAATTCATAATCCTGAGATTTAGGCTGCCCTCAAAAGGGTCATAAAAGCCAAAAACATAATCGTGACAAATATAAGTATTTCCCTATTTGACTGCCATTTATTGGTAAGTCTTCTGTAGCTGTTAGGGGTTTTTGGCAGAACCTCTATTTGCATGGAAGATCCCCCAAATGATACTACCAGGTTCTAGTCCTCAACTTGAATGTCTGCCTGTCACTCCCCGTGATGTACAAGCGCTTTATGGCTTCTTCATAAGCTTTCCTTGCCCTTCAAGTCCACCATGGTCTCCTGGCTCTCTGAAGACCACTGTAAGATGTATTAAATTACCTGACACAGACTGAGCAAGAGAAAGAGCTTCCTGCTGGCTTTTGGTGTGTGGAACACATATATACAGTATTTTCTGTAGTTACTCTCTGCACTTGTTCATTTGTTCCTAGTTGTTTTGGCAGGTTTTCCTTTCAAATTATTTCTTTTGGGCTCTTAATCTTAATCTCCACTTGCCAAAGAAAAATGGTGAACAAGGCACACAGCTCTCAGCAGGAGCAGGAGCAACAGTCTGAATGAGGAGAACAGCAAAGCTGACAGCTGTGCTTTTCTGCACTGAGCACAGTGGGTAAATCAATACCCCGGCAGCCCTGCTGCCATCTGTGGAGTTTCTGGAGCAGACGGGTTATTTATAGAAACTTGTTTGCACAAAGCCAATATTTACCTGTCAGTGCTGTCAAAATTTGCAATCCATCTTTACTGTTACCCTGCTGTTTTTCATGTCAATAGTGGAATTTTCCAAAGGAAAATACTGTAACATTTCCCCCCCTAAATGTTCCCTTCCTGCAAGGGTCGGTTACATTAATTGTTGCAGCAGGAATGCATCTGGTTTCCATGGGGCTTTGGGGATCCTCCAGAATGCTGGAAAGCTTAGGGGATGTCAACTCTAAAGAGCCCATTTATTTGTCCTGTTCCAGCAGCAGCAGCATGGCATTTCCCTGCCAAGGCCAAACTGAGATTTTACACTACCAAAAACAACACCCCCCTCCCCCCCCCCAACAACAAAAAGGTTTCCTTTTTGAAAGTTTGGCTACTGCTGCTACTGTTGTAAACATAGCTATCATTTTCAAGCAGAGAAGTTTTCAAGCAAAATTTCAGTGGGTTTGCCTTCAGAAGTGAACTACAATTTTACAGCCAAGTCCCAGGAATGAAATGCACAGGTGATCTCAAGCCTGGCTGACATTTCCTCACCAAATGACAGCCGCGCCTGAGACTATATGAAGGAGGCAAGAAAGAGTAACTAACCTCTAGTTTCTGTCCCATTGCTTCAGGTCAGAAGCTGGGTTGCACCACCAGGACAGTCTAAGGTAGCAGGACTGGCTTCTGCCAGTACCTTTGGGTGGCTAAGCAGAGGCTGTTGCTCCAAAGGACTATTCTCAGAGATACAGTTCAATTGAAAGTTGCAATCAAACCCAGCAAAATAAATTTACATCACTTTCCATTTTAGCTAATACAAGAACATAACTGCTACCACAAACCAACTCCTGAGAGCACTTTGGGTCAAACCTAAACAAGCCATCACCTCTCTATGGGTCAGCACTCTGCCATATAATCCATTGGCAATCTACATTTCCTGCAAACTCAAAGGACAGGAATGGAGAAAGCAGGGCAGGGCTTAAAGCAGGAGCAGTAGAAGCATTTTGCAATAAATAATATAAAGAATAAGGATTAAATTATTCTGTCAGGTGAGGAATGTATTGTGTGATTTTACACCAATGTATGTAGGACACCAGTAAAATACATGCCAATCTAAGAGCCATCTAAGTGATGAGGGGAACAGGTGAATGAGAACACCAAAGTACATCAGAAAGTCTCTTAGATTTGCTTTTGTTTGTTTTAATATTAATTATAATGCCCTATGACTTAAACAGCTTCCTAGCCAAGGGCTAGGATGCAGAGTAGAGACAGAAAATAGAACAGGGAAATTTCTCACTTTTGTTTTTTCCACTGTGACTCACAAAAAGAATCCTCTTTATATAGTGTGGTTTCAGCTGATTTTTGAATATTGTTTAAAGTGCATGCCAAAGATACAACAAAGTAATTCCTCCTCTCAGATAAGGTCTACAAACTCCCCCCAGGGTAAATATTAGAGAGCTTGCAGGAAAACTGCTTGTTAGACAAATGGAGCCACAGATGTGACTTTTATCTAGCATGCTAAGCAGGGATGTTACATGCAAGGCAGAGATGCCCCAATTGTGGAGAGTAACATTTTTAACAGAGACATTTCTCAAAAACAAGAGGATTCTAGACCTTTTATTTATTTAGAGAATTTTCTGGTCTTGTCTCCTGCAGCAGGAGTCCTTCCTCATTTTTTTTTTCAATAGAAAACAAAAATGTTGAGATCTGATAATGTTCAGGATCTCACAGGATCGGTCTACTGGTGACAAAAGATCTTAGAATATGCAGAGCATATCCACAACTGCTTAATTGTTCTTTCCCTTAACAAATAAGAGAATCCAAGAGTGTGCTACGGGACCTCTAGGGTTCAAAGTTTTTCTGCACTCAAACCAATCCACAGCCAGAGCACAGTACCGTTCATTCCATTTCATTATATTCCAAGTTTTATACTTGCAATGTCAATGCTTCAATTGTGCTTTCCCAGATCTGGTTTAGCTATTGCTGTGCTATTGCTCCATGCTGATCTGATAAACATTTGTCCTAACATGCCAGAAAGCAAACAAAGCCCCTAGCCCAAGCCTTCGCTGGTGAAACCACACCTCATTTGTTAAGCTTTGACAGAGGTCACAGCAATAGGAATACTCCTTAAAAGAAGAGAAGACTCATGGTAATAGTAATGAGAAAAGACAGATTGAGTTTAAGTACTCGACTGGAGTTCGATATGTCCATGGATAGCCAGGAATTCTTTTTAAAAACAGGTTAAATATTACCAATTTCCACTGCTTGAGTAGAGCTGAGTTAAAAACTTGGCAGAGACTATTTCTGGATATTACTTGAAGGTTATTTTCTAACTTAAAATACTAAAAAACAACTGAAAGTAGGCCATTCCTTTAATTTATGCACTGTGTCAACATCTAGGTTGCATTGATCTGATTGCTGACTGCCACAGATGCCTTTGTATGACCTTGGACACATCACTTAATCCTTCAATACATTCTGCTTCTATCTTTCTCCCCAGCATTGAAGACTGGCAACTGCTACATCTAAGACAGTGGATGGGAGAAGGCACATTCAGTGCTTAAATCAATGCCACTTTGGACTAAGATGCTAAGGTGCAGTAGTACAACTGGAAATGATGGGTATTTTTGCTTTCCTTTGCATTACCTAGGAACTTCATTTAAGAAATGTAATCCTCAGATATGAGACTATTTCATTTAAGAAATGAAATGTATCTCGGGACACTGAAAGGTCCCAAGATCAGCAGTCCCCTTGACCTATACCATGGCATATTACGTAGACAGCTTTGTTTTCTATGTAGATCCACGTGGCTTAAAGGACATTGAGAAATGTTGTATCCTGCAACATGCAATGAGACACATGTAAGAGAAGTTTAATGGTCTCCTCTGCTCTGATGTCTACTACTGAGTTGCAGGGATATGACCTGGGTGATCCCAGTGATTCTTTTCAGTCCAATGTTCGTTAATCTTTTTTCTTGAGCCTGATTTAAGAGAAAGAAAAAAAAAAGAAAGAAAAAAAAACAAACAAGGAAGAAAGCTCTGATTGCAGCCTTCAGCATACTTATGTGATTAGGGTAATGAGGAAGAGACCATTTTATAAAACAATTCAGAGATTCTTCCTTTCTTTCCTTCAAATTTCAGAATGCAGCTGGTTTCAGCCTTCCAGCTGGCAAAGAGGGGACTCCTTGCTGTAAATACTCTGCTTAATCTGGGGACTTCTCAATCAGACACAGCTGAAGTAGTGGCATGATTATAGGCCTTGGTCAAGTGTCGCAATACAAGATGATTTATATTAATCAGCATTCTCCAGAATCAATGCAAAATAAATCTAACACAACCACAGACATTGAAAAAAGTCTTTCTGAGCCAACCACTCTCCTTTGTTTGAGTACACCCTCTTGACAGATGGTAGTCAAGTGACCAGACGGTCACAATGGCAAAGGACCAGCACACAGACTGGCCCTCAGAAACATCACTGGGATGTGGTTAAGGACATCCTGTAAATTCCCTTTTGGTGTTCACAGGTTGGTTTTGACCTTAAGGAAACTTATCCTTTTGCAAATTTCAGTACGCTGGTGCTGTTACTAGTTGTGAAGAGTTCCAAGTTGTCAGAAGCCATCCATTGTCCTCCATGACAAACTAACCTGTCCGTCTGTCTCCGATGTTACTGAGCCGTGAAATGAAGTGCTTACACTAAGACACAGATGTGCCAAATCTCCTGATTCATGAAGGAATAAACTAATATACACAGGGTATTTTAAATCCAGCTTAAACCCCAACCCACAGGCAATTTACAGGGTAAAGAAGAAAAAGGTGGTGGCAGGGGAGGAGGCGGATGGAGGGGATTTGGCTGGCTCCACCTGGCTTTCATGGCACTGAGGTAAAGGAGCCGAATGCTTTCTTGCTCTGACTGCTTTCATGAGGGCAACTTCTGTCTCTCAGTGGTATTTGACTTCTGATGCCTTGCAGCAAAGCACCAGTCCCTGCTTGGCCAGTCTGTGGTACCGAGGTACCTGCACACTGGTAGCATAGAATGAAGGATGCAGGGAAAGAAAGAAAGAGAAAAGAGAAAGAAAAACGAAAGGGGAAAGTTACTGCAGTCAAAATATGTAGAAAAATTAGGGGACTTTGTACTAGATTACAATCCATCTCTCACACTGGATATAACCTATCTTTCTGGACTTAAAAGTGGTACCGTTTGTGGAAAGTGATTTATTCATATGTCATGAAAAAAATAATCTGTTTTAAAACCTTTTAGAAGTCTAGTATGTAGGGACAGGAAGGGGCATTTCAGTACATGCACCCTAGAGCAAATTCCAGATGACCACATGGTTTGATGCCTTGCTTTCATCTCCAACAAAACTCAACCTTGCTGGCCAAATACAAGCAATACCTATGGAGCCAAAAACATAAGCAACAAGCTCCAGAACAGCCTGTAAGAAATCCAAAGCATCCCTTCCCATCATAAAGGTTGCCCACACAGGTTCTATCAGAACATGTGCATTTTTGCTCGCAAATATGATCAGGGACATTAAATTCCCTTTGTTAGCTGCATTTTCCACTGTGTCTTTGCACAGGCATGGATAGGCTGAGCGAGGCAGGGCATTGGAGCTTCCTTTATTCTGCACAGGAGAGCATATAAGCCTGGGGAATGGAGAGGGTGTTTTTAATTAATCCAACATAAACAAAACTGCCTGAAAACATAGCAAAGAACAGAGGCTCAGCCTTCTGTAGGTCAAACCCAAGGGCTACATTCATACCCTGGGGCAACTTCATTATCTTCAGCTGAGCTGCACAAGGGATTAATTTAGCCCTCAGAAAAGGGTCAAGAGAAACTGGGAGAGGAACAGAACAACCCATTAATAAGAGCTCTAAAGATACATGCTCACAGAGTTTAGTTCAAATTCCTCCTGTTGGTTGCTGTTTTTAATGTGAGCAGTACATATAGTAACACTACATTTCTATTCTGCTCCCTCTGCTGCTGTCAAAGCCCATTCTTCTATTGTGTATTCTCAAATGGCTTTTAGTTTAAATCATTTATAGTCTCAGAACCCATAAGATACAGCTAAGTACTCTGAGGCTTGTTCACCCACTTGAATTTTTTTCTTTTGCTTACTTTTAATAAATTCTCAAAATGTATCTGTAAGCTGGAGAACTTTTTATTATTATTATTATTAAGCTGCTTTCTGTTTTATCGCTAATTGTTTCAGTTGTAGGCTTCAAGTAGTGTTCATATTCCAGAAAGATAAAGATGTCAGGTTTTAAATGTGACTGTATACCTTAGGTCTAAAAACGTGCAGGAGTCCATTATTGCATCAGCTGCCACTATTAGGCTAGAAAAAGAAAAATGGGGGTGGAAGGGCAAAGTATTAACAGTAGAAACACTGGAGGACTCAGCATTTTTTATCCTCACAGGGCACACTTTTTGTAGCCTATTTTTACATTTCCCAATCTTTTCTTCCTTAAAGATGATCGTTATTCGGACAACACAGTGAAGATGCTACATCAGCTTTTAATCATTTTGATGAACTAAAGCATCCCAAAGTAACTGGAAACAATTGGAAAAATGTAAGTGATACAGAAATTAGTCAAATACCTTTTCCAATACCAGCATTTGCAGGTAAAAAGGTGGAAAAGGTCTCTTCAATAGCCATCTAATTGAAGCTGAGCTACCTACTGCTTCCAAAACAATTCATGTAGCCTCTTCTCACTTGCTCTCCTTTTTTGAGGGTTGCCCCATTCCTCTCTCCCACAGGAGCCAACCTGCAAGCTTCCCACGGCACAACAGGCCTACATCTTTCTCTGAGAGGCGATACATGCACAGGAAGAAGACACATTGGCTCTGGCCACGGTGCAGGGCCACCCCAATCACCTAACAGTGAAGCAGCCCGTGACCTGGAACTTTTACCTGGCCCAGCATGGCTCACCAAGCTGGCACCACTGGTCTAGTCTAAACCTCAACAAGGCCCAGATATTGCCTGTCATGTGCTTTCACACATGCTATAAAGTACAATTGTTCGCACTTCAGCTCTTTCAGAGCTGAATTTGACTGCTCTAGAACTGATGAATTTGAGTTTTGAAGAAAAATGGCCCTCATTTGAACCCAGTGGGTCAGAAACAAGTTTAACTGAACATCAGGAGCAATTTCAGGGTTTGCACATAGCGCTGTTTTTTCATGCTTCTCTACAAAGCCGCTTTTGTTAAAGGAATTTTCACATCTCTTTTAAGCAACTAGAATCTTGATGCTTTAATTATAAAAGTGCCGTTGGCTAGTATAACAAGTTTACATTGGTAAACAGGGTTTGCACTTTATTTCAGGCCATTTTCAAGGAAATCCTAACCGTAGGGGCTCTAGTCTATTTTTTCTTGCTCTGAACCACATCATTGAATCTTCAGCATATTTTCTACCTGCAGCATACCACTATGTCTGGACAGCGTTTTTGCTCATGCATGTCACAGATGGAGAACCAGGGTGCAAGAGTGAAGTTCTCTTCCTTGGTTCAAGTTAGCAGAAAAAGTCTGTGGTAGATGGAGGAACTGAAGCAGTCTGTGTCAGCCTGACTTAGTCATAAACCACACCATGAGATGGTGCTTTCTCCCCTGCTGCTTCTCAGAGATAGCAAGCCTGCCAAATATAAATAATACCTTCTTGTTCAAGGTTGGTCTTGGTATTTCCATTCTGGACATGGCATGAATGTTTTCTCTTCCCTTCACAACACAGACTGCCAGCTACAACAAATCTTGGCTTGCAGTTCTGCCTTCCCCATCATTAACTCTTCTTTGCCCTCAAACACTGCAGGGACTTGCTCCCTGCTTTCCCCTCTTGGCTTTTGCTGAGTACTTTCCAGCCGTCATGCTGCTCTGGCCACACACACAGTGATTCTGACTTCACGTTGCCAGATCTTTAGAGACAAGCCTGTACTACTTTTCCTGGTTTCAAGCAAATGTAGTAAAGACCTCAGGAAGTGATGACCTTTCTTGCGAATTATATAACTTATATGTAAATTTAGTATATATTTAGAAGGTAGCTAGCTACCTTTCTAACTAGTATCACATGCATCTCTGTAGATTATTTGTATGATACGCCTATAGGGTACCTTCTGATAGAAGATCAATTTGGCCACTATCGAATTTATTATGTCTGTCTAATACTAACCTGGAGCAAATCTAAGGGATCACTGATGTCAGTGAAAAGCTACTGGAAGACATCCATGAACATCTATGATCTCATTCCTGATACCTGCATTGCTGGAAACAGGGCCATGGGTTTTATAGCATATCCAGGTATTTATGCTTCTGATTTCCTTTATCTTAGGAACAGATTTCTAAAATAAAATTGTGGGAGAAATGCAAGTGATTTAGTATTTAAAAAGAGAATCACCTAATTCTGAAGGTTTATTAACAGCATTTCATTTTATGGGTTTGCACTGTGATGTGCCTAAAAAGTGTCTCCCTTTGTCTTCCTTTCTAATTCCAATCCGGAACACATAGGGTAGGATAGATGTCTGTACCGGAGGTGTTTTAACCAACTCATGCTGATACTTCAGTGAAATCATTAAAGGCTACCATGAAGTATTCTCTCTCACTTGCCCTGTGGCAAGGCAAGCCTTAATGATACAATGCACCCAGGGAAAATGTAGACTTCCAGATCAGTAAGCAGAGCCAACAGGCTGTAGAGGAAAGCTCTATTTCATGATGCTAACTGAAGTTTCACCAGAGGTGGGATTACTAAGTAGGGATACTTTTCATCATTACTTCAGTAAGGCCATCATTAAAAGCTCCGAAAAAGAGAAGAATGACATCCCAGCATTACATTGAACGGAACAACTAGACCAGCCAAACTCATTTAAAAGAAAATCCAACAACACTTAACCGTCAACCAGGTTAAGCTGCTTTCAGTTTAAAGACCAGGAAGACCATTGAGGCTCTTGATGAGACCAACACCACTGACTGCAGGGGGCTGGATTATCATGCTTAGAAATCAGTGGTTACAGATCCCGAATTACCACAGGATTAAGAGCAGAGCAGATAGAATTTCACTCCAGTGCTCAAATGCTGCTGTCAAACACACAGAGTTTAATCTTCCTCTCCATCAGCCCTGAAAATACACACTAAATAGAAAGTAGAAATCTGCTCTCTTTCTTCTTTTTCAGGCTCATACCAAAAACCTTTTTAAGTAAAATGTTTTCAGAACTCAACTCCTTCTCAAGGCTGATACCAGCAGGAAAATAACTTGAATGGTAGGTAACATCTTTAGGCTGCTGTACTGCCTTGTTTTACTCATACATTTGTCAGTACAGTGTATGTATTAATTTAGGTACTTTTTTTTTTTTTGAAGAAGTCTTTTAAATATGCCTAGAATTACATAGGAAAAATAAAAATAACCTGGCAAGACAAGTGTTTTGCATGTCCTATAGAAATTCACATTTCCAGGGAAGAGCTTGTGAATTGCATTCGTATGAAGTCTTCTAGGACTACAGGACTAACCAAAAGGTGAATTATTACTAGACTATTTATTACATCTTTACACACAACACATATATTTCCTCTTCTTTTTACACCAGCAGTGTCAGGAATACTCGTTATCTCCTCCTACTTCATAAAACTGGATTTTACAGTAATTTCTAATTGGATTCTTGCATCCTAGTGCCATATTAAAAAAAAATAAAAAAATCTCCTTTCCCCAAATCTAAGGGACCCAGCTTTCCAAAGAACCGCAGATACTTTTCAAAGAGGCTCAAATCACATTTCGGTAGCACATGCATATTGGATTAATCCCACTGAATTATATAAAATGGCTCCTATGTGTAGTTCTGCTTAACACAATAGGGAACTAGAGAATTTGTTATTAAGCAGCCTGCTCCTAGATATAAATGAAATGTATTTTAGTTAATTATCTCCACTCTCTATCTCTCTCTCACACACACAGAGAACTGAAGAAATAGAAAACTGAAGAGTAACACCTATAACTAAGATATTTATTATATATATAACAAACCAGCAGTCTCTTTGCTATCATATCAAGACTGTACTAGTCCACTGGAGAATTAAAATAAAAGTAAAATGTTACAGCTAGATTTAAAGAGTTAAGCATACATAACAAGGCTTGATTATCAACCTATTATGATCTAAAGTACATACATCCTTCTGCTGAGTCAATGTAATTTTAAAAATAGTGTATTCTTAAAAAAAAAAAAAAGATTTCCTACACCTTTAAGGCTTATAATAGGCATCAATGGAAAGGAAAAAACCTTACTCTGCTCTCCTACTGTTCGCTGCAGGTAAGAGGAGCTTGCAGGTTTTCAGCAAAACCTCTGCTGTCTCTTGACAAAACTGAAATTATCAACAGGGGACAACCGCAAGGCAGCAAGATAAATCAGTGCTACTACAGAATGACTTGGAATGATGAAACAACTTGATTGACTGTGCTGCTGGACTGTACCAGCCAACTTGGCTACACGTACCTTTTCCTCTTCCTTTCTCCCTGCATCCTGAGAGCAAAGCAAGTAGCAAGCTGTTATCCCTGGTGGAACAAACATTCTTTTTTTTATATAACGGTAATCAGAACCATTGTTTGTTTTGCTACTTGACATCTTTTGCTTTCCTTAGGAACATGTGCCGTTTGACTTCCTTCATGGCATAATTTGGCCACTTCATTCCACCAGAAAGATGACCCCTTGATTCCCTTGATCATAGCTCAGGCAAACTTCTGGAGCAAGTAGCTACTGAGCTCTGGTGTTTAAGTTTAAAATCATATAATTAGCTGGGGTTCTTTCCTATACTTGTCACTTTACAAATCTGTCACATATCTCTTTGACTGAAAAAACAAGTTTCTTTCAATTACCAATACCCAGTAATACTTGACAGAAAGGTGACTATCTCCTTGGTTGAAACCTGGCAGCAAAGTGCTTTATAATCGAGAAAACCCAACACACATCTAGCAATTGTTTTTCGTATCAAATCGATGATAAATGCTAGTGCTCAGATCTGTATGTCTGAAACTCCTAATATTTACCCCACCAAATAAACTCTTGGTTAGAAGCTTCTAGCTTTTACCATAAATATTTGTAAAAGTCCAAGTCATGAAATTCTCTGGGCTACAATCTTTTGCAGTGAAAACGCTTACTGGAATTGGTGAAAAGTTCAGTCTGGAGCAGAGGCCCATGAGTTTTGAATGGTGGAAATCCTGCATGCAAAGGTGGGTTCATATATAATTTCATGCACGAACAAGCAAAACTTACTTTGTTTGAGACTCTCTTGTACTTTTTCTGTAGCATTAGAAAACAGCACAATTTCACTTGCAACTGAAAATGTGACTTAATACATTTTAAGCACAACCCCCAAACATTTTGTTATTTGAGATGGGGTGTTAATTTGAACAGGGGATTTAAAAAGGTAAGTTATAGGAGGTGAGAACAAAGGAATTTATCTGGGAAACAACTGTGAATAAACTTTCCACACTTTCATTAAATATTTAACTGGCTTATAATAGCATTTAAAGGCAGAAAAAATCAGGACCAAATATTAATATATATATAGATATAATCCAACTTCTTGTTGCTGTTGCAAAACATCAGAGGTATTTCTAACTCAGGCCGTTGCCTATTTACTTTATGCACCAAAGCAGCTAGCAGTGTAAAAGTGGGAGGTTTCATGGACATCATTACAGCTCTGCAGCTGTATTTCAAAGCATGATGAGAGTCTGAAGAGGCGGTGAAGACCCTTACATCAGGGAAGCTCGCCTTTCTGCAGACTGAGCAGAGCTTCTGTCAGCCACATGGGTGAATTCTACCCTAGAAAATGTGAGCGTGGAGAAGAAGGGGAGGAAAAGGTCCCTTGTGAAGGCACAGAGAGATACAGGAGAGAAGACAGGTTGATCTATGGTTCTTCCCTGTGGCTAGAGCCAAAGATATATTTTAACACCTTGTGTTGAAGACAGGGACTCTGAATTAGTTTTCCTACAGAACAAGGTTCTTCCAGCCACAATGTTCCTTGGCACTGTGGTGAATTATCAGATGCAGAGGTGACTACCTTGCTGGGGTGACAAAAACTGGGACAGGCTCCCCTTGGATGGGGTTCAGGCCATTGGCTCCAGCATGGTTTAGCATATCCTGGCTGGCTGAAAGCCAGGGGCTCTGCTGTGGCTGGTAGTGCTGAGGCATGGGCACGACAGAGCCAAACGCACACCTTGATGCCCCTGGGCCTTCTGTCCCTGATCTACATGGAGGGCAGACAGGCTCTGCAAAGTTCCTCTGCTGTTTACACTCAGGTCAGCAAGAAACACAAATAGCTGCATTTCTACCTCTGCAGATACCTAAAGGGACAGTTAAGGCAGTCCTTTGGGAAGCACTCACTGTGGCTGGGATAAATCTATGACAGTTTACAGCTTTGCCAGATAAGGCTGGAAATGGAAAGACACTACACTTTGATGAGAGGCTCCAAAGGCAGCATTAAGATAACACCATCCTTCACAGTGGCTTCCAATAGACGCCCGGCAGAAAATCCACCCTAAAGTTAGAACCTTAATAACTTTCATAGCAAAGGGAGCTATATTTGTAGAGATCTGGAAAATCTATAATTGTTTATGTTTTCAAGTCTGTTTAATTACCTGGGTGAGACTAACAAATAAAGAAACGTTCTGTTGCTTCTGAGCAGAAGATCTGCAGCTTACCCTGCAAGTCTTCCCCTCGTTTCCGAGATCCGTGGGTGCGTGTCTTTTATAAATGTGAACTCATTCAAATCTTTTCACCATTTCCCCCACTTTTTTTTTTTTTTTTTTTTTTTTAACATCCATTTCATTCTCACAGGTGTCAGAATAAAGTGACAGCTTTGATCTTGGTGGTGATAACCATAAGTGGGTAGATACTTTTCCTTGAAATACAGCCTGGGAGTGGATCCAGGGGTCAAGCCAGAAGGTTACATATATTTGAAAATCTAGTTTAAAAGAAAATCCCTTTGTGTGGCTTCTAATATGTCTTTGGATGTGAATCTTGAAATACCTATCTGTGAAAGCTGCTCTCTGTATAACGAAGTTCTAAGTCTTAAGAAAATTGAAGTTCAAAGAGAAGAGAAGACTAAAAGAGTTGGGTTTCTAGCTATGGAACAAACGCTTTCTTTGCCACATCAAAAGCGCTGATAAAAGCAGTCCACCAACTCCGAATAAGAGCATATTATTTGATGTATTAATTTGACAGCGTGCTAACATTAATATGAACATTAATATGAAGATCTCCTTTTTCACCCCATTACAAGATTGATTTTGTGCATTATAGAGGAGTTTAAAAGACCCAAACTACAACTAATCAAAGTTCTAGTTTATATGAAGGTCATTTACTTCCCTCAAGGCCTGACTTTTGCATCCTTTTTTTTTCAAAACCATTTAATGCTTAAGTAGAGAAACAATTTGTGTGAAATCCACAAAGAAGGCGATCTATGCACTACAGACTTTTCAAACTGCTACAGATTTATTGCAGTATGTATGGGCTCTGCAAGTTACTGATGCCAAGGATGCATAATTCAATTCACGTTTTCGTTTTCAGAGTGAAAGTCATGTCTCCTGCTATATCTCATCATAATTTTATTTGGGTAAGGTATGTATTTGGATGATGCTACACTAGGAAGAGGGAGTCTGGAAACCAAAATGTCCAGTTAAATGGCCTCTGATTTTGGATATAAAAAAAAATTTAAAATTGTGTCTCCCTCATACAAAGCCAACCTCTCTTCCCACCATGCTTCTACTTACAAAGACATGGCCCTAAGAATGGCTTGTAGCTCCTAATGATGGGGAGTTTTCTTAACGGGGAGAAATGCATCAGGAGTGAAAGGACACATGGCAGAGCAGCAGGACATTTGCCCTCACTGAAGTAGGTGAGGACCTGGATGCTCTAAGGGAGCAGATAAAAATTTCTGCTTGTGGCCATCACTGCCAATGCTCCCATCTCCTTCCCAGGCAGCAGCAAGTGGAGCGGGATGTGAATTTATTACAGTGATTCTAAGTCTCTAAAAGGCATCGAGTCAAAATGTGAAAGGAAGTCTCTAATTTCTTGCTTCTAGATTTTTGCAGTTAAGAAGAGTGAAAAGTTTTTTGGTTTTTGCTTGTTTGTTTTTTAACAGACAAAATAAACAAGCACCTTAAAATAATCACACTAGGATGGGGACAGACATGCTTCTAGGGGCCTGTGCTGGGCTACACTCTATTTGCAAACGATAACGTATGTGAGGTAGTGACACGCGATTCCTCTTTACGAGACCATTACTGAAATCCTGCCAAAAATCTTTCTGTATGCCACTTAGTGCTTCAAGACAATGAAAGAGTAATGACAGGTCTGTAAAATCTGCTGGGATTGACAGTTCTTATTGTTCCGAAAATTTTTGTGACGCACAGGAGTTTTCAGATTAGTGCTGCACAATGTTGAACAAAATGGGTGTCAAGCAAATCAATGGGCTTTTCATGATTCACTCGTCTTTGTTTTACTGCTGTTCCATTTTTAATCTGCGCTTGGTGTTGCTTTGTTGTGTGCACTTGCCATCTGAGATGCGAGTGTGTGTGTACTGAACAGGGAGAGCGAGCTTTCTGTGACTTGCCACGATGTTCGATGGAAGCCATATCCTAGCATGGAGTAACTTTTTCCAGACACGAACAAAAATAAGGAAATGTTTGTATTTGAGCTTTTAGTCTCATTCAGATTTATCACTGCCTGCAATTCCTTTGAACATATCAACCTCAGAAACACCTAAAGGACAGCATTTGGCTTGTAGTTTGCAGAAGAACTACCTACCTACTTGAATAATTGGGTGAAAATAAAAATACAGCTGAGGGAAAACTGAAGACTGATGGATCTAGCATCTATTTAACGAGAACACAAATGAGATCTATGTTTTTACTGAAATGGAAGGGGGGTTAAGATCAAGGGAAACAGTGAAATATGCCAGTTTAGTACTTGTGGATGTACAGAAAGTGAAGAGTCACCACCCATGGTGTTACTTTCTCATCAAAGCAAACCTCTCTTCTAGCATTCTGCTCTACATTTCCAGTATAGACAAACAGATGGGAATGAGGCTTTCTGAGTAGACAAAGGACAGATAACCCATTAAGTTTAAAGTGCAATGAAACAAGCCAAAAGATGTGCACTAGCCATTCTACTCTGATTTTCAACATCACTGTTGCTGAGGTAAAGGGAGAGGAAAATTAACCCACTGCCTTTCAAAAGTCTTGCTCTTCCAAGAAAAACTTAAGCTTAAGACTGAAGATCAGATCAATGTCTGGTGGTTTCTAGTGTAAGCCAATGGAGGTATGCCGATTTGGTCTGGCACCAAGCATTTTAGAAGACATATTAGCCCATCAAACCAAGTGTTTTCCAATGCAATCAATTAAAGCTACCCCAAGATAGCATTTTTCAGCTTCTGTGTCCTCCCAACTGCTGCCAGCATGCCACAGCTCTCACTGAAGCCTACTCACTCCTCTGTTGCTGGAACTCTTATAGCCTGGGAATACGAAATGCTTCTCCCACATAGATCATCCCCAAGCATTAATGACAAGCAACTGTTCTCTGCACCATCAGGTCAAAAAATCTAATGCAAATGTGGCTTTTATTGCAGCACAGATTTTTCTACCTCCAGCACTACTGTGGTTTGAAGCCCTCAGACAGACTGGTATAATGCACCATACAAAGCTTAGCAGTTATAGGCTCTCCCTCCCCACTGCCCTCCTTTTATCTGCTAATGCACAGGGATAGACAAGTAAACAAATCCCTTTAAACAAGGTTATGGGAGATATAGGAACAGTCTTTATTATTTGTCTAATGTGAGTGACTAAACTCAAGAGGTTTGTATTGTTTGAGCTATATCCCTGGAGCATTAACAAGAACTAAAATATCATATTAAAGTTGCAGTGACCTTAAAAGATAACGTTCTCCTAGGCTCCTACATTATCAATCAGAAAATAAAGCAGAAGGTAGGAGGTATAGAAATAAAAACTCAGAAAGATGCAACGGAGCTTCATTTTGATGTGTATCAAATGACCAGTCTGGAGCCAGAGACAAACCATGCCCAGATGTGCAGGAGTCCAAGTTCTCCCTCAGCTTTTTATGAAGTATCTCAGCCTAGATCAAAGCATCCACCTCTAGGATGGGGAGTGGGCACATCTCTTTGCCTAGACTGCTGTACATTATGGGATCTTCAGCTACATCATCAGTGCTGAGTAAATACAAGTGTATGATACAAGTCTCAGGGGAAGGTGACAGAGTAGCCAAATATCTATTTCAAAAAATTTATTTTTGTCACTTCCATCACTGCTAAACAAAAATAAGTTCTGCAGTAAGAGCTAACAGTTCTCTCTCTTTTGCACACATTAGGAAAAATACACTGCTTTTAAGTCCAGTGCCAAGGGATGCCTGGGGCCACCATTTCAATAAAAGGCGACCCCAATATCCCTGGAAAACACAGGGAGAGTGACTTGCACCCACATCTCAACAAAAGGCAGTAAGTCAAACGTAATGAGGGGTTCTCCTGCTTTAGTTACACATCAGGTTTAACACTCAAAAGTACACAGAGGAGCTTACTATAGCCTTCCCCAGCAGACACTTTCAGTGAATCGATGCACTGATTTCCACGTTCTGTATTTCTCTAATTTAATTTGATCGAATGGTTCTTTAAAACACTAACAATTCCTTTCTGCATCGACATCTGAGGTGATGTTGATTCCTTCAACCGAAGGAATAAGCTCAGATACACCTTCCTGCCACAACTTGCAAGGCAGCATCTCTAAAGCAAAGCTGACCAGCTAAGCCTTCTCCAAAAAGCACACCTTCAGCATGAGATTTCCAGGCAGCAATGCCACTTCACAGCAGCTCCCAGCACCAGGAAAGGAAGTTTTGCATTTATTTCTAAAATGAACACAACACACTGAAAACGGATCCCTAAAAGGCAGTCAGCTTCATCTGATTTGTACACCTAACTTGGTTACTATAAAATTCCTTACACCCATTGACTAGCTCAGGCACAGAGTAAAAATATAGAAACTTTCTTCTACATCTTTTTGTTCCTGTCCTCCCTCCTATATGCTTTCACAAACCAGCTAAGATGACAACAGCCTCTGAGAGGGTTAAGCAGAGTCATTCACCAGCTCTATACAGCAAAGCACTGAGTCTAATGGCAAATACCTGGTAAAAGACAAACAATGCTGAACCAAATTCATTGCTGGTGTAACTCAAGTAACCCCAGAGGGCTACATAGGGACAGATTTGCACCCTCCCACCCCCCACCCTTCTAAATGTACTGTTTCTGCTTTACAGAAGCAAATGCAGAGTCCCAACAGGCGAGGGAATCAACTTCTATCAAATTCTGCAATGCTGAATAGGGAAACTCTTCCACACTTACCATGCACTCGCCTGTTTCATCAACAAGCAAGAAAGCTTTTGAATTACATGCCTTTTTTAAAGTCTCCTCCAATAAAGAAATGAAAAAGAAAAAAGAAGAGAGAGGGCAGGAAAAGCAACGACTGTCTGTGCTGAGAACAGCGAGGCATGGTGAGCAACTCGTGTTTCCTTGGCTCAGTGTCTGAACTAGTGCTTTACAAACCATTGCAATAACGCACCTGTTATCATTATACGCTGACAGTACAAGTGCCAGTGACTGCACACGGACGCCTTGGAGTTTTGTGCCAGCACTATTCTGTTCCATGTGGCTCGCTCTCCTTTTCAAACCCAGAGGATCCTGAAATGCCTCTGAGTATAGAGCATCCTTGCACAGACTCAATCAGGTTAAACAACCACCCAAGGCAAAGCAAACAGCTAACTAGTTTGTCCAATGCCTGGAACCATTAGTAAGAACACAGCTGACTACGTGTGAAACAAAACCAAGAGACCCTTCCCGCTATTTACAGTTGCTGCTAATTTCCTTTCGCCACTCCTTGACCAATGACACTGCTTATCGATCCGCACTCGGGCTGCAACAGCAAGATAAAGTACAGGGATTTACTTACAGAGATCCCGTAGCTCCATCCTTCCCGACGACAAATTCGCCTCCCACACGACAGCGAGCGAGTGACTTAATGCTGCTTTTTGCAGAAGGCACAATGCGCGCAAGCAGCAGATGGTCTCCGACAAGGCTCTCTAATGAGATCCGTCCTCGGCATAGCCATGTGAGAGGAGGGCCCCCCCCCCCCTTTGCACACCTTTGCTCGCTGGTCCCAGCGCTGCCGGGCGAGCGTGTAGCTTTGCTTATGTTGCGGGTGCCGACGGCCAGTCGGGCTCCCATTGGCACGGCGGGGCGACGGCAGCCAATGGCAGCCAGCTCCCATTTCGGGGAAACTCCTGCCCATTTATTTCGCAGCTCGGGAGACCATATTTCCCAGGAAGAGCGCCACTTTCCCAGCATCAGCCAGGAGGAAATAAAGAAAGAAAGAAAATATAAAGAAAAAAATAATCCCAGCTCCCCATCTCCGCGTGTCCCCCCCCTCCTGACTTGGCTTCCCCAGGACCCGGAGGGAGTGAGGAAGAGCCGGTGGGGACAAGGCACCCGCGTCCACCTTGGTGGGGGAGCTCGCTGAGCTCCACAATTACTCGCTCCATCACCATGGAAACTGCCTGGATGCTGCAGGCTGGGTTTGTGGAGCACATCTGCTGCCAGGCTCATAATCAACTGCAATCTCACCGCTCTCCCCCGCTCTCACTGCTGGTTTCATTGCGAGTTTGCCTTCTCTTTTCACAGGCACTGGGAAAGTGCACACAGGCAGAGCTGTGCACACAGGCAGAGCTGTGCACACATTGGCTTTCTCCTTGTGCAAACATGGCTATGCACAGACGTATCCCAGGAGCACTCACTTGTACATATGTGTGTGCTAAGGAGGCATGCTCCCTGCGTACCCAGACACTACCCCATTACCCCTATTTCCAGTTCGAGTAATGGGCCAACACGAGCCCAGATTACTGTACAGGCCATCAAAATGCTACATTTCACTTTCCAGTTCCTTAAACTGCACCTGTCCAAATTGGGATCAAAACTGACACCGCTATTATGAAGCTTGCCAAGCAATCTGCTGTTTTGTGCACAGTCTTCCAAAATTGCACCCAACATCCACAGGAGGCTACCTGAGCCCTGATGCAACCAGCTCTCCGCTGGGAGTCCCTGTTCTGCCTGGGGCTGATGAAACAGGCCACCAGGAGACCTTCAGGCTCAAAAGGCTTGTTGTCCATAGATATGAATCTCTGTCCTACCCCCTGACAATACTAGAAAGGAGAGACAACTAGGTCAGAAGAGGAGAGGAAGCAACAGCTGAGAGAGAGGAGATCCATAGGCCAGCAGTGAAGTCAGCAAAGCGACCTGGCAGTTTGGGGCAATTTTGGCTGCTCTTCAGACTTTCTTTGGGGCACCCAAACACACCATTCACTTACTCCATCTTCTGTTACTGAATCTGTAAAATGGGAATATTACCTAAATGCATGCATTTATATTACAGGGATAAAACCAGAAAGACTATGAGATGCTGACATACTATTGTAATGGTGTTAGAGAAGAATTTCAGAGGAAAAAAAGGAAGACGTGTTCCTTTGTCATGAACATTTACTTTCATTTATTTAACTTAAAGAAGAACAAAAAATGAAGACCACTGGGGAAAAAGAAATAAAAATCCTGTATTGTTCAAATAAGAGAATTCCACTGCAATAACCACTGTAAGTAGCGGCATTTTAAAACGCAGCCTGACAGAACCCTGCAGGTGGACTCCCAGATCTCCTTGTATAATGAAGGCCACCTCTGGTTAAATCTCTTCTGCCAGCCTCCTGCAGGCCTAATCTGAAGTCCAGGCAGGTCTTTGAAGCCTGTGAGTCTAGTGCTCAAGAGCAAGGCCAAGAACAGAAAGAGATGCACCAGATGTGTCTTCTCAAGGCATCTCTCACTCAATTCTCATTTTTGACTTAGAAATGAGTTTTGAAGAGAACCATGTTTTTTAAACAGATCAGGATGTCCTAAGGATTCACTTCTTGCAATGCTGTACTTCTGGCTTTTCATTTTCCTTTAAAGAAGCATGACCTACTGCTTCCTGCAGCATGGTTTCTGTAATCATTACCCTGACCCTGCAGGCTTTTGTGGTCACTCCTTTAGTTCTGAAACCTTAAACTGTGGAAAGATGTTCATGTGCGTTTTAGGGGAAGGGAAGCTAATTAAAAACCCTAGATTTGCTGTCAGGACTGGCTGGAAAAAAAAGTTTATTTCCAGTTCCATCCCTCTCCCCTGCTCCTTCTACCCAAATCACACAGGGGAGAGGGTGGTTTGAGGATGTGGAGCGTAACCCATCATTTGTGTGTGAATGATAACGCAGCTCAGCGGTTTCAACATTCAGTTGGCTAGCTCTAATTGCTGTGTCTTATGGACTGAAAGTGTTGCCAACATGTAGAGCCTAAAATAGTCACACAAACCATAAATACATAAAATGAGAGAAAAAACAACTGTAATCCTCCTAGTGGGTCTCAACACTGAAATTTGTTTTTTAAACCAATATTAAATTGGAGAACTTCCTAATCATATAAATTGCTCCTTTCTGCTGTATGATACCCAGAGTTCAAAACCCTCCATTAGGTTTTGTTTAACAAAGCACTACTCTGAACAAACGTAATGATTATCAGTGCCACTTTGACGTATCTGAGAAACCTTTCCTTGGCCCAGTTTCCAAAACTCTTCATCTGCATTTCACCCACTGACAGGCAGAAAACTGCGCCCCAGATTAGGGCAACCAGTCAGGAACTCAGAAGACCCATTTTTAAGGCCTTTCCCTGCCATAGGAAAGGAGCAGAAGTGACAGCAATGGCTGCTTCTGACAGCAACAAGCTGCTAGATTTAACTGCAGGAAACCTCACCCCTTGCCACACTCATTCTTAGTAATCCCTCCTGTAAATTGCATTTCCTTTCCTCCCAAGGTTGTGGTGTAAGAATAAACAGATTAAGAACTTTGCTACACTCTGAAGCAGGACAGGGCGCAAATGCATAAGAAAGCTTTTACAGGAGATCAAAAATTCAAGGCTAGAAAAATCCAGGCAATTTCAAAGACACATAATAAAGTAGATTTGTGAAAAATCTTCTAAGAATATGAGATAAAATGAAGTTGTTCAACTGAAAGGCTCAACGATTTCCAGGAAGGCTTCATACCGAAGATGTTTCTTGCCAATCCGACAGCCACTCTCAGAAGGATGCTGTCATGGGCAGAGACCTGTTTGTGTGTGGGAGCTGAGAAACAATCAATGGTGATATAATGCTTACTCATCCTTCCAGATCGTGGATTTTACTTTTTTTTAATTCTAGATACCTACATGGAGAAGATGGTTAACCTACTAAAACTAAGTCACAGACTTGCTGGTCGGCTCCCGGTGACTCCTCATCCAAGATCATAAATTACCTGTCCATTTTCAGTGAGCTTTCCGGCTCTTTCAAAAGTCCATTTGTAGAAGCAGCTGACTTACACCAGGAACTGCCAGTCCTATTCACTTATCCCAGGAATACCTACAGATTGCCTTTTCACATGAAGCAGAAGTTAGGACCCAGTCCGGACTGGGTTTCAGGTTCAGAAAAATACTTCTGAATACTTCTGAAAAGCATTTCAGAAACTTTTAGGGCTGTATTTCACATTTAGCTCAGTTTCACCCAAAACCTAGTATCAGAAAATCTTACGCTTCCTTTACTATCATTTTATTTCAAACATTCAGGTTTTTTTGTTGTTGTTTGTTTGTTTGTTTAAATGCTAATGCAACTGAAATAAGCTTTTCTGCATCTGCACAAAGGAAAAATGAAAATGCTGGGCCACAGTATAAAGAAATGTCTATCCTTTCTGCCACTGAAGACAGCCTCACTACAAACCACACAGCTAATCTGACTAGGAAACCTCAGTGACATGTAAGCTGCTGAAAACACTGTCAGGAACACAGCTTTGCAAATCAGATTAGACATGACCTTCAGAGGTGATCTGCCACCGTATCACACAGAAAGGTCTATACGAATTACAAAACATAGAACCTTTCATTCTGCAAAGCATGGACTGCTTTGATTCCACCATCCAGGCACCAATGTGCATGTTCAGTATTCACTACTTTCGCTTGTATTTTGAACACAAGGAGCATTCAAGTCTCTTCCCGCACCACTAGACAAGCTCCCCCCCATCTTCTGAGGATGCATGCATATGTTAAAAGATAGTTAGATGCTGCCTGTGTGTTTGATGGAGCACTCAGGGTGGTAAAACAGGGACTGCTGCAGCAGTGAAATATTGGTTGTGCAGTGTATCACTTTCAGTCCACTGCATTCACTCTAAATCATATCACTCTGCCTTTACGATGCAGTAAAGTGGGGTAAAGAAAATCTCTACCCATTACATACGAATGAAATCAGAACTTTGGAGGTTCATATGATGGTCTTGGACATAGCAACAGTTTGGACAATGATTCTTAAGGGTGTTGAATCTGCAATACTTCATCTTCTTTGACAACCGAAGTTCTTCAGCTAAGCCAAAGACAGCCTACAAACAATCCCAAAATTGGCTACAGGAACTGACAGGAATATTTCTCAGTTTTCCTATTGCTAAATGATTACATACAGTCTGGGTGGTGAAAGGAGACTTCCCAGTCTAGACAGCACAACTGTAGGCTCCGTTTCCACCTCCAATGTTAACTCCACACTATCATATAAAGCAACCTTAAAATACACAAGCCCCTGCAGTCATCTGCAATGTTTGAGTCTTGCCATTTCAAGTATACATAGCAGTCATATGGCATGAGAGGGCACTTTAGAATTTCAAATCAGTTACAACAAATTATGGCACTAGACAGAAAAAGGTTTCACAGTGCACATCATCAACTTCAAGATTCCTTACACAGCCCTCCAAGTACACAACTGCAAAGGCCACAATGATTACCTTGTTCTATTTTTTAAATTCCTGTATATTTACCCTATGAGAGTGCTCTCTGCCTAGTATATCACATTGGGTTTAGGATTTCCCTGCTCCATCCTCTCCCATTTTGTTCAAGTGCTTGTTCATTTGTATCGAAAATCCTTTGACACTTTGCTGAGAGAACTTTCCATCATGTGATCTTCATCTCAGTTCTTTCATTCACTCACTTGGTGTGGAGTACACATGGCCAGGACAGAAAAATTTCATTTCACTGCATCGTTATACCCACAATACTCTTCTACCTTTAGCTACTTCTCCAGCACTTGCTTTGCACAGCCTGCCAGACAAGAGACACAAGCTGGATTTACCTGCAATCCAAACGGTCTGAGACTTTCCTTTAATGCTTCCTCTCCACAGGATGGGAACTGAGAAATGAACATTGTGCTACCGCCTCTGCTGAAATGGAGCATGCCATGTACGGATTTGGTCTTGCCTCTTTTACACGCAAGCATGCTCCCTTCCATCTCATTCATTAGGGCATTAAGTTCTTCCAGAAAACGCTGATTAAATCTCTGCTTGATCATATAAGATGGCAATGGAATGATTTATTTTACTTTTCAGCTTTTAACAAGATCAGAGAACGATAGGAAGGACAAAAAAAAAAAAAAGGAAAAATTTATCCAACTGAGTTTACTATGATGTCATGGTTCACCTTTTAAATAGTGATGTACGATTTTTTTAATACTTCAATAACAAATGGGTACTTAGAAACTACTTAAACAGGAGATTACTTACCCCACTGACTGCAGCAGTCCATGTGTCAGGACATCTGCTGCACGGGAAGATAAAATCTGTTCACACACAACTCATGCTCCCTTTTGCTCATAGAGAAGAAGTTAGTACTGTGAGACCTGCACACAACTTTAGGAATTGCACAATGGATGACATTAGTGAACATCTCTGGATTTCTAAAAGCCCTGTATATTCTTGTCTAGACACTCCAGAAAAAGAAATTAGGATTTTCATTCAGGAGAATTTTCTCTGTGTGTGTTTTAATTTCAAAAGCTTCTGCTCTGTGTTATTTAGGAATAACACCCAGACACACTGCCTTTAGAGGAACTGTGCCAGTGTGATTATGCACATTAAGAACCAAACGACAATGCTGGTTGATGATGTTTCAAAAGAGAGTGTACTGAAAACAGTTTGATTAAAATTCTCTCTGCCCTGGTTCACCTTCTCAGCTGCTGTTCAAAGACCTCATGACCATTATTTTAAGAGCTGTTGATGGTGGCCTAGCCACCATGTATCCTATTCATTTCACACTACTTTCGCATTGCAGACTCACATGGAAGGGTGTCAGAAGGCCTTGCAGGTGCACAAAGGGATTGCCAAGACCATCCTTAATGAGAAGAAAACACAAGTCAAGTCTCCAGGTTCAGCAAGCACCCAACACACTTTCTTGTGAAGAACAAACTCCATCTGCTTCCACCTCACACATGCACGAAGGGGAAATTAATGCTCACATAAACTGAAAACAGGGCTGTTTCCCACATTGTTATTTTTTGCAAGTATATTCTGATAAGAGCAATTTACCAAGTGGACACTAGCTTTAGCTAGGGAGGGCAATACCCTCCACACCACCACAGGGCAATTTAGAGCTCACAAAATGAGCTACTACCCCTCCTGTGCCAAGCCCCGGTAAAACACCTTTGTTTCCACAGGATTCAGAGCCTCCCAAGGTTAAGCTAGGGTTTGCAAACACCCCCTTCTCAAAGGCACTAACAGCCACTTTTTGCAGTCCTTCCCCATGTACATGGAAGCATGCAGTCAAATATACATACCCCAAACACGTGGTGCTTGCACAACAGAAGTGTGCCCACACACGCCCATTCACAGCCATGGGTAGTATAAATAGCCTGGCTTTATAAATAGGCTTGTTTAAATGAAGTCTCTTGCTTAAATAAATCTCATATAAATACCCTCTTTCTTTTGTTGCCTAGTGCATCTCATTTTTTAAGTCTGGAAAGTGGCAACCATGTCAGAATGACTGGAGAAACAACACATAACAATAAAGCAAATTAACACCCCACTTGGAAAATCAACAGGTCTGAAGGACAGGTGAGCGCAGTGTCCTGATGTAACATACCACTGGTGAAGGCTTTCTGAAAAGGAGAAAAGGCAGGCAAATTTTTTTTTTTTTTGGCTTGGTGATACCAAGATAAGTATTAGTAAGAGAGGCAATGAGAAATTGTGAACAATCAAGGGAGATGCTTGAGCCCTAAGGAGCAGCCCACACAAAACCAAAGTTATAAAAATAAACCTCACATTCTCAGTTGGAAGGGAAAAAAAAAAAAAAGAAAAATATATTAGGAAAGGAAAAGTCACTTTTCTCTGCATCTTTGGAAGTTCACCAGAGGTGTCTGTCCATACCCCTCACTGTCTTCGTGTCTGTATTCATCTGTATGTTTTTATGGACATTTTCTGTCTTATCCTTTTCAAAACATTTCAAGTAACTGTTAAGATTGTTTTCTCTGAAGATGGGTAGGAAGGACCGGCTGTCGGAAAGGACTCTCTGAACCTCTCTCCAGCAACCCTACTTCACATTCAGCCCACACACCAGGCCCAGCTCTATCAGTGTTCTGGCTCGTTTTGTCAGGACTGTTGCATCTGCTCATAACTTCCTTCCCACTAATGAGTCTCTCGCTAATCGATCTGCAGAGTGCCTATTCCTGCAGTCTCAATCATCTGCTTGCTAAAGATGCCATCAATACTGCAGCATGGCCATGCCTGTCATCTCAGAGACAAATCCCACCAAATCCCACCTTGTACTTCATCTCTTCATTGAACCCCTGCTCCCAAAAACAACAGGACTTCTTAGACTTACAGGTCTTTCTGCTGTTCACCCTGTGCTCATTTGCCATCAGGAGGGCACTCAGCAAGAATTTTTATTCTACTGGATATATCAATGGTTTGATTGCCACAACAGCAAGCAGCTTGCTAAAATCATTCGGTCTTTTGTTCTTTGCCATTCTTGACTGCAGATGCAAACATCAAAAATTAAAAGAGCACTTACAGGAATATCATGTCATTAATTTCCTAGGAAAGTTTTACTCACTGCTTTGTGGGTGTTTTGTTGCTGCTAATATTTTCAGCCTTTCATACATATACACACACACACACTGATAAAAACAAATGCTAAAAAATGGAATCATAGAATGGCTTGGGTTGGAAAGGACCTTAAAGACCACCTAATTCCAATGCCCTGCCATGGGCAAGGACACCTCCCACTAGATCAGGTCGTCCAAAGCTCCATCCAACCTGGCCTTGAACATTTCCAGGTATTGGGCATCCACAGCTTCTCTAGGCAACCTGTCCCAGTGCCTCACCACCCTCACAGTAAAAAATTTCTTCCTTATATCTAATCAAAATCTACACCCTTCTAGCTTAAAACCATTACTCCTTGTCCTATCGCTACACCCCCTGAAAAAGAGTCCCCTCCCCAGCTTTTCTGTAGGCCCCCTTTAGGTACAGGAAGGCCACTATAAGGTCTCCCCAGAGCCTTCTCTCCTCCAGGCTGAACAACCCCAACTCCCTCTGCCTGTCTTCATAGGAGAGGTGCTCCAGCCCCTTGATCATCTTTGTGGCCCTTCTCTGGACTCTCTCTAATACATCCATGTCCTTCTTGGCTGGGGGCCCTACAACTGAATACAACACTCCAGGTAGGGTCTCACATGAGCAGAGTGGAGCAGAGGGGGGCAATCACCTCCTTCAACCTGCTGGCCACACTTCTTCTGGTGCAGCCCTGGATACGGTTGGCTTTCTGGGCTGCGAGCACACATTGCTGGCTCATGTCACACTTCTATACCTCTGAGATGCTATAAGATCAGACTTTGTAAACTCATACCATTTATATCACCCCTACCCCTTATAACTAAGGAGGGAAAAAGCCAATACTGATGAATCTAAGATTGTTTTACTATAACCTTTTCATGATGTCAGAAAACAAGATAATATCTGCTCCTGCCCAATATATGGCTGGTATCTTTACATCTTCCAAAGAGACTATACATCCCAACTGCAGTGAAAAGTTAAGCTTCTTTGGATGATGTACTGGAGTCCCACGGCTTTCCTTGGGACTCCTGAACAGTCAGTCCTAGCTTTTTAACAGGTCCATCAAAATATGTGAGATTGTGTTTCAAAACTGTGTTCAATGTATCATGCTCAACTTTTTTCAAAGCAATTTTTGGATCCAAATGTCTGCACAGGTCTGAAGAACCAGTGAACCCATCAACTACAAGCCTTGCTGCAGCAGAGAAGCAACATAGGGAGGAAGAGGTGGGCTTCTGACAGGGACTCTGTCCTCAGCTGGGTGCACCAGTTAAGAGGGAGAAGGAAAGACAGACTGACAGATGGAACTTGATCTTTCTTTAACTTGTTCTGATGTAGCAAATGGTAGAAAGAGAGAGGAATAGATAGCCCTGGGTGTTTTCTGATCTCTCCGCCCCGCCCCCCCCCCCCCCCCCCAAATTATTTTATCCTTGTGGATGCAATACAGATGTATGTACTCCCTGCTCCTTTGCAAGCTGTAGGTGGAATCATTACTTCAAAAGCAAAGAGACAAATTTATAAAGGTCAAGCAATGCAGAGGCAGTTGCAAAAGTGCATACAAACTCCAAGTTTTGTGTCTTCTCCCTCCCATTCCCAGGGGCTCTGAAACACAAACATATTTACAGTGCTAAGCCAGTAGTATTTCTACCTGTTACATTACTACTTTATACAAGGTTGTAGCATTCTCATTCCATTAATGCTTTCCTGTGAAGCATTTCAGAATTGTTAAAAATAAAAAATAAAAGAAAGAGAGGTTTAAAAAGACTTCAGTCTTCCTTAATCGTGAAGGGATATATTTTCAAAGCAGTATGCCAGGAGCATTCCACGTGACTTCCATTCATGTTAAAATTAGAGTCACCAGAATAAACCCCATATGCTGCTTTGAAAACGTACTGCAACGTGTCCAAGGAAAATTTCTGCAGCTTATTGGTGCTTGCACATTTTTTATGCCTGCTTTTCTTCCTTTGATTCCTGGATATATTTTTAACAGCTCTTAATTTATTTCATTTTTAATAACACTTTGTACTATTTAGAAAAATAGAAAGAAGTGATTTGCTGGTTATCTTGGTCCCTCTCTGCAGCCTTCTTATTTTAAAATTATTAGTTTAATCAGAATAGCTTTGCTCTGTAGGATGCAAAGCTTCCAATATCACTCTTTTTTGATGCTGTCACCGTAGACAACCTTTCTGTTGGAACTACAGCCCACAGTGACATCTGGCTGCTTTCAACACCTGAGCTATCCTATCTAGTGGGGCTTAATATTTTTGAGTTAGCATGAAACTAGATTTCAAATTTGGACAGTGGGGAACTGTTTTGGGAAAAGGCTGGGGCACAGTCTCTCCTTGGCAGCAACAGCACCCCTGCTTGTACTGAAGCCAGGCAGTGTGAAGGTACCTGCTTCTAGATCCAAGGTCCCAGACTCACACGTGGATCTTACACCCAACCCAGAGCACCTGTAACATCTGTGACAGCTGCAGGAGCCTGCCCAAAGCCAGCTGCAGTACTAGGCTTGCTGTGAGTACAGCTTGTCCCAGTTTGTCTTCGTCATCGCAGTGAGCATGGTGTGTGCTGTGGTCGTGTATGTACAAACTGACAAATGCTGCTTGATTATTAAATTCATCATTTATGACGATAGTCTTCCTTGTTATTTAAAGAGAGAAAATTTTTAACCTAAATTTCAGTTTCTGATAGTTCCAGTTCTCTTGTCCTTGCTGTCTTATGCTTACTGTTTACTAAAGCTGCACATGAGACTGAACAGAAAGACAGTATGAATGCCATCTCTTCATTTTTAACTTATCCTTTCTCATTACTGTCCCAAGTCCAACATATCGTCACTTCAGAAACTTACAACAAAAATGTAGCAAACACCGTATCCAAGCATTTTGTTACTTTAACAAAGGATGCAAAGGATGCAAACAAAGGGAAGAAAATCTTGCTTAAGTGTGGAAGGTGCTTCCATCACAGAAAAAGAGAGAAAGCGAAAGGGAAAGAAGAAAAAATGTCTTCTTGCTAACAGAATAGTGCATCAGTACAGGAGAAAAGAAACTAAGAAAGGGTTGTCCTGTCTTTAAAGCACTGACAAGTGAGGTGCAGATGGATTTCCCAACTCTACCACTGATTCTGTAGGCAACATGATGCAAAATGTCACTTATCTATTCTTGTTATCCAACTAAAAAAATATTTATATCATCGTTCCTTTCTCCTTTTTAACCATTTGTTAAACCATTTGTTTAACCATTTAGATGACACTGTCCTTTGGCCAGAAACCTGTGCACAAAAGAAATAAACTTCCCTGGAGAGTGGAGCAGCATAGAGCAAATAGTCAGATCCTGCAGATAATGAAAGTTTAGCTAAAAAAAAAAAAAATTACAAAACTACCAAAAAAAATCCCAGACCATTAGTAGCCAGCCATCATTTTACAATGTTACACATGTTGGCTTCTCTAAGCATTAGGGCTCAAATATACTAATGGGTTACTGTGGTTAGACATTACTACGTCAGCAGAGCTGCAGTAGTGGCCAATGGTAAATATTTACTAAAATATACTTATCTACCTGTTACCAAGAAATTTTTTAGGAAACGCTTTTGACCTCACGTGTAAGGAACTTGAACATCCCTGAGTAATAACAGGTCAGCTGTCAGAACTACAACAAGCTAAAACTACTTCGGAGGGGTCACTACAGTTAATAGGGAAAGCTTGAGTAGTGGCATTTGGCTAGTGCACCTAACACAAAGTAGATCTTCAGCATTTTCTTTAACATTAGAAAAATGTTATGAGATTGGTTAATGCTGTATGTATCTGTGTTAGTTTTAGTGATGATTAACGATATGAGTTACCGTTTCTCCCTGTTTCCTACTTGATAAGACAGTATTTTTTTACACAAGGAACCACAGAATAATTCAGGTTGCTACGAAGTTCCAGGGGTCACCGAATCCTGCAAGCACAGCAGAACTAACCTGAAGCCTAAGCCAGCTGGTTCTTCAGGGCCTTTTGCCTGGAGGAATTTTGAGCTTCTCCAAGGATGAAGATTCCACAATTGCTCTGTGCAACCTGTTCCAGTATCAGTATTTGGGAATATTTTTTCCTTACATCCATCTGGAGTTTCGTTCACTGCAATTTGTGGCCATTGTCTTTTCTCCTTCCACTGTGTACTTCTGAGAGGGGCATACATCTTTTCTCTATAGTTTCTCATTCAGGTAGTGGAGCATGACAGCAACTGGATCCAACCTCCTCACTGCAGCCAGTTTCAGGCTGAGCACGTCTAGTTCCTTCACAGTCCCCCTTGAACACCATATGCTCCACCCCACTTAATCATCTTGCTGTCCGTTTGTTGGATTAGCTCTGTTTGGTAAATCTCTCCTCTTTACTGGAGCACAAAACTGGACACACTACTCCAGATGCTGCCTCTCAAGTGCCAAATGGGGGGAACAGTCACTTCCTTTGACCTGCTTGCTATGCTTTAGCTAATGGAACCCAGCCTGCAGATAGTCTACATCACACAAGGGTGCACTGCTGATTCACGGCACTCATCAAAACAGGGACCATCCTACAAGCAAAGACCTACAATTATATTCATAAAACATGAAATTAGTCTGAGCCCTCAGTTTGCATTGGCAATCACGTATCCTCAGCTTGCTGTGGTGCAGAAATTAATTTCAAAGCCCTAGCCTTGGTAAAAATCAATACTAGATACTGAAGTATTACTCTAGTACTAAAATCAAGAAGCATAGAGAAGGAAATTAGAATCATCAAATTCTTTCAAATTATAATAACTGAAGCAAATTGAGCAGCTATGAAACATTCTGTTCTCTACAGCTTAAAAGCAACAAGCCAATAAAAAAAACAAAACTCACGCAAAACTAAATAAGTTTTATAGAGAGACTGTCCTTTTCTTTCTAAGTAGAGTCACCAGTTTAAAGATTTTCCTTTAGCTGGTACCTTTGAGATTTTAGACAGCAAAGGGCCATTTAGACCATGTATATATCCTAAGCCATTTACAGGCTGCACACATACAATACTTCCTATGTGAGGTTTATATCACAGATTCATGGAGATAGTTCTTTTCTTTAAGTAAATTAAACCTTACAGCCTATGTGAAATTAGGATGGATAAAGGCACATTCAGTTCTCTATTATTGCTATTAAAATGTTGTGTTTATGCAGTTACTCATGAGTGAAGCCTTTTTTGTTCATATAGCTACATCTTCAGGAATAAGAATCATATCTGTGCATGCAATTTTGACTTTAAGATTTGAATACTGTCTTTCAGATTTCTACCACTGCTGAAATAGACAGCTGCCAGCAGACACTACCCTGGCTTCATGAGCTGGCTTCCAATATTCTACAACCTCCATAGGCCTTTTCTGGTTTCATGACAGGAAATGTGGCAGTGCAAAGTAGTCAGCAGACACCCCATCTTCAAAAAGTGAGAAAAGTCATTAACACCCTCTTTATGTCAGGTGGAAGCAGCTTTAAGAGACAAGCCATTGCTCTCAAGGAAAGGGGAGAGACAGAAGGAAAGACTGGGGAATAAATCCTGTTGGAGACCAGGGTATTGACCAGGGAGAGAGGCTAAAGGAAGTTTGACTTAGAGAGAAATCCAGTAAGATTTCTAAGTGTTGTGTTGGTTTTTTTTCCCCTAAAAATATCCAGTCACTAGTTTATGCATGTGCTTTAAAAGACAAACAAACACATACAGACTTTAAAATGCAGAATAAGTATCAGTTATATGGCAATCAGATAAATTTAGATTTATATATATATATTTATATATCCAGGAAGAAAACAGCCCTTTAGCAACTTCTAAATTCCTAACTTACATAGAAGAGTGTTCTTGGAAGGAATCTGCAAATCTTGACAGCTACGAGATTACATCCTTCATCTCACATCTGATTTTGCAAAAATAGGGATGTTCCATTTTCCTACTTGGTGACTTTTGAGATGTTATTTTCACTATGAAGGGATGATCAATCGCCTCTGAAAAGGCTGACAGCATAATAATGATACAGTGGGATCTGCAGCTTCCTTTGGATCTTTGGTTAAGTAACAACTACAAAAAAGTTCCAGGCCACCTTTACTAGTCCATATAAAATGCATACAACTGTGATTTTTAAGTCCTTGCTGCTGAGGTTCTTATACCAGCAACACAACAAAGATCAGCCAAAATCTCTGAGACAGAAAACTGGTGCTTGAAATCTGAAGATACATCTCCAGAGAGAAAAATTACCATAAAATTCAAAGCATGTGTGGAAGCTATTTCCCCAGATGCTTCCATTCTTCCAGATGCAGACTTGACATTCTTGACGCAAGGATGGTTCTCAAGCATTTTAGTTTCATGGTCATGGCATTAATATCTTCCACTGACACAGCAAGATCTTTAATCAGCTGCACTAGTGTCTTTTTCAAGGATTCTAACACAGAGTTTGGTTTTTGACTTTTTACCTGTTTGTGTTGCTTGGGTTAATATACTTGCATACTAAATCTCTCTCCATTCCTGCACTCATCTTCTAAGGTGATATTCCTCAACTTTCACACGCATTACCTGGGGCCTTGTTTCTCTGCTTGTCACGACCAACACGTAACGGTAAATTTGAGGATGTAGGAGGGATCCTGTCAAAAAATTCTCTTTAAGTCATCAGTAAACCCAGTGCATTTTCCATATGGCTATCCAGATCAACAGTGTAGAGATGAAAGGTCAAAGAAGGATGGGTCATATTGCCTCGATAAGGATAGAGACACTTTCCTCTACTTTGCTCTCAATGGATAAATGGCAGCTCACACACATCAGCCTCACACCATTCCTAAAAATCTCGAGCCCCAAAACTCTGTGGGGCAAAACCTCACACTTCCTTCAGAAAGACTTTCAAAGTCTCTCTGTCAGCGCTGTGACCAGACAGGAGAACTACATTTGGTAGACAAATGGCAGCAAAGCTGCAGGGACGCAGATGTATATCCAGCTCCTGCAGGCTTCACACAGCCTGTGCAGGACTAACTCTGTTGTATCTTCACTGCTGCCAGTACCCCAGGTAGCCTAAGGAAAACCAGCAGAGGCAGGTACCTCCCCCCTTGGCCCCGTGTGTGCGGTACAGACACAGCTGAGAAAACAAGAGAAGGGGAGAGCACACCCACACCCACACCCCATCTCCTCCTCCCGCTCGCTCCCTCTCCCAGCAGCCCTCCCCTCCCAAATGCCTCTATCACAACCGAGCCACCCGTTCCCCATTTACAGTGGCACATTGGGTAACAGGAGTGTTTTTTCAGATGCCAGCCAGTTACCTCATCTGCTAAAAATAGAGACATGCAGCAGACTGATTGGCAAACGCCTTTTTAATGGTGACTGACGTATTCTATCAAGATGCAAGACGTAAATTCCAAACAACGAAGGGCATTTGTGTAAGGACAGATGAGACAAAAACAACAAAAAGCCCCAGCTTTGCTTATGAGACACGTATGAAAGAGTTTTGCTGCTCTTTTCAACCACAGTGCTATTTAGATTACAATTACTTAGAGCGAAACAGCAATAACATGAGCTCTTCTGCTGCTCTAAGAAAAGCTATAAAAATCTCATCGTCAGCTGCATCATTCATCACAATAACCTCATTTCAACTGAAACAAAATCTTTGAGACATCATCTCCCTCCGCCCCCTTTCTCTTTTTTATTTGCCTATAATAAGGTCTATAGTCTAGGGAGCTCTTGGGCTGAAATCCATGCATTGTGATTCACAAAATGAAAATCTGGTATTATATGCCCACTGACATTCACATCAGCAGCAACTCATGCAGCAAAAAGCCATATGCCATGCACCTCTGATTTAACTGTACTACAAAAACATATCCTAGAAAGAAGAAATAAAAATACAGACACAAGAGTGGTTCCCAGGATCTGATTATTATCTACACTTTAAGTCAAGACTGACGGGGGCAATATCACAAAATATGCTGCTTTGGTGACAGTTCCAGTTAGGTTATAGCATTTCTCTCAGCAACTAACACAAGAGAAGAATTCCTTCCCAGTGGAAAACATTCTTACAGAGCACAAAACAAGTGGTTAGCACAGATAACATACACCCAGCTTTTCTCCTCTGGTTATCCAGCTTTCCACTCAATCATCTTTTTGAAGGTTGAGATGTTTATAAGCTTGATCAGCACCCACAGAGATGAAAATGAAAAACAATTTGAAAATCTTAAGTACCAACAGTTTTAAAAATTGCCATCTACAGGGTGTTAAGCAGATCTGCATGTGTTTTATAGTAACTCACAGATTTCATTAGAAAGCAGGGAGATAAAATCCACTCTGTCAATGAAGACAAGATTTTCACAAATAAGAGATTTGACTGTTGAAACCAAGGGTGACTTTCATCACTGAGGAATGGATAAGTCAAAAAACTTTCTGACCAAGGAATGGATTTTACTAAAACTGTTTTTTCTTTTTTTTCCTTTTTTTCCCCCCCTTCTTAGTCAAATAATAAGAGGTGCTTTGCTGAGACATCCTTTCATTTCTTTACTTTCTGCTTGAAGAATCCATTTCTTTTTTTTTTTCCTCCATGCTGGAAAATAAATTCACAAAATTTCAGCTTTAAAATGTTTTTCCTGTTAAAGCCTATGACCTCCATGAAATCGCTGTATATGTGATCACTGGAGAAGGATAGTTCAGCTAGGATAATAACAAGATGTGACCCCGCTACTAAAGACTTGCAAAGCCTTCTGGCAAAGACAGAAAGTAGTAAAGATACTACTTTTAATGAAAAAAAAAAATCTTTAGTAAATCAGCTCATGAGCTACAAAGTGCAGAGAAAGGGTGAGTGCATCTCTCCTTTCCGCTTCATTGTCCAGCATAAGAATTTATATTCCACAAATTACCTCTAATGTTTTTTCAATGTATTTGCATTCTTGACAATGATAATGAACACTGAAAAAAACCTCAAAAGGAAGTAACTAGCTACATTTAAAAACACAATATACTTGTTCAGTTCCTTTGAGTTTGACAGTCACAACTTTGGGGTATGAATATTTAAACTTAGATCTGATTTTTACAGACGGATCCCTCAGTAAATGGAAGACTATCTTCAGAGTCTTAAACACCCCTCCTCAAGGTTCGTGCAGCCAGAAGCAGCAGACAAGTAATAAGCTCACTTTGACAAACACAGTGGGACACATTTGGAGATCTGACAGGTGTGGATGAATGTACAGAGAGCAGAGATGGAGAAGCTGAAACACTGCTATTCCCAAATGAGCAGCTGATGAAGGAATAAACTTAGAATATCCAGGCCATGAAAAGTACAGAGGAAACACTGACCAAATGCTAGAGAAGGATCTTATAAAGGCTCTCCCTATGCTGTATTAAACTGCACTGCTTAAAACAGGTTCATCTTAAGCAAGTGATTACTAACGCAATAGACCTGACAACGTTCCTGTCCCTAATTATGCTTTGCTAGGAGATTCCTTTGTATTTGCAGGGTGGTATTTTTCAATTAAAAAGTCACATTTTCTGCATAAGATGTGCAGCAGACTTGCAAAACGTCTTGCTCTAAAAAATGTTTTTGATAAATTCATGCATTACACAATTATTGATACAATGTATTTATGGCAATTATCTGTTTCCAATATGAGTTAATATAGTGCTAATGGCCTCAGGTGTGAAAGTGTGGAATTTAATTTGCGCTAATCTGCCTAAGCCCAGGGAATACTGAATTCACTCTGTGAAAATAATTTATTTGCAGTATCCCTGTCTGATATAAACAAAGCACTGCCAAGGGAAGGTGTAATAAAGCTAACAGAGAGCTTCAATCATTCCACTGGCCCAGACTTTCGCACAGGTAAAACACAAACAGAAGCCTTCCAACAGTGCTCTCAAAAGAAGTGAAATGCATCTGCTTCAGTATGGTGAAACACCCACAAGAAAACACCGCCTGCTTTGAAGAACATCTGTGGAAGAGCTATTTACCATTTACCACCCTCTTTATTCCTCTTTATCATTGAAAGGAAAAGCAAGTAACAAACAGGTTCACAGACTGACCAAAGGATTTTACTTGCAAGTTGGTTTGGTTGAACTAATTTTTCTCTCTTTCTTTCTTTAATGTAATGGTTCTTCAACTGAGCAGCAAAACACACACACAGGCTCAAGCATTGCTACGGGGCTGGAGCTGCTGCACAGGTGATGGAGGAAGCTGCAGCACAGATACCTTGCCTCTGCTTTTGGCCCTGCTGTTGCCTCACTGTCACGATACTCAGGCTCTGTGTGCCTTTGCCTCCTGTAAAATGGGTTTATTGAGGAGAAAAGTGAGGGGTATTGTTTAGTGCCACTGGAGGGGATCACCTGAGAGCAGGAGGAGACAGACTCCTCCTCCTAGGCCTGCAGCAAATGGCAAGGCCTAGCACCTAAAACTGGGACAACATGGCAGTGAGGGGGACATTTTGAACCGTCTACCCCTGGAGTGTCCCCTGTTTGCAGGGAACCCAAAGAAGCAGGCGACAGCTCCTCTGCCTCGGCCACTTCATGTTGCTGCCCTGATGCTTTCCAAACACCCCCACAGGCCTCTGCTTCCTCACGGCCAACTTGGGCTACCCTGCGGTGGTGCTGGCCCACCACACTTGTTTCCACACAAAACACCACTTGCACAGTACCCCTCTCCTTAAAATCCTGCCCATGAACACTTAGTCATACTTCGAACCCAGCCTTATGCAATTATTCATCCTCTAGCTGCTGAAAGTGTGACAACACTGAGAAGCTGAGAAACCTGTGGCATGGCACTTCCGAACAGCCATCCAGCAAAGAAATGGTATTTCTCATTTTTATGTTACGCTTGGTTACCTGTTCTGTTATCTTGTCACAGAGCGAGGAAAAATGTTCACAGGGTCCGAGCATAAGCAATAAACATCTTTTGTAGTTATCAAGTGCCTTGCTGTTTGCTTTGGTATTTAATTACAGGACTCACGTAGGGCGTTTATTGTTTGCAACTGCTGCCACCGTGAACAATACCTACTATACTGATTACCACACAACACAGTGTTTTCCTGTGTATACCCATTAGAGACGCATATTATCACCTCGCAGAATAGACCCCTCTCCTGCAAGGGAACCCGGTGCTAAGGTTTCGTGCGTCACTGACACAGACAGATACCACAAGTGCAACTGCTCCGGGGTGCGCAGCCCTGCTGCTGTGAAACGAAGCCAGCTTTGCCAAGGTGCTGAAATCAAAGGGTTTGGGGCGTTTCTGAGAATTTTCTTCTCATTACAGCAACACAAAACAAATTTTCACAGAACATTTAAAAGTTGGTATTTTATACTACAATGATCTCAAACACATGGCCAGAGGGCAAAATAAATTGAGTTCTCAGTAACGAGAAAAATGCATCAGTGGCATCATTAGCCAGCCTTCCTCTGCTTTCCAATTCCCTAAATCTACAGTTTCAGTGAATGCAGTAGATTTTGATTTCAAGCACCAAGCAGCACAGAACTTTCAAAGTCTTTCAGTTTTTGTGTTTTCCACTCAGCTTCATTTGTGTTGAAAAGATAAACTGTGCCTTGTTTTGACTAGTGATTTTTGGGCCATCAAAAACCTAAAACTACCTTATAGACTAATAAAAGACTAATAGAAACAGCTACAACGGTGCCCATTCTCTACAAAGCAGCTTCAAAACCTTAGTAGGTGAATCGGAATTTCATTTTTTCTTACATACTGCTGCTGGAAGCAGTATTTTTTATTCTTATTCTCCTTGCTTTTTGTTTTGTTTGTTTGTTTTTAAGATGGCACTAGGCACAGAATAAGCAAATTGTTCATATTGTTCTGCAGGTCTAACAAGACAAACTATGGTTGGCTCTGCAATTAAGATAATCCATTTGTTTACCCTTCTTCCTATTAGCACATGAACTTCAAACCTATAAAAAGCATCAGACAAATCTGGAGAACAGAGGTGAGAGGATAATCTTTTCCCTTGCATGTTCTCCCATCTGTGGTCTCTTCATCTCACAATAAATAATAGGTGTATTTTACAAGATCACTAACACAGGATCCCTCTTTCAATGTAAATCTTCATTAGGGCAACACGGGGATATTTACCTAAGCAAAATTAGTGGTGATCAACACAGTTTTCCATTAGGAGTGTACTTTAATTTGGCCCCATGGGAGGAATTTTACAGTGGGGCAGGTATCTTGAATTCCACCTACCATCATGTTAAAAATAAACAAAAAATCAACCAGCCTGTACATCATAGCCTGTGTAACAGCAGGGCCTGGTTACCTTGAGCAGACTGAGCAGAGAATAGCTAGACCCTCCAGGAGGAAAAACCAACCAACGAACACCTATTTAAATGGGCAGGTTGGTGATGAAAGTTTCTAGGTGCTAGAGTATGAGATAAATCTGTACAGCTTTCTTACAGTCATCACTGTCTCCAACATCTATACACAATGTTTTCTTTTGCAGCAATAAAACGTAGATTATATAATCCTGTCTCCAAGCTTTACATTTCTGAAGTCATAAACCATGCTGTCTGCTCACAAATGATTGTGGAGGATAGAGCTTGAACGTTTCCTTTGATCATCTGCAGGCTCAAAGGAAAACAAAAAGGTTTCAAATGGAATTGTTGCCACTTGCACATCTGTTTACCCCATTGCATCTTAATTTCTCTAGAAAACTCACCAGACATGAATTATGCATGTCTTCAAATGTTATACAGGCATAATATAAGCTTAGCTGCCTGACTGAATTATTCTGTTCAGAAATCTATGAGTATATTGAGAGACTGTAAAAAAGGTTTTAGGTCTGACAGTATCATACTATCACCAGAGAGATCCAAGGAGTTTTGCTAATGCAAGAGCTGAGCCTGACAAAAGGTGTCTGTTTTAATGAATGAGAATCAGAGAGACAAAGCATGGGATCATAAATGTCTCACTAAAACATCGTTGCATTTTTTCAACTGTGAACAAAGTACTTTTTTTCCTTTTTTTTTTTTTTTTAAACTCGAAGAAAATAAAGAAAAACAGGAAGGGAAAAAAGCTATACGAAATCTCCAGAACATGGACTGAGGAACCACGATGGCACAGTATACAATATTATCGTCAAAAGAAAGTCAATCTGTGTCTTAAAAAGCCCTTGAGAATAAGAACTGAAGTGGGGAAGTATTCAATCACCTCACTTCTTTTAGCGAGGAAGTGCAGGAGATGAGGAAATAAATCTTCATATGTGCACACAGACCTCCTACCACCTCTCATATGCAATCTATTGTGAATAAAAGTTCAACAAAAAAGCTCCTTCTCTTCAATTATGATTAAAGATGAAAGCAAGCAGATTAGCTTTTAAATGGAATCTCCAGGTCTCAGTAAAGAGTTACCATCTGATATATTGGGAGCTTCTGATTTTGTTTTGGAGATTTTGGGGTAGGAAGCAAGGAAGGAAGAAAATGAATGATCCCATCACTCAGGTAGACAGCAAACTGTAGCAAAGTGGTGTTTCATGTATTACCACGACAATCAAGTTACTGAAACTGAAAAATGGTAATACAAAGAGAGGAGAAAAGAGAATTTTTCACAGCAGCTAAACTACTGCATCTTCTAAGGCCCCTGCTTTATTCCCCTTCACTCCTGAAAGTGTGGGCTGAATGCTCCCTGTGTCCACATGGCCTTCACTTGCTAAGTTTGCAAAAACTCATTGCATAAAAACAGGTACCCTTAGCACACAGAAAAGATGAAGAAATAATATTAACATGCCATGAAAACCAAAGCTGTTTGCCAGGTAAGGATTAAAAATGGTGTTGTGTGGTTTGGTAAAGCCATCAGCACTGGCAGCTATCAGCCACCAACCAGATGAGTAAACCTTGGGTACCACTACATAACATCGCATCCTGCACAAACCCAGAAGTGCTTCACAAGCCCACACAACAACACAGTTTGCTTCACTCACAGATCCCTTTAAGAAAGCTATCAGCTGAGTAATGCACATCACCACCACATGCCATTTGAAGTGGATAAAGAGCACAAAAATCTCCTTGTGACTAAAAGAAAAGATTTAGATAAGCAGAACATAACTACTGAACTGCTAGAAACGACAGTCATGGGAGTTTTGTATTCCCTCCCCTTTACAGCAGGAAGAAGATTCTGGACCGGTGTCTCACCAATTGCACCATATTGCCACCACCACACACAAATCTCAGTAGCCTGGTGGCACATGTTTTGGATTTGTCCCATAGAGTTAAAGGTCTCCTACGTCTTCAGTGACACAGGCAGCAGGACCTACTGCCTACCCTGCTTAACCTTAAAGAGTTGCTGGGTGAAACCATAGGATTTTCAGTAACATAAAACATAACTAATTTATCAGATCAGAGAAGAAACTACCTTGTGTACCACTACAGTGGTGTCTAACACAGACAAGTACATTTCTGTACTTTCTCTTAGGGTGATCTGGGCTGTTGCCAGAAATAGAACAATTTTTTTCCCCTGGGATTACTAACAATATTCAAATTCAAATTGTGGAAACTTATATACACAAATCCTTTTTCTACTGAGACAGAAGGCCTGTAAGCAACAGGCAGTTATTAATCCATTTGTTTTAAACAACCATATAATATAGTCTTTTATAAAAAGGTTATTGCTTTTAAGCCTTTGATTTTAGGTTTCTATACTTTTCAGTGGAATATCTCGCCATTGCTCCTTTTGCTCTTCTTTGTACTATTTGGAATGAGAAGCGTGTCAGAAATTCTACACAAGAACAAGCCTCTACGTTATCTAGCTACAACAGCAGGCATTTTGGCCTTCCCTTCTCTGTTTTGCCAGCCTTCAGGTATTGCTGCTATCTTACCAAAAAGAAATCAACAAAGGTTATTCCATACTGTGTCTGAAGGATTCACCTTCCTTTTGCAGTGGAAAAAGGACATTTAGATCATTTCATTAATAGACAGCTCCAGTTAGAAGGTAGGCATGATCATTTTTACTAGCTCTTGCATAGTGTTTGAGTCTGGTGATATCAGAGCACTTCTTTGGAACATGCTGACACAATGCAGCAGTCTCCCTTTTCATTCTCAAGCAATATCCCTATAATCAACATTTGATCTCAGTCAGAGAGGCGCAAGATGCAAAGGTTCCCAACAAAGATAGAGATGCCAGCAAGCCACAAAAACACGAGTTTGTCATTCTTACAAAATGCCAAAGATACTGTTCAGCCTCCTGGTATGTTAAAGAGTTAAACTAGGATTTCTAGGGCCCATTAAGACAGACACCCCTGTTCTCCATACCTTTGCTGTCAGTCATAAGACTGTCTGAAACTTCCAGATTTCTCTTACAATGAAAAGGGTGCAATACTGATGGTTGGTTGCTTTGGTTTGTTTCAGCTGGCCAGATTGTACAGCACGTTGTCATGATTGTGTCCACTCTTTAATATTTTACTATTTCAGTTCTTGTATGAAATGAAAGGGATGCACAGAATTATCACTGCAGCAGTCTGTTTGCATTATTTACAACGTTAGAGGCTGCAGCACTTCAGCATAATATTGCTAACATAAAAAGGCAGAATTTCCCCTCAAGCCAGGTTTTTATTTTCAGTTTGCAGTGTAACATGATTGAAAAAGGTCTATGAATCTCCCTTACACCTCCCACCCCCTACCCCTGCTTTCTAAATGCTGCCTCTCTGATGTACAAAGAATCTGAAGAGAAGACACATCACAGTATTCAGCGGAAGTGGGATTAGTAAATCCCTGTGCCTCTAGGGAAGAAAACATGGCCTTGTTTCAACATCCTGCCCAGTTATTCCCTCCCCACCCCCTTTCTTGCCTTGTTGAAGTCCTCTGAAGTTGCCCTCATTTCCTTCCATGTCTTGTTCAAGAGCTGAATGCAGATACAGAAGAACTCCTCAAATGATCTGTCATGGGTGAAGAACATGGGATGGAAATCGTTGCAGGTCTCACTGGCTAAAAACAGAAAAACAAGGGGCGGTGGAATAAAACATTTAAAGGCAGGAACTACCAAAACCAACCAACCAACCAAACAAAAATAAAATGCAACCAGCCGTAAACTTTAGTGAGTACCATAATGGACAGGAATCCTAGTTCTAGTAGCAAAGGGTGTCAAAAGAATATCCCGAAAATCCAGCCTCGGACTACAGTCTTAAAAGGCAATGAAACATAGCACAGTGCCTCCCTGTATGGGACCATCAGCAAGAGCAAGAGGAAGCAACTATCCATTTCCCTGAATATTCTCTCAATGGGTGCTTTTTTTGTGCCAAGGTTTGTCATTCAGGCCAGGACAGAGAAGGACAGACAGAAGTACAAGCCTCCTCATCAAAGTAACAGCCTTCCCCACTGCTAACAGCGTGCACCATATTGTCTGAGAACCAAATACAAAACCTGATCAATCACAACATGATATTAGATCAAAGTACACAGTGAAATGTGAAGCTCTGCTGATACAGTAGATGAGCTACCATATTGTACATGGATATACCACAGAGGTGACCAAAGAAATCTAGAGAGACATATAGATGAAAATATAACTGATTAAATTTGTTCTTTGAATCTTTTGATCTTCCGTCATATGCCCCTTATCTGAGGTGGGGTGGGGTGGGGGGTAGGGGGGGCGAACAACAACAACCAAAAAAACAAAACCAACCCACCCACCCACCCACAAAAAAAACTCTTTTTTTTTTTTTTTTAAATCAAATACTGGCTTTAAGAAAGGCATAATAAAATAATAGTATAATGATGATGATTCCAGAAAGGAAGAGTTCAGTTTGACAAGACTGTGAATCTCCTTGTGAGAAGAATGGATTTTCAAAATTTAATGGCAGGACTGAAGCAATGCTGACCTCTTGGCCTGTCTGAGGAACTTGGGAACAGAAGGGGCTTTAGAGAAGTACAGAAAAGGATCTTTAAAACTCTGTCATGACTTGCAGTGCCACCTCAGAAGGTTTCACATTTATGCTCTTAAAAAAAAAAAAAGTTTAGTTGACTAAGGCCTTCATCATATACTTTATCCTTAAATCTCTTAGCTTCATCTTTAACTTCTGCATCAGTACTCTTTTGGTCTTTTTCAGCAGTCCATACAGCAGCATCTTCCCTTCCTTCAGGATCAAACAGCCACAGCTTAGGTAAGCTTCATTCTCTTCAAGAATGGCAGAAGTATTCAGCTCTCAGATAAAACACCCTTTTTCTTGAAGCTGCATCACTGCCTGATATTTACCTTCTCTCAGTGGAACTGGAGAAATTAGAATGAAGACTTCCTGCAAGAGGATGTGAATGGAGCAGGCAGGCTGACTCTTTGCATGAGCTACAACCTCATGGTCTTGGTACCTCTTTCTAGCCACAACCCCTCCCTTTCAGCACGTTTAGTTACCCCTGCCATGTTAGTACCTGCTGCTATAGAAACCCAAGTTCTGCTTACAGTCATCTGAAGCTCCCAAGAAACAGGGTTTCTGATCTTTCCCAAGATGAAGTATCCCAATTGCAAAGCAAAACTCTGAAGCTTAATTGTAAATTTGAGGCTTAATTTTAACACCAGATTTACTAAGATCTAATCAATTCCTCAGCTATGTAGTGAGGGTGAGAGTTAATTTTGGAGCATAGGTTTCATTCTAATCAAATAATCTCTATTTACTTCAAAGGATGTGCAGTCAACAGGGAATTAGTCGAAGCAGAGACCTATATTTATAAGGTAGGGCTCAATCCCTTTAAAAGAACAAAATGCCTCAGGCATGATTTTCAGAGCACCTTCAGCTTCCATTCATTCAGCTGAAGCTGCAAGGGCTCAGCACTTCCAATAAACAGGCCTTCAGCCTGTAATAATGTTAGAGACACAACAGAACAGATTCTCAGAGGGCACTTGTCTTTAAGTCATGAAATACTATAATGATGAGAAGAAATAAAATAACGCCAAGCTGAAGAATGCAGCCAGTACCTTCACTGTATAAATCACAGCACGAAACAAGGCAATAACCTCGACACACACTGGCCTTTCTGATCCTCCTCAGAGCCAGAGCTTATCTCTGCTTCTACTCATAAAAATCAATAAATCAAAATTAATGGAAAAGCTAGGGATTCTCTGAAACTTGATTATCAGTTCTAACTCATGTTCCTTACGATAATCAGCTCCAAACTGTATCTACTATGCTGACTACTCTGCATGCAGAATCAGAGGTGCTAGCCCCCTACCTTTTGTATAACTAGACAACATATTGTGGCTTGTCTTTTCAGTCCAAAAAGGAAAGAGTAGAAAATTGCTGGTATTGATATACATGGAGATAGTTAGGCCTGTTAAAAAAATACAGGATCAATGTGTTAAAGCACAAAACAAATGCTAAGAAAAATTCAAAAACAAATGATAAACAGCTTCTTCAAAATTCCCACTAGCATCCAGATAGAAGAGAAAAAAAATCCATATTTGACTTAAAAGGCTGCTTCTTGTTTGTCTTTAAAATTGTAGTCCAAATAATCCAATTCAACAGAAACCTCACAAATGAAGCACATCAGCAATATTTATATTATAGTATATCTATAGGCTGCAACTCAGACCAGGCCTACATTCTTTTGTGTTTAAATATCTAATGAAAGATAACCCTTGACTCAATACTTTCTTTCTCCTTTGTACAAGCAAGATGAAGATGAAGAAAAAGGCAATACTATGTTATTAGTGGTTTCTAGGCCAGAGTTAAGACCAGGTAACAACTTGTGGTGTTAACCTGCTACCTCCAGCCCCAAGTCAGCATCTCCACTGCCAGAGTATCACCTCTCTCTAAAAAGTGGGCAAATTTAAAGGTTTCCGAATTTTACTGATTAAAAACTTCTTCGATTTGTTTCACTAACTTCCAATTTGACTAACTGTAAACAGCTATCCGGTGTTAGAATGATTTGGAGACCTTTCACAATAGAGCTGCATAAAAAATTTCTGGCCTGAAGCCTGGCACTCTCTAACCTTCATTTTCACAGGCAAAAACTTTCCACATTTGGGAGCAACACAGAAACATACACAGGGTTGCAGCATAGGGACACAAATCATCATGATTATTTAATAACTTCATCAAGTTTTAATTACGTCTCTGTGAGATCACCTTTGAAAGGCAAGTCAGAGAAGAAAAGTCTGGCCTACATAAATCAGGTGAAGATCTTGTTGATTTTCCTTTCTTGGCACAATTCTCAGAACCATAGATCAATGTGCCACCTATCGGGATTTAAGTAGTCCTTCAAGCTTCTAGCTGATCTATAGCTGTGACTTTGAGGAAGAAGCTTAGTTCATTTCTCATCAGATATTGCACTGGCCAAAAAATAAAGATAAAAAAAATTTAAAAAGCGAATTTCTACCTGAGACTTTATGTGGTCCTTTCAGTGTATATTTTTAGTATCTATCCAAAACAGTTGTGTCTGTCCGTTCATTTCCTAAATTATGAGAAATACATTCAAGCGTCCCTGACTGTTCAAATGGTAAATGAATTTGATATGTTGTGTTGTCCCCTCTGCAGATGAGTAGGAAACAACAGGGGAAAAAAATGAGAAAGAAGAGTTATACCTTCATTTTTTACCTCTTGTCTGAATGCTTCTTCCCATGAGAAACAACATCATCAGAGCCGAATTTCTTTCAGGTGTGTTGAGAACAGTTGGGTATTTGCATATTTGCAAAAGCCTGTCTTGGAAGGGCACAGATTACATTATGATGTTTCAATAACTGTTTGACTTGAAGTACAGCAGAGATTTAAATTTCAAAGTTGCTTTGGTGAACTGAATACAGACAATAGGGATTTCTGCATGCAGAACAGATTCCAGGAAATGCCAAGTGCACCAGACAGACACCAGGCGGGTGCATCACCTCCTCACAGCCCAAACCAGTATGAACCAAAGGCTACCAGTTCAACAGAAGCTGGTGGCAATGCTGCACCTATAGCTGGAACTGACACCTTTTCTACTTAAACACACAGATTGGGGGATACAGTACTGATTCCATCTTTCCCTGTACCTTAAGAAATGAACTGTGTGTAGATATTCATAAAAATGTTCCACTTGGAAAGGGAAAAATAATCTGAATAGATTTTTTTTTCTCTTTAGATTTATTTTGCACAATACTTGGAAGTAATAGAAAGGTAATCCTCTCCCCACCAAGCTACCATAACAGACAGAGACACACTAATACACCCCTCTAGGCAAGGTACTGCCCTTGATCTTAAAAAACCTCTGCTTTCCTCCTGACTCTGTTAAACCACTATGTTGATACTAGACACTCATTCTCCACACCTTTAAAGTGACGTATGGTTATTCTGATTGAATGCAAGAAATGAAGAAGGTTATCCTGGAATGCAAGTGAAATAATAAATAACAGTCTTTATCATGAAGAGGAACATTAGAAATTTGGAAAACGGCCAACACATTCTTTTCAAAATCTATTCATGATGCCAGGGGGGACAAGTTGGGAGCAATTTAAATGGTCATTTTCCAGGAAGCAGGACTCTTAAAGGCTTCTGATCTCTTTTAAAGAGATAATGCAAAAGCATCTCAATAACACCTGGCAAACACTCATAAGATGCTCAGCCTCTGCATTTGCCAAGAATCTAAAAGTTGACACCCAGAGTTTTTCTTCAGGTTGCAAAATCTTGACTTCACTGCATTACAGAAGAAAAACTGCCGATACTCTGGTGCACTAAATAAAAATACCATTTCACGGGCCGAACGCGTTATTTTTTTAGTAGGATAGAATGCAGTAGGAATAGATTTGCAAGTCTACAAGTTTATGCTCAAATTAAATAAAAATCCTAAAAAATTATAAGTAAACTCTAACATTTTAGCTTGCGTTCTGCTACTATATGTGAAGACAAGGATCCTAGAAATCCTTGCAAATCCTTGGCCATGAAACAACTGTATGACATAACAAACAGTCAGACCCTTGAACACAAGAGCTATGCTCACATCTTACACTCAGCTCACATTCCTACTAAGAATGGAGGGACAGCAAAAGTTACACTGCCATATTTTAGCCAGCAATTAAAGTACATGCTTCCATTAAGTTTTCTAGAAATAATTCCTTGATTAATAATTATGCAACACAGGCAGAAAAAGGTTTAATGCTTTGTAAAATTCCACAGCCTAGTTCCTCTGCAATCCGTGCAATTAGTTCCCCTGCAGATTGACATTTCAGTGGCTTTTCCACTCCTCTGTAAATTTAAGGCTTCGAGCCATCATACTGGGATTGTGCATCAAACACATTTTACTAATCACAAATGAAAAACCTTGTCATGGATGTCAGCTACGCACAACTGGTCTACAAAACATAAGAACATATTTTCCATAGTAGATAATGAAAGTGATAACATTGCTGTGTATTCTCAAATATTTCGAGAGCAGGCAGAGAGCTTGAATCAATCAAATTATTCAGTCAGCCATATAAATATGGTCACCTGGCATTAATGCTGTCACATGTAAAGGGACAGACAGACCCTGTGGTGAGGAGTAAGCTCTGCACTGGGGGTGGTATTAACAGATACTGCATACCAAGAAAGACATCAAGAAAAAAAATCCTGAAATTGCCTCCATCAGCATGGCTTTGAGATGAGGGAATCAGTGACACAGAGCCTTTGGAAAGTGGTTTGCAAAGCTCCAGTGAGAGGGGGGCTCCAAAACACCTCTCTGTCTGAAAGGTACCTGGAATCTGTGTGATCGAGTCTCCACATGGATCTGTCTCTTCTATTGCAGAGCTGCTGCTGAATTCTGGGTGAGTCATTTATCCCCTCTGTTGTTTTCCCCGCTCTCACAGAATGGAGATGATAATATTTGATTGGGGAGGAGGGGGGTGGCAGAATGAGCCACTGCAGTTTCTGAAGTGCAGCAAGATCCACAAATGAATGGTGCAATACGGACCTTGGAAATATCATCTCCACTTGGCATGGCCTCCTCTGGGATTATTATTTGCCAATAACAGAAGACAACCAAAGAGCAACTAATTCTCACTAGCTCTCTCAGGAGAAGGAACACTGTAATTTCTGCTTCTCCCTGAAGATGAGATAAAGTAAAAATAACTACTGCCATGACCATTTTTATATACGCAATCAAAAATTCTCTCAGTAACACATACAGTACGTAAGAAAAAGTGCACCTAATGCTGCAGAAATACTGCAATTGCCAAGTTATCTACACCATTGATCCCTGTAGTCTGCTGGCAATAATTTGAGCAAAAACCTTTAGCTACCCTTCTGTCATGTGATAGGGAAACAGCGGACTTTAAGGCAAAGAAAGTCACTAACAATGGCAGTGCAATAAAGTGGTAATATTGCTGTCAATTGTGTAATTGTCTTTCCTAGGGAACAGTGCTGTTTAGAAGGACTGATTATTATTCGAACAAAAGCCGTTGGTCTTTTTTACTTTGAATTGCGAGGGTAAGATACAAGCACCCAGGTTTCAAGACACAGTAAAATAATACAAAGAGCTAAGCTGCATTTGTTAAACTTCGAACCTACATGAATTATTTGAGAATTTTGTTCTGCTTGCATTGAAACTAGAAGGGGATAAGAAGCTCACTGGACCAAGGAACTGTGCAAGATGTGCCACAAGTTTCCCCAGGGGTGGGTGTGTGTCTGTGAAAATGTCATCCCAGAATTCCTGAGAAGGGTATCAGGAACCAATCCAGATCCCTTTTTCAAGTGAAAATTAAGAATTCGATTTGCTTCTCATTTCCATTTGCTACAAAAGAGGATCCTACACAGCTGGTTACCATGATAACCTCCGTCCAAGAGAGGATGGGAACCAATGTAGGCATGCTCAAGAAGCCTAAAATTCTCTAGGCATTTGCAGCACCATCGTAGTATACACATCATTATTTGGGAAAGTGACAAGTTGATCACATAAAGCAGGGCAAAAATGCTCACATTTTAACAAGGTAAATAGCATTTTGAGAGCAGCAAAATTATCTAGAAATACATCTAACAGCTTACCTTACCTAACCATATACTGACTTGGAAGAGGAAGGATGTGAAATTGCTAACATGCAGCAAAAAACACCAGCTCAAACTCCTCATAGAGATATAAGGCAACAGCATCTCTCTGAACCAATGAGATTTCTCACTAGGAGAGCTATAGAGAGAAGCCGGAAGAAAAGTACTTACAAAAGGCTTCCTATGGTCTCTTAGCTTTCCTTTTTCTAGGCTGAGAGTAATTTCACTAGGCAATGAAAAATGAGGATTCCAAAAAACCTCAAGCCTGATGAGACAGGCATGACTAGGATGTTTACAGCACATGTAAACTCAAGTGCTTCACTAACTTACTCAGATTTACTCTGAAAGTGATTGCTGCTGTATGAGAAACATGCCTCCTCTCCCCACGATATCATTAATGAAAAGAGACACTATTTAAAAATTCCCCTTTCTCATTGTCCCAAATAAAAGCAGTGGAAAAAGAATCCTAACTACCGCAGCACGAGTCAATAAAGCCCCACACTTATTACTACCAACAGATCCAGCACTTGAGAGCCAGCATTTTTGCTACGTCCATAAAGAGGCGGCTGAGGAACAAAATCCAGACAGATTCACCCTTCCACATCCAGAGCTGATGATGAACAACAGAAAGAAACCCATGCAGCCAGCAATGTCCACACAACATGCTGACTTTATAAAAGTAATTCCTTTTGCAACTATCAGTCAATACAGAGACTTCACTGCACCTTGCCTACTTACAAAGGACCCGAAGACCAAACATTGTGGTTCAGAAATGTAAACAGAAAATCAAAAGTTACTAAAAAGGTTCCTATGCACAACAAGGAAATGAAAAAGATCGCAGAGAATCAGTGTCGTGCTGATAAGAGTTCCCCATTTCTTTCCAAAGAAGCCTATTTTTATTTGTGATAAAACAGGTGTTAGATATGAATAACTCTAAACTGCCTCTACAATGTGTCACAGCACTTTGCTGGCCAAACAGGAAAGTACTCGGCTTCCCTCTTCACTCCTCCACTACTTCCAGTATAAAAAAGCAGTGATCAATAGCGGTAAGAAAACATGGCTTTGAAACCTGGTGGATAAATTGGAGTATCGTCGTCAGAGGTGAGAAAGCACTTCATTCAAATTTGTCATGCACTTCTAGGAGAAAGCTCTATGACAGTTGAAATGGTATAAAAACCAAGGGCTTGTGCTCATCATACCCAAAAAAAACCAACATCTTCTGTGAAAAAAGAGACACAGATGTGCAAGCACAGATCTGCAATTATGTTCCAGCATATTTACAGTATCCCTGAATAACAATATAAAAGCATGTTAACCAATTAACACAATAACTTTACTTAGGGACTATGAAATGTTTATGGTCACTTCTGGTAAAAAATACAGATTGAAAAGCAATTACGCTTATCAAGCAGAATCTACAAAAGAGTATTTAACAAGTAGGCATAGCATGCAAAAATTTCTTACATGGGCTAACACCGCTGCTTTGTCAGATTCCTGACACCCTGCAAAGCACACAACGGCTACATGAAAGCTTAAAAAAATAATAATAATAAAAAAAACTTTTCTGACAATTCCTAAGCCTACGGACTGTCTACCTGAAGAACAACGAACACAGGTAGAGGCATTTACAGAAGGCCAGCCAAGCTCCAACCTATCCAGGGAAATACCTGATCACATCTGTTACACGTTGACACCCTAGTCCCTTCCCTGTAACAGCCTTTTTCTCCTAAATCTTCAGAGAAACTGGCCTCATCCGTATCTCCAGACAAATCAAGAAGAATGACAGCAACAACGGGGGAGGCAGATATTCTCAGTGTTCATAAAGAGCGGCATAAAGGCAGCCAATTACACTGTGTAACCACTCATTTTAGCCCTGCAATACCCATTGGCAAAATTTATTCCTAAATGCTATGCTCTGGCACGTTTTCTGTTAACTGTTCCATCACCACAAACCCAGATCACTGAGGGCTGGAGTCAGAAGTTTCCAGATGCAGAAGAAGTGGGCACCTGTCCTACTTTCGCTTGTGTATCTCCTCCATGTCCCCCTGAGCAGTACACCAGTGGATTGCCTTTCATGGCAGGATTGCTGACTTGTCACTTCTTACTCTGACTGTTCGAGAGAGCACCAACTTGTTGCTTCTCCTCCGTAAAGGATTCTTGCTAAAATGCACACTTACCTCTAACTACCCATTTTCTTTATTTTGGAAGCTACAGAGACTGTACTATAGGTTATAGCTCATGTCTCTCCAAAGACCTTCTCTGAGATACTTCATCAAGAAGATACTCTAGTTACCATCTGAAATACAAACCATGCTGTTCGATTCACAAGAGAGGAGCTGTCACTGAAAATTAATTCTGCTTTAAATAGGCTGGCTAGGGCTCCATCTGTAAGCAAAACTTGAAGGAGCCTGGGAAAACCTTCAGAAAAACACTGCAAATGGTAACCTGAGAAGAGTACAGATTTTTTATTATTATTTATTTTATGTCCCTTCTTGCTGTCTAAGCAGCTCACGTTCCTCTTTTCCTCCTACAGGCCTCCTCATTAAAATCAAATGTTTAAAATGACAACACAAAGAAAGATGTGGTCATTGTGAAAGACAACTAGTTGGAAAAACACTTTTTTTCCCCTTTACTCGATCTTACAAGTGAGCAACAGCAGGAGAACCGCAAGGAAGAAAAACAAATGAGCAGATGGAGAAGGCAACAAACAAGAAGGCAAGCCAGGAAGGAAGAGAAGACTTTTTCCTGGTACCCAGTCATTCCGTCATTCCTCCATAAAGAAAGAAAGGTTACAACTGAATTCCCGTGCAGAGCTGGCACAGGCCAGCCGCAAGCCCTCTGCACTCACTGTCAGAGGTGTCAGTACACGTGTTATGCCTCCTTTGGTGCACTTTCGTGACAGTCTGTTAGGCTGCCTTCAATGCCACCCTGGTGGGGTTTGAGGCTGACTGCCTGATACCTCTGCCTAGTCAGTCAGGCGAGCTACCAAAGTGCAAAAGCTGGAGGAGGCAAAATGATCAGTTATCTAGAAAACAAGGAAAAAGCTAAACTTAGGCTAGCTCCTCTGCCATCTCAGAAAAGGCAATAAAAACACTCTGAATTCAACTGCTTGTTTTGAATCAAGACTGGGTATACTCAAAATGCCAAACAAGGTAACAGAATGAGAAACAGGGAAAGATGACATCAGTATCAGTACAAAAAATGATTGCCTGTGATTAAGGTGAGGGAAGTGCACTGTATCACACATCCTAGAGAAACAGCAGCTCATCTTTCATGTCAGATCTAGTTCTGAACTGTGCTGAAACTATATTGCTTGCTCAAGTACCAGGAAATGCACCCCTACTAGCTCTCCTTCACTTCTTTATAACTATGTGCAGTACCACCACTACTGCTCCAGCTCCATTTAGGACAAATTACCTTAGCAGTGCTCTCTTTCCTTCTGCATCCCTACAAACTGTGTACCTCCCTTAAAATATAATGATGGTTGGACTTGATCTTGAAAGTCTTTTCCAACCTAAATGATTTTATGACTCTCTATATAATTACACATATATGCAGGAAATTCCCAAGTAACATTTTTTCCCCTTTGTGAAAGTGAATCATGGAAAAGAAGAAAACAACCACTGTATATGCATTTGCACAGGAAAATCCCATGCAATCTACTGCAGGCTGGTGGCACCCTAACAGAGCTAAGCAACGCTGCAATAATCTTGTGATCTAGTGGTGGCACTGTGTGTATTTTCAAGGAAGTCAGAGAAGGCTAGTAGGGGTACATCTCCTGGTCTATAGTCCATCTGCTATTTCATTCTCAATCGATCTGCTGCGGGCAACCAGCAGTGCTAAGTGAGGCAGCGACGATCTAGTGATCTGTAGGGAACTGCAAACCTTGCTTCTCCCCGTGAATTCAGTCACTGTTGGAAGCCAGTTGGTCTTGGTGAGGTGAAGGTCATTAACTCACTGTGAAAAATGCATCTTAGGTATATAGCCACAACTGCCTAAATTGTTTTCTCCCCCTACAAACTGTCTTAATCTGTAAATTATGCTTTTAACTATCTGGACTATATTCCCAAAGTCAGCCTAGCAGAACAAAAATAAAACTGCTGAACCGTACTCTTGTAACGCAGACCAAACTGAGTAATTACTACTCACAAAATAGATGTAACAGTCACATGATAGGGCGCAAGCTGCCCAGGAGACATTGAACCTCACTGCTTGTTAGTGCATTTATTAGAGATCATTACCACAATGCGCTGCATAGGTGTCAAGCATCTTCAAATGGCTTTGTGAACATCAGTCTCTGGAAGGACATTAGTTAACATTAATCTTCAGATGTCACATTTAACCTCTGGAGAGGCATGCGCAAAATCAAGTTAATTAGACCACAGGCTTAGCAACAAGAGAAGCTATTTATAAAGCACATTTCCAAGTGGCACATTCAGTTCATAAGCTACTCTAATGGAGTTTTACACTTCACCCACTAATACGAACATGGCCATTTGATACCACGGCTGTAAGATAGGCAAAACTACTGTCATCAAAAGGTATGTTTCAGATATGTTTAATTAGGCTGTAAATCAACCCACTGTATTTTATTGCTCTTCTTTATAGGCTGAAAAATAAAATCGGCATTTCAGTCACACTAGGGTAAAAAAAAAAAGTTAAAAGTGTATTTTAGTCTGGGAAATATCTCTTTTGCTTAAATGTATTTTGAAGAGCACAAACATATTAGAAATTATTCCTGTTCTATATCCTGAGGCATTAACACTGAATATTAACAGACATAACTCATTATAACCCCAAACCTTTACGTTACAAAGAAGCTTAGAGAATCCCCTAGTTCAGGAAAAAATGAAGCAGTGTGGGTTTTCTTCACATTATGCTTGGTGTAAAAAGCCCTTGAGTATAAATGAAGTGAATGTGGGGAAGACTGGGAAAGAGGCCCAGAAAATGCATTAAGACTTGCAGAGGTCACATCCTTGTAAACCATCAGAATTAGTTTAATAAGGAGGAAATTTGGTCTAAGCCAGAACATCCTTGGTGTTAATAACTACACAGTATTCCCTTGTAGCTTGTTGCACTACTTATCCAGTCTCAAGCTTTGTTGTTGTCATTGTTGATATACATTTTCTCTTTTGTATTGTAAATCCATTATTTGCTTTGTCCTTGCTGACTAGAAGAACAGAATAAAGTAATTTTTACATCATGCCTTGAAGTTTCTGAAGACAGTTATATCTTTTCTATCACTTTATTCCACCCTGACCATGAGTAATTGTCTTAATTTTTCCTTGAGGGTCTTATTTTCCCAAGTGTATTATTACTCACCCCAGAAATATGTCTGTATGTATGAGGATCACAGAACTGTGACTTACAAATTTGAAAATAATGATTTCTCAGAACCAAGAAAATGCAGGCAAAAACCTTCAGCTGAGATTTCTCTGTCGGACTATGGCTGTTTTTGAAAAAGAAACTAAGCTAAGCTGTTTAGAAATTCTCTCCTATTACTCCCATTGCAGACACTTGGCAATTTCAGGCAAAAAAAAATGAAAATCATCTCAGACAAGACTTCTCTTTGCTTCTACATTCCAGTTTAAAATTAGTTCTCAAAATTTAGGATTATTGCTTGGCTGGTTTTTTACAAAGCATTATCCCAGTCATGTCTCAAGAGACAGTACATAAGAGCCAAGTGTACTAGTCTTGCTTTTGTTAAAATAAACTGGTTCATAACACAAGCTAAACAATATCAATTCGTTCCAAAAAACATTGTTAAACCCTCAGAAAGTATTCTTCAAATCTCCCTTGAATGAATCTGATCAGGTCTTACATCTGTGTAAGTTATTTGCATCTATTTAAAAATTGTGCAATAATACATCTGGAAAAGGAAAGAGTTGGCCAGCCTGCTGTGAAAAGTTACTGAAGTAACATTACCAAAGAAACCAACAAGAAACAATTGAGATTTCAAATGCTTTTGGGGAGAAATAGTTAAATGTCTTCATCACCAATAGGACAGATTAGAAACGTTGGTTTCAAAACCACTAAGGCAAACGAAACATCAGACTGACTTTATGAGAAAAACAAAACATCAATCCCCTCCCCCATTTCAACCTGAGAATACCAGTAGAAACTTCTCTTATGGTCAATTAAAATTCAGCAGCAAGAAATTTTCCCCAGCAAGAAATTGACCAGAGTCTAAATTGAAACTATTCTGAATCTTTGTTGTCGTTTTTTGCAAACTGAATCTCAACCTGCTTCAATACTCAGAAACTTCTGCTGAGTGCAATCTGGCACAGAACTGCGAGGTGCACTGCCATTAGCAGCTCAGAGTAACAACTCCACTGAAAATGGAAACCCCAGCCTTCAGCTGGGACACGTTGAGCAAGAGGAACTAAAATCCACTCAGTGCAAGTTTTTCTGCTCCTGCCAGAGGTAACCATCAGCCAAAGAGCTCCTCATGGGTACTGGCAGGTCATAGCGCTGATTTCTGTGCTCCCACAAAGTGCTATGTTTTTTTTATTACAAAAAATTACCTGCAAGCTGTATTTGTTCTGGTAACCTCAGTGGCACGTCTCACTGCATGTATCTGCCCCTCTGGCAGGGCAAACATACTTATTAAGAAGGGAAAAAGAGGGCTTCACTGGTCTTTTCTTATGAGTTTCCATCTCTTGCTTGCCAAACGTAGTGTTAGGACCATTCCTGTTCTCACTGCCATAGCTCAGTTCTCTGGGTCTTCCATCCCATCAGGCAGAGCTGGGAGCTGGCAAGAAGTGGGGCTCAGTGGGACAACACTAAAGGTGCCTTGGCTCTAGCAGAGAAGGTGGCACCACAGGTAGCACCTCTCCCACCACCACAGCCCCTGCAAGACACTGACTAGCCCCATGTTCAGAGCAGCCTGTGCTAAAACTGAAGCAGAATAACTTCAGTGAGCAGACGAACTCAAACTGGAACTGATTCAAAATAGACTCAACTGATTTCTCCTTACATTAGGAATATATATTTATCATTTATTTTAGAGAAGCCCAGGGCCCCTCCAAACAATGCTAGGGATTTCACTTATCTTGAGTAGATTTGCTAGGAAGTTAAAGCTTCTCTTGCCTGAAAGACGTGAAGGAAATTCCTTTGAAAGTAAACTCAGCACAGTCAAGCTTTTTAAGATGTAATATCAAACTATCAGAGCTTTTCAACAATACAAGTTGGAGCACAGCTCAAGCTGCTTCAGCGCACACCCAGCCCAAGCAGCATCACTGCCTGAGCAGATGAGGCTTCTGTCACCTCCCAAAAGCACCCTATTCAGGGTATCAAACCACCCAGGTGATACACAGGTCCTGATACACAGGTCCCTGTGCTCAACACAGGGGGACGGAACGGCTAACCTCCAACTCACAAAGTCCTTCCCCTCTGCCCTACACAGGGCCTTGCAAGCAGGGGCAGATTTTTAATAAATTTGTTGTGTGAGAATGTTTTGAGAATAGGAAAGCAAACACAGTGTTACACCTGAAAAAAAAATGAGGGGGGAGATGTGAAGCTGAAACTGTTTTTTTTGTCAGGGCTATTCTTAATAACAGGCAAAGCTTTGGAACAAATTTTGAGGGAAAGTAAATAAAAGAATGCTGAGGTGAACAGAGACTGTAATAAATATTGCACAGGTCTAGCAAGAAGAGATCAAGTCTGACTCATCTAATATCCTTTGACAAAATAACTATTGTTTCTCATGAGTAAAATGTGGTGGACTTTATCTGTAGTGCAGACAGATTAGTTCTCCTGCACCTGACTTGCTTTAAAAATATATTTTGATATAACACTGTGCCTGACAGAAAATCATTAGTTCATCTGGAGAAAATGGGATTTCATGCAAGAACTGGTGAGGTGGATGACATGCTGGCCAAATCTGGAAATGACAAAAAGAAAAGAAGAGTTACAAGCTAAGAGTAGTACTACAGGAATTTCTCTGATGTTAGTCTTGGACTCTTTAAGCATGCTTTCATTAAAGACACTGGCACAAAATGTAGGTGTACCTCCACAAAATTTGCTGGATCCCAAAGCAGGATGCCCTGCTGATGGTATCCTAAGGGAAGATGTAGTGGGTTTACGTGGCAAGGTTTTGGTAGCAGAGGACCATAAGGGTGGCTTCTGTGAGAAGAATCTAGAAGCTGCCCCATGTCAGATAAGGGCCCCACTGCTGACCAGAGCCAAGCCAAGAAGCGATGTTGTTTGCGCCTCTGTGAGAGCATATTTAAGACAGGGGAAAAAACAAAAACAAAAACAACAACAACAAAAAAAACCTGTGGCCCCACAGCAGCTCGGAGAGAGAGAGAGGAGTGAGAAACAGCATTGTAGGCGCCACGGTCAGTGCAGAAGGGCAGGAGGTGCTCCAGGTGCTGGAGCAGAAGTCCTCTGCGGCCTGTGGTGAGGACCATGGTGAAGCAGGCTGTCCCCCTGCAGCCCATGGGTCCCACGTGGAGCAGATCTCCACGCTGCAGCCCGTGGAGGAGCCCCTGGTGGAGCAGGTGGAGGTGGCCTGGAGGAGGCTGCGGCCCATGGAGAGCCCCCGCAGGAGCAGGCCCCGGGGTGGAGAGGAGCCCATGCAGGAGCAGGGGGTCTGGGGGGATCTGCCACCCGTGGGGGACCTGTGGTGGAGCAGTTTGCTCCTGGGGGATGGGCCCCGTGGTACTGAGCCATGTGGGAGCAGTTCTTGAAGAGCTGCTGCCTGTGGACAGCCCCCGCAGGATTAGTTCAGGAAGGACGGCATCCTGTGGGAGGGACCCCATGGCGCAGGGGAAGAGAGTGACTGTGAAGGAGCAGCAGAGACAAAGTACCATAGACTGACCACAACCTCCATTCCCCCGTTCCCCTGTGCCGCTCGGGGGAAGGAGGTGGAAGAGGGCAGATGGGGGGAAGGCGTTTTTGGTTTCTTTCCTTCGTTTCTCACTTCTCTAGCTTGTTAGTAATAGGCAATAAATCTTACTATCTCCCTATGCTGAGTCTGTTTTGCCCGTCATGATAATTGTTGAGTGATCTCCCCATCCTTACCTCAACCCTTGAGCCCTTTGCATCGTATTTTCTCCCCCTTCCCCTTTGAGGAGGGGGAGTGAGAGAGCGGCTGTGGTGTAGCTTGACTGCCCACCTGAGTAAAACCACCACAGAAGATCAGATTGCGATAAAGGAAAGACTTTGAGACCCAGAGAAGTCAGAACGTTTTGAAACTGAATAGAGCCAAGTGAAAGATTTTGAGAAATGAACAGACTTCTGCCACACTCTGATACTCATCAGTTATAAAAAAAACAGCAGAGAAAAAAAACCTTGTACACAGAGCCATAGCCTTGACAAAGAGCCCAAGAAAAGCAATGATAATTGCCTTAAATATAACCACAGAGAAAATTCTAACACAGGTAGTGAAGTAACAGTACCACGGTATGAGGAACACGTAGAATACAATCTGGAATAAATTCGTGCAGTTCTGGTCCCCTGTACACACAATATGAAACTTAACTGAGAACAAAGTGCAAGGAAGGACTTCTAGAATGGTCAGCAAATGGAGAAGGGTATTTGAATGAAACGAGTGAAATAGGCTGAAATGTCTGTGCTAATTTAATCTAGCAGGATGAATGCTGAAATGAAATAACATCAATACATGGAGAGGGGGAGAGAAAAAGAAAGAAGAGAGCTATTAAAACATAGAACAAAGCTGGCACGAAGATGAACAGGTTGAAAATCATACTGAATATATTGAGGTTGGAAATTAAAAGGTTTCCAACCGTTGCACACATGAGAAGAGTGGTAATTAGTATAGAGATGGAGCTCAATAAATCCATGAACGGGAATTTAAGATGTGGCTACCTGCAATGGCCAACAATCCAGTTTAACCCCTCGTTTTCAGCTTCACAGTAGTACTGCAGAGCAGTACATGCAGAGTACTGTTCTCTGCATTTACACCATTACGCCTAGGCGTGCTACTTTTTAGTGACTGGCTCTTATGGTATAACTGCATTATTTTTTTCTACCCTAACTTGAATAATGTTGATTCACTGCATACATAGTGAGAAAATTTACTGACCACACGTGTATACATGAAAAAACCCTACCTTTCAGGAAATTGAAGTTGCTTATTCTGCACAACACCACAAAGACTTTTTGCTTACAACTACAAACTGCACTAATGATGGTGTTACATCATTGGTCATAGCAAGCACTAGAGAAGTCAGGGATGGTTCAAAATATTTCAGTAATCATTCTGACATGGCTGTCTTAATGAATGATAATTACTTACACTTATAAATGCATAAAATGAGAAAGTTAATTAAAGATTACTCCCTGCACTCTAACATACTTTCCAACAGTTTCATAATGATTAAGAATATTGCAGTGTTACTTTTTCCCCTTTGCCACTTTCAATTACTTTCTTCACAGATACATCGATGAAATTGCCAATATGCAAAGATTTCATATTTCTAGAAATCTGCATTGTGCTCTCAGCTGAAGTAGCTGCAACTCCAGGCAGACTCTGCCATAGGCTAATTGGTATTGCAACAAAGCACAAACCCCCTCTGCACCACGACTGCTGTGGGGATGGACCAAAACCAGTACTGTCTTCAGTAAGCTTTCCTCATCAACTATGAACTAGGATATATCAACAGGGACTGAACTGAGCAAGCTCTTTTTCCTAACACTAGAACAATACCACACAACTGTTTCCCAGGGACTCAGTTTCCTCAAGCATACTATAAGGATAGTATTTCCTTTCTTCCCCTGAGAGTGATTGTTTAGCTGCTGTAATGTGTTTCATCTCTCATGATAAATCCACTGGTATGTTAGAAACAACTTTGCCCTGGGCACCTATAATTCAATTCAGCTTTGACTGGAGGAGGCCCCGCTCAGCTAGTCTAACAAATAGGCTCTCCATTGCTCCAGCAAGGTGGGGTAAAATCAACTACATCTTAGGCTCTCACTGACAGAAAAAGAACAGACTTTAGAAATGAGGCACAATGTTTTTATTATTAAATAGATTATTCAGTATTACTGAATAGATGACTGAGATTTTAATAATAAAGAGATTATCTCTCTGATAAACCACCACAGAAAGTCTTAATAGTCACCTCTTGTGTTTAAATACCAGATTATGAAAGTCAGTGCTTTATTTCTGAAAGTAAACCTCTAAATTACATAAATGCGGGGAAATGTTAACTCCAGCCAGGCACTGCATAACGATGGCAGCTGCCATACCTTGTGCTGAATCTTCCAGAAGCAAGACTCTTTCATTGCTCTGTGAATATATTTTTCACAGCTTAAAACCTACCCCTTCCCTCTCAAATAATGCTGCTGCTGAGTGTCTGGCTGCCCTAAAACTCTCATCAACCAAAGCTGCGAGTAACCCCCAAATCACCTTCTTTTCAGCTTGCCACGTTATGCTAACTATAGTAATTTCAGGAGAAGGAGGAACAAAACAGCTCTAAAAGAGTCTGAGCTGCATTTGGGATGAACTATTATGGCAAGTAGCCTTATAAAACCAGAAACGGGAATCTTGTTTGTTAACAGAGTGCAAGAGAACATCTGCTCAATCTCAGCATTCTTAGAACAGCTACAAGATGAGCACACTGACTCTGCACCAGAGACCGAACTAAGTGGAATAGCCCAACACATGTGGATGGGATAAATCTTCCTATTTTATTACATACCCACACCCCCATGAAAAGTAGTTTAGCTATGATAGGTTTATTGGCGAGACAGAAAAAATGACCGTTATTTATATCACAAGGGAAGCTTATTTATTGTTCTGAAATATCCTCTAGGCCATTTTTGATTATGAATGGTGCTGATCCTCATTTTGCATGAATCATGGCATAAACGTTCCACTAGCATGCCTGCTACCAGGTACCCTTTGTTGATAATAATGAGCCAGGCATTAATGATTCAAGTTTCACCATTTTGACACAAAATACCAACTCTCTCTCATTATTAACTTCCTAAGGTGGCATCCTCCACGCTGCACTAATGGAGCCCGTCAGAGGTCTAACATGCAAGCAGAGGAAGAGCTGTAGGACACAATTCTATTAGACCAACTGATATGCACTGAAACAATAACAATAAACTCTCAGGCTTCAGTAAGAGGTTGGGCGCTTGAAAGCATCTCCATTCTGTTTCTGGTATAATTAGAAAAAAAATGTGGCAAGCTTTTTCTACAAGCTTGTCTGGTTATTTTTGCAAAACCTTTTTCCCCCACTGTATCAGTTGGCCTAAAAAATATTACTTCTAACAAACATCGCCTTTTTAATGCAACATCTACAGAGTAGCATCTTAGCTGTACTGAATACTACTACAAACCAAACTGCTGCTGACATCCTGGAACGAGCCCATCTTGGAGTTTATTCAAGGAGCTGGGGTCTTTTCAGGGTGTGTGGGGGTGTATGGATCTTTCTGTGCTTGACCTTTGTTCAGTCTTTTCTATTTTCAAACAGATGCACATGACAAAATATTGTTCAAAACCTTACTATTTACCAGTGCATTTTACTTACTGTATTAATCTTATGAGGATGCTTAGAAAAGGATATTAAGTTCTCTAATACTTACAAAGTTGAAGACCGTCAAGAAGTTCTTCTCCGAGAAGGACATATGCGTGACACAATTTAAAACAAACTAAAAAGCCCTCCAGAACGTGAACGTCCTGTCAGACCATTACATCTCTCCTTCAATGAGAAGAAACAAAATTTAGGCAGTATGCAGAATCCAATGATAATCACTACTCCCATAGAACAGCAGTTATAATATACTGATAATACCAGAAGGTATAGGTAAAAGCACAGGAATTTGCAGTGTCCCTTATTTCCTTGACACATCAGGCCTCACCAGAAGTCCTCTTTGGACTCCAGTTCTCCCTTGCATTATGCCCATTTCTAGTGGAGTAACTCTAGTAGGGCTCCTGATGCTCGTACAAAGCCTTTGTGGAACCTCCACCTTTCTTGAGAGCAATTATGTTTTAACATGAGCATCATCTACAGCCACATGCAAAAGAACCCAGAGACTCTTGAATCACACTACTACTAGTACCATCAACTTTTCAAATGCTCTGAAGGTAGAGAACAACTAACAGGTAACATTTTTGGGCAGTTGTGCTACCTTACCCACAGCCAAAATATAAAGTGTTTGTTACATGCAGGTAAGACTCCATCAGATCCTACAAAGTCAGAGATAACCGGACTAGCTGAAAAGGGCAGTTCTGGCACAAGCAATGGGTGTTTTTTAGTTAATGCAGTCCAGCTACTTTCCAAGTCACGTAAGAGAGAATTTGGGCTTAGTTACAATTAATAAACACAAGATTCAACAGAAAAAAAAATCTGAAAAAAAGTCAAGAGCACATATTTTGTGGTATGAATGTAATGGGGGTGGGGTATGGGAAGCAGTTGGAGGGTGAGGTATACGCATTTGTTTTGGTTTGTGGTTTTTTTTTTTTAAACTTTCTTCCTCCACTTTAGGAAACAATGATTTGTGTATACACTGGATACAAGCCGTTTTTCTGAGTCAATCCTTCCTGCTTAAAAACATGAAAAAAAAAATAATTACATTGTTCTCCTAGCAGACACAAAAGAATTATTCACAGAAAAAAAAATAAAAAAAAGTAGAGTATTGCTTGACACAGTTAACACACAGAAACACTGCATGGCATGGGTGAACATTTGTGGTCAGGGACCTGAAACATCAAAACAAATCATTTTAATGATAAAACAATGCAAGGCAAAGGAAGGGTGAGAAATACTTTCTCCAGTTCTCTTAGAATTAATAAATCTCAAGATAGAGTATATCCTGCAAACATTTCCAGGGGAAATTTCTTCTAATTAATTTGAAGAGTTAGCATCAGAAGCCAAAGAGACTATTCACATAAAAACTCTGTTCTTGCACATATATTCAAACAGACAAGTGTCAAGAAGTCTTTTGGAAACAGTGTTTGAAGAACTGCAATAATACATTGCTTTATGTACTAGTTTTTCCTTTGCATATTCAGTGAAGAAGATGAATAACTCTTGCACAGACAGCAGTTAGATATTTTAAGGGACCTCTATTTATTAGAGCACTTTGGAGAGCTTTCTTAAATGTACAGGACTAATTGTAGCAATCCAAGTCTAATTATACAGGCTTAGATTTTGATTCACTTATACATAGAGGAGTAAGTTTCACTAAAAACGATGAAAAGGAAGTTCCATGATCTGGTCTGCAGAGAAAAGATGAAATTATATACAAAAAAAAAAAAAGTCTTCCAACCCAAAACTCAGTAGGCTGTATCTTAGTTAACGCATGAAAGAAGATTACAGAATAATTTCTGAGAATGCCCCAGGTTATGAACTGAGCAGAATCGGTCAGGATGCCACTTTCAGGGGAAGAATTACTTAAATTTACTTTTTAATTTTCCATGAATTATTTCTTCTATTACCATAAATGCAAATTGTTCTAATTTTTCATTTTTCAAAGCTTTTTGTAACTTTCTTTTCAGGTCTTTTCAAGGGGAAGAAAAAGCAAAGCAGATTTTACAGAACAAAAGTCACCTAGTCTTTTTTATTGGTCCACATAACCTACATATGGTGGTGAACTTTCTTTGTGAAATGGTTAAATATAAATGGCGCGTGATATTTTAATTAAAACACTTGAATGGTGAGAAAAAAATAAAGACTTTTCTTCACAGAATCAAAACATGCAAAACAAATATTTTGAATTAATTGTAATTACCTAATTACTATCTGCTAAAGACTACACATTTCAGCATTGCTTTAAAAAAAAAAGCATACAAAAACTACAACAACAAAAAACACATAGACGAGGGGCAGATTTTCTTCTAGAAACGGAATTTTGACATAATGGAAGGAACTGTCAAAAACACCCCAAAAGTGCTCAGCAAAGGAAGAAAGGATGCGAAAAATCTCTGACAGCTTTAAATGACCTTGCCTGTGTCCGAAAGGAAGACAAAAATATAAAAGCTGATGAAGGTAATTTGTCAACATGTAGCCATAAGCTTGAGCTGTGTGAAGACGTTATTTATCACTGGTTGACTTGGCCTAGAAGCCTTTCAGAAGTATGCCATACATAAAAAAGAAAAAAAGAGTGCTTTACCTGTGTGAATTCAGGCTCTATTGTAAACGTGTAGGTGGGAGACCTGCTCTCTAAATCTCATTTCCAGAATGCATACTTTTCACCAGAGAAGGTTTGTTGCCCTTCACATCTCCTTAAAGGTTGAACCACCTCCTGAAGGATCACACCTCAGGAGAGCAGGTCTTTGGAGTCTACATGGGGTTCTGCTGGTACCAACCCATCAAAGGAGAGTGCCTGGTCAGTTCTTCCAGATAAACGAGATTTTGCTATATCTGATTTTGCCCAAACTTATAACAGTATCTGCAAGTGCTGTCATCAGTCATTTTGGCAGCTCAAATTTACAAGGGTGTTGCATTCCTGTGTCCCTAGATCGATAATTTTCTATGGATGCAAGTCAGGATGTACTCTGTGCTCTTCTCAAGGGAATGCATATTTTCCTCTGCATTGCATCGAATACAAGGATGAAATCTTGCCTTTTATGTTCCACTGTACAAAAAACAGATTTCTGTATGGTGTCATTTTTATTTCAGCATTTCACAACAGGAGCAACTTCCAGAAGCACAAGCATTTCCTTTTGTCAAGTGTTCAGGTACGTCTTCTTTTGCCTAGGATTACTTCAAACTTCTCATAATAAAAATTGTAGATTTTAGATGTGGCAGTCCATGGCTGGCTATAATGTAGAGCAGGTCCAAACCAATTGAAATGATTAATGTTAAAGCAAGCAAGTTAATAACTTTATAGAAAGCAACGGTGACTTAATTGCACCAACATCCATTGGATAAAATACTTCATAGCGCCTCAATCAATTGATGGAGGGAAAAATAAAGACATTGTATGCTGGTACAGTACTAGAGGATCACTATCTCCTTCTCTGCCTGGCTTTGACGTTAATTGCCCATAAATGTCTTCATATTGATATGCCAGTGGGAGACCATTATCCTATGACAGCATTTAATAACACTGGCATTCCCTGTTAACATTGACTCTGCTGACCCTATCCCTCCTGACTGCCTCCACTTCAGCACATCTCTCATTTCCATTGCTTTCCACACAGATGACTTGCAGTCATATCCCTCACCTCACGTACTCTGCTGTCCATCTTCTTTTTTGTTGAAATGGACATCCATCGGACTTGGAGGCTCATGAAGTTGAGCTCACAAACAAGGTGCATGGTAAGTGGCATGAACTCCACTTAGGATATTATGTTCTCTGCCTTCACATACACTTTGTGTAACGAGTCATTCACATCACCAGCTCTCAATGTTTACCTAACAAATGCCAGCAGTTCTCTTTGGTCTGTGATGGCAGCAACACTGAGCTTTCACCTGAAGCCCTAAATCTAAAGTCAATAGCATAAGAAAAACCAGCATTGTGGAAGTTGTTATTTAAGTTTTCCAGTGAACAGTGGGATCAATGAGAACTGTTTTCCTGTGGATTTAAGTCTCCATTTAGATCCAACAAGAATCTGTTGATATCTAATGAAGCGTGATATAAGGATTCTCCTTGCTATGAGGAGGATACAGTGAAGAAACCCAGTGTGTTCAGAAAGTTTTTTTCTCTAAATTTATCAGAACTTCATATCCCCCCCATTGCCAAACTAGGTTGAAAATGACCTGTTCCCAAATTATTGGGAAGGACAGGGACAGGTACAAAGAGACAATCTGATCACATCTGCTTCATTTTGTTAAGAAAACAGACTAAAAATAACAAAAGACCTTTGTCTTTGTAAGTAGGGAATGAAATTAAAAACTAAGAACTTGAAAGGTTGAAACACAAGAAGGCAAGAAAGTCTAAAGAGAAAACACCTTGTGCCAACACAGAACTATAACCAATTATCAGGGATTTAAAGCTGCCTCATATCTTAGGGAAAAAAAAAAGTAGCATGAGACATGAGTTTGTGTTTTGTTGTATCTAAAATACTGTCATATGAAGTAAAGTTGATTAGGATATGCCAATGAAGCAGACTCGGCGAGTTGATGAAAATCATCAATCTTGGAGTTGTTTCTATGGGTTGTCAAAGAGAAGCTGGTGAATGCAACAACACTCACAAATATCCACAATGAAAACCAGTTGGAACATATTCCCACTGAAGAAAAACAAAACAAGAAAAAAAAAAGTGCCCCATTTTCTGGTTGCTTTCTTCACCTGCAAGAATCTGAGTTTTCTGAGTGCCGATACTCTCACAGTTCACACCACCTCCAATCCCACACCTTTAGTACAGCACCACTGTCTCTTTATTCTGAAATGGAAAGGGTATTTTTAGCTTGCAGATGGCAGAGAAAGCTCTTGCTCTGAAAGGTAAAAAACAGATGATTTTATATATATGCTCACTGAGCTATTAAAAACATGCGGCACAGTTGGGAGTCCTCAGTCTGTGCAGATTATTTTTCAAATTTCATAATCTGCTTAAAATATAGCAAAACCAAGGTATTATAACATGATATAAAAGCAGTCTTAAACCTTACATTGGCTAACTGCAAATAAGATTCTTCCATATACGAGTAGAAAAACGCAGCTTTGCATATCACAGGTCTTCTCTGATTTAATTATAGCAGGCCATTCTCTTAACAGATCAACAAGAGACTTTGTATGCCTGTTTTTACTTCAGACATAGTAAGACACATCCTGCAAACATAACAGTAAGCAAACCATAATCTCCATTGAGACAACAGATGAGCTTTACATGTAAATTCAAACAGGTAAAATATATTCCACAGTATTGAATAGGGCTGTCTTCTGAATAATTCAGATACTCCATCCCAGATGTCTCATAGACAAACACTTATAAAAAAAAAAACTAAAAAAAAAAAAAAAAAAAAAACTAAAACAGGCAAGTAGTCCTTAAGTTTTTGAAGACAACTGAAAGTCTGACTGTGTGACACCTCTTTTCCCAAGCCTGTAAAATAAAACCTTGCATATATTTCTGTAACATTTGTTTTCCTTTTGTGAGATATGGGACAACACAAAAAAGACCCTAAGGAACATTTCATACATCACTGTTTTAAAAAATAGCACAAATGCTAAAATGTTCAGCCATGTTGCTTTTAGAGTATTCATTGTTTTTTAATGTTATTTTTCCAAAATTTCAGTTTGAGCCTTGCCAGCACCTTGGGATATAGACAATCTTTTTTTTTCGTGTTAAGTCCTGTTAGGTCATCAGATACACATTTGACCTTTCATTTGCTCACACTAAAAGTGAGAAGCATCAATACATTAAAATGCATACAAGTTGCACAGAATCCCAAATAAGTTACTAACACCCTACTCAGGCTTTAGATATTTGTATTTCTACTACCTACACATTTAAACAATTCAGTTGCTGGTTTAATTTTCATTTCTCATAAGCAAACAATTAAAACTGCAACATAATTTGAGAGCAGCTATAAAATGACTGAGCTGACTCATTTGAACAAGCCCAAAAAAGACATGAACCACTTTTAAAATAAATATTTTAAAATAGTAATAGTTATTTGGCAAAAGGTTAACATACAAAAGCACTTATCAAAAGTAGGCTGCATACAACCACGCTTCCCTGTCAGAAGTATAAGCAATGGACTACAAATTTAATGAAGAGAGAAGTTCAATGAGCTAAAATGCTTGTCTAGTTTGTGGATTATGTTCATCTCTGAATTGCTATTGCAAATCTTGCTTAGTTACAATACTCACAGCTAGGCACCCAGGTTCCTGCATTACTCACCCAACACGTGTAGGAAACACAGGCTGTGTCTTTACATTCAATACTGAGTCTACATTCACACACTTTATTCTTCACTTCTGTTTGCGTGCAAATGGTGACAGTCTAACATACATCATTATGCATTTTATAGCGTGAAAATACTCATTTTGTGGAAAGATACCAAGCTTTGGTACATGGGAGAGAAAATAAGGACTATGTTCCAGTGTTCATATGCTTAAGCAGTACCTTCCTTTGAGCTCTCATGGCCTTCTCCTAAGGCTGTATTCAGGACACAACAGTGCTGTTCTGACTATGTTGGAATCCAGGTGAGAGACACCAGCTTCTGAGGACCATCTGTTGTTGCTCCTCAGAGAAGTATTTCAGACCCAACACATGTTTTCCTACAGTGGCCAAAGAACCTCACGACTTTGTGGTTGGAAAGAGGCTGTAACAGACAAATAAGCTCAACATCACCTTTCCTGCACATGATGTATAAGCTGCATTGATTTGTTTGTCCTAGCATAAAAGACTGCCCTGAGCATCCTTTTCTGTGTGCATCACTACCCATTTTAGATCATGAGAAAGACAACACCTAGTGGGTCTACTGTGCATCACAGTAATCCTGAGCACTAACAAGTGGCAGAACCTGGCCTGTAGTGTTTTATGTTGGGTTAGACATCTTTTGGTTTGGGAGTGATGTTCACTTCTTTTTAATCCTTAGGAACAAAACACTTAACATATTAAAGTAGAAAAGCATTTGTTAGTTTCAGTAGTGAGCTCTAAAGACCAAAATCAAGAACAGCCAGTTTATCCTAAGTTATCTTGATGTTTTTACTAAAGGAATATTAGCAAGCCAGGTGATTAAATTGTGTGCAATATACAAACATAACGGAAGATATATTGAAGTCTAATAGCCATGCAACATAATAATACATTATGCTCTGTCAAGCTCTCCTACAAAACCTCAGATGAAATTAAATAGCTTAAGTCAAATTTAATGATGTAGCCCATGGGACTATCTTACACGTGTTCTGAGTTCATGGCCTGTTGTTGCAGTTTAGCATTTTCTCAACAACAATAAGCCACTATCACTAATGTAATGTTACCTCTTAAAAGCACTTCTAATAAGCAGCTGAGAGAGCAAACTCGAGTAAACTGTGCTTTCATTGGAACTGAAGGTTGCATTAGTCACCATCTTCCTTCACATTTTCTAAACCATCTGGAGAACCACTAGATTTGTAACCATTTTTTCTCCCTATTAATTGATTCATGGACAATTTTGCATGTCCCTGACTGCCAGCACTGCTCAACTTCTCAACAGTGAATCAGAGTCCCTGGATAAGATTTTGATCATTAAACCATTAATGAGAGAGAAGTAATTTTAAGGGCATTTCAACCTGAGCCTGGTGGTATTTCAACACCAAGCCTGGTGACTGAACTGATGTCTCTGACCTGGCTACTACAGCAATTTGCCTCTGCTAGAGCAAGTTCATTTGTAATTGCAGGTGTCCACACAGACCATGTCTTCATGCAAAGCAGAAAATATACTGCAGTGACAGCCTTAACAAATAAAGAGCAGCATTTTCCTGGAAACTTACAGAAGACAGAAGCAGTCAAGCAAGAGAATAGAAAAGGAAAAAAACCAAGCAAATATACAAAAAAAAAAAAACAAACCACACACACCAAGCTTGACAGATACCAGTGTATTCAATTATTTGACTTCAGTGTCTGATCTGCACCTAAATTTGTAAGTGTTTAATGAACCAGTCCTCCTAAAATAATTCTATACACTCTTCCTGAGTTTAGATGTAAAGATGAACTAATGCCTTTGTTCTGGAAGGGTTAAGCAACCTGCCTCAGTTTACAGCCTGACTTAGAGAGGTGGAAATTCTCCTTGGAGGCCTTTCAAAGAAACTCTGTGCTCTGTTAAGGTTATGACAGCGAATACAGTTTAATAAAGCAATTGGAAGGTACATGAGATGTCTGGTAAGTGCCTAAGTTTAGTGTACTGTAGGTCATTATATTTCACATACTTTCAAAAATGTAAGCTAGCATTGAATTAGGAGAATAGACTCTAATCATGCTTTTGCTTAAGAAACAGTCCTCCTGGACAACGAGGCAAGCTGCCTTTGCTGAATCAGCAGTCTCAAGTTTCTTTTAGCAGGGGAGATTAAATGAGAAGCTTTGCACACTCATACCAGAAAGCAAACACAGCACTTTCAGGGAATGCCTTCACTAACTAGTTGGGATAGTTCCTGGAACACACAAAAAACAACCGCTATAAGAAAAGGAGATGAAACTAAGCACAGTCCAGCTTTTTTTTTTTTTTAAACATCTCATAAGAAATTTCCCTCTTGTCCTGCCTTTAAAAAATGCAAAGTAGTTGCAATTATATCACCTCATTTCAGCTACAGATTTGAATATATTATTTAGCATAGTATCACCAGACAGAAATTAAATAAAAGAAAACATAAACAACATGCCCTTTTATGTTTTATCCTGCAGTGAATCTTATAACAGAATTATACAATGGTTTGGGTTGGAAGAAACCTTAAAGATCATCCAGTTCCAACCCCCCTGCCATGGGCAGGGACTCCTCCCACTAGACCAGGTTGCCCAAAGCCCCATCCAACCTGTCCTTGAGCACTTCAAGGCAAGGAGATCCACATCTTCTTCCTTTTTTTTTTTGATTGTTTTTGTTTTGTTTTTCTTTTTGATTTATATTTTTCAGTGACGACTCGAAATGTACTACTCCCAAAACAACTAAACAGGCGGCAAATACTTCGACTAGGTAACTGTTTACATTAATAATCTTACTGGCTCTTAAAAGAAACTAAACTCCTCAATCTAGCTTGAGATCCCTTAGTCTTTCAATAACTCATGACATAGCTAGATCATCTCCGGTTACCATCAGCAAAGGACCCTATTTTAAAAGAATTATTTATTAGATTCCATGTATTCCTCAAATTGCTTAGTCACGTATTTTTTTCCAATTTGTCTTCTGTTCTTTAATGAGCAGGGAAGAGAAGAAACTCCATAATTCAAGGCGAAATCCAATGTAAGACCCACAACACATCCCCATAATCTTTTATGAGCCTTCATTCTCAAAGTATTTGCTCAGAGACCCTTGGGGAGCCAAGCAATTCTGTTTGCCAAGGACTGCTTCCAGCTCTAGATATCAAAGACACGCTTCCTTTAATCAACACTGCATCTAGTCCGTAGACTAGTTTTCTGTCTACATCCATGCCAAGTTGTGCCTTTCAGACCTAGCTCCAAGCAGGGCAGTGCCCACTGAACATTGCCTGTGCTTCCTTAGACAAAGTCTTTGTTGATTGAGCCCCGTACAATCCCTGTGTGTTGATTGTCCTTTAAAGTCGATAAAAGGGAAGCAGGTCCATGGTATCTTTTTATTCTAGTACCAATGCTGGAATAGGACGAGGCTTCCAAGAGCAAAGCAAAGCATCTAGGCGCTCTCATTCCAGTGTGCATTGTCATGAACTCCAGGCACACTGTAATCCATTAAGACTTTAGTGATACTGCCTTTATTAGGAGGCTATTGCCTAGATATTCTTATTACTTCAGTTATGTCCAGCAGAGTAACCTACAAGATCACAGTAATAACACTGAACTCTTCTTTATATAAAAGCTTTGAAAATTAATGACATAGAGTACTATATATAATGTTACGGTAGTAATAACACCAACCATTATTATACAAATTTATCTCAATAGAGTCCTGTGCATAACTTGATTTATCCATCCTAATAAAAAGGATTGGATGAGAACAGAAATTTTCACACCAAAAAAATCCAGATTTTAACTGAGAAACTAATGAAAACCTTGAACGTACTCAACCAGTATAGACATTCACCACAAAAACACCAACAGTGAAGAAACATCACTGGTCACTTCGAAGAACTGAAAGGAAAACGTGCTCTGGTTGTTTGAGATGGTGACCCTGTGCCATCAGTCCATATGAATCATGAAACAGACCAAGCCCAGGAACCAGGTGGCACCAGCCAGCACATGTTGGGAGCATTCTGTGACATGCACAACTCCAGCCTCAAGCAATTACAATGACAACATCAAACCTCTCCTGGGGCTGTCAAGCTTTGTTTAAACAACCCTAGCTAGCTCTGTACCCATGCATGACCTCATCTCCCTTGGCACTGATAAGTAATAGGACACTGGGAGAGTTAATGCCCTGGCCCTGAGTTACTTTAGAGTAACTGGGTTAGATAGGATTAAGGTATGTGTTAATAAAAAATAAAAATAAAAGTAAAACAAACAAACAAACAAAAACCTTCCACTGATTCCTTACCTGAAAAATCTCACATCAGAAGTTAAAAGCTTACAAAAGGGCTGAAGTGATGGGACTTATTACAAGAACATTTCGACACACACAACATTCATTGCACCTCTCTTAAATGTGCCTTAACTGAGTGAAAGTTGGACTAGAAGCAGGCCCCCAACAGCCAAGATTTAATTTAAATAATCTCTTGCAACACCTGCCGCAGCAACATCTGGCTCCAGCCGCAGAGAGCTAATCCCAGGCAGGTTATAAACCTGCCAATTAGAAGTCACGCACCGAAAAATTAAATTTCATTAGTGGAATGGAATTTGTGAGCTCAAGCTGGCAAATCTGCATCATTTAATAAATCAGTGAGGGTCTATAAGCATCCAACATTAGGAAGACTCAACCCATTTTCACACAAAGTAGCTCTTCCCCTTTGCCATCTTAGCCACATTTGCATTAATTACTCATCCAGCTGTGCCTCTACCACACGTGCTCATCTCTGTTTTTCTGAGTGGCACAGAAGAATGTGATTTCTGCTTCTACCATCACAAAATCCATCAGTTTTCCTTTTCTTGCCCTATGTACCTACTCGAATCCATTTTCATTCAACACAGAAGCTAAACTGGCTTGCCAGAAAGCCTTATCTCCAGGCCAACTGACCAATCCACATTCTGAAACAGAGTTACTTTAAATATAAGAGACAGGAAGACAGTAATGAAGGACAGAAAAACTTTACATTTAAGGGAAAGCTGGCTTCTTATTGTTACATGCAGTCACCATCACTGCTTACATCGTACACCGAACACCCCCCCTTCCTGCAATCCTTCTCCCTTATAACACAGTGTTTGCATGGTTACTTGGGATATTCCCCTCTGTTCCAGGGGGCTGCATTCCCTACTCATCAAGAGGAAATGAGATCCTGACAGCCTCATGCATTTTCCTTGAAAGTGATGTCTCAGCACAAAGATTTCAATTTGGTACAACGGTGATATTTCACCTCCAGAAGTAATGACTCCATCATACTTAATACTGCCAGTATTACATTTTTCCTAGATGAAAAGAGCTGCACTCAAACAACGTATTTCAAAGAGACTGTCAGTGTCTCAAGAACTGAAAAATCTCTACTGAGCGCATTGATCTTAGCTTTCAAAAGTTAATTTCTGGGGCTTCTACCTCTGGGTGGTAAAGTGCAGCAAAGGCCTTGCTTTCTGACAAGGTGATTCGGCACTCTGAAAATCGAGCCTCATGGACTTCAGGCTCAAAGCGCTCCAGAACCAAGGCATTCAAAGCCACCAGTCACTGCTGGACAAAGCCTCAGTCGCTGCCTAATTCCTAGTTATTTTTGCTGTGACAGGGCCATGTCTACCACACTTAAAATGCATCCCCTACTGTATGCAACTTTTAAGCTTCCATGTAAAAGATGAACAGAGTTTCCAGTGCATGCAACGCACTCCAGATGAAATCTTCTCAAGAAAGCCTAGTATAACCCACTGCAGAGCCACTGCTACCACGATGCGAACACGTGTCAGGTAGGACAGGAATGACAGCCATCATTCTGACGCATCAGAGAGACAAAAGAGAGCTAAAATTTTTGGAGAAGTAAGTCCCATATATGTCATACTTTTTCTACACCTCCTCTTTCCCCCGAATATACTGCAATATTACAGGTCACAGTCATATCAACGAACGTTAAACATGTCCTTGATCTGACCTTAGACATTCAAGGTTTAATGTATACCAAGGAGGTTTTAATGAAAAGATCATACATCTGTGAGAAATGCAAGTAGGCTGTTTATCAGTATTAAAGATTTGTCACTAAATAGATTATTTTGCATCTTAAAAACACAATCAGCTTTTTCTACATGCGCCAAAACAAGATTAAATATACATTTGTAAGGCCACAAGATTCAGAACACCATCAATCTGCTCCAAGTGAATGGTGCTCCTGAGATTTCCGATCAGGCTGTAATAAAACCCTTTGGCACTTGAGAAATGCAGGTGGTAAAGGGAAAAAAAAAACCTGCAATTTTGCTCCTGGGAATTCTCAAGTCATAGCTCACATCAGCTCAGAAATGTCTAAGTAATAAAACGGAATCCAGAAAACGAAAGTCCTATTGCTGTATGATTCTTTTCATTTCAGAGACAGAAATGAGAGAGAAACACTCCCTCCCTCCCACCTCATACAGATCATCCAATTGCAATAAAATGGACACTGCCACAAGAAGTTCTGTAATATGGCTTGTGCGGATGGAAATACTGCAAGACTCAAGGTAGCAGAACAAATATTTCTTTGAAACACTCCATATGGAGGGTTTCAGTCCATGTTGAGCAGGGCATAACTTGAAAATAGGATAAAAAAGTCCGTGATATGTAAACACATGAAAAATAAATCTTGCTTTGCTTCCCTTAGTGCCCAGGTACAATCAATAAGAACCATCCTTACCATAGCTTAACTGAGAAAATTTCTCATTACTCATACATGCCTGGCATATCAGGGAGAAGAGCTAGGCCACTCCATACAAGTTTTGAAGCGCGTGCAACTTTCTCTCCTCTTCCCAGATCATTAATCTTCCTCCTCTTGCCTGAAGTCCAATGGGAATCAACACTGACTGGAACTGGAAACCTTTGTGTTGTGTATATGCACACATGCACAAGAGTTAGGCTATCTCGGAAGAAATGCGAGCAGATGGGCTGCCACTAATGAGATGATTTACAGAAGCATACCCGTCCAAATTAATGTTTGATAAAAAGGAAATAAAACAGGCTTACTCTACATGCAATTTTTTCCTAATATAACTGTACCAGGGAAGAACTTTTATTATTATTATTATAAATACTGTATGAAGTTCAACAAGGCCAAGTGCCGGGTCCTGCACCTGGGGCGCAACAACCCCAAGCAGAGCTACAGGCTGGGAGATGAGTGGCTGGAAAGCTGCCTGGCCAAGAAGGACCTGGGAGTATTGGTTGATAGTCGGCTGATTATGAGCCAGCAGTGTGCCCAGGTGGCCAAGAAGGCCAACAGCATCCTAGCCTGTATAAGAAGCAGTGTGGCCAGCAGGTCTAGGGAAGTGATTGTGCCCCTGTACTCGGCTCTGGTGAGGCCGCACCTTGAGTACTGTGTTCAGTTTTGGGCCCCTCGCTACAGGAGGGACATGGAGGTGCTCGAGCGAGTCCAGAGAAGGGCGACCAAGCTGGTGAGGGGTCTGGAGAACAAGTCTTATGAGGAGCGGCTGAGGGAGCTGGGCTTGTTCAGCCTGGAGAAGAGGAGGCTCAGGGGCGACCTTATCGCTCTCTACAGTTACCTTAAAGGAGGCTGTAGAGAGGTGGGGGTTGGTCTGTTCTCCTACGTGCCTGGTGACAGGACGAGGGGGAATGGGCGAAAGTTGCGACAGGGGAGTTTTAGGTTGGATGTTAGGAAGTACTTCTTTACCGAAAGGGTTATTAAGCATTGGAACGGGCTGCCCAGGGAGGTGGTGGAGTCACCATCCCTGGAGGTCTTTAAAAGACGTTTAGATGTAGAGCTTAGCGATATGGTTTAGTGGAGTACTTAGTGTTAGGTCGAAGGTTGGACTCGATGATCTTGAGGTCTCTTCCAACCTAGAAATCTGTGATACTGTGATACTGTGAAATTATTATTTTTAAAAGACATAGCTATACTAGATGTGGTAAGTCACAGTGTTCTCTGAAACCATCAGTAGGGCACAGTTCAGGCCTCTTCTTTTGCTGTCCGATGCATTTTGGGGTTCCTGACAGGAATATATTCATTAATTGCTACCAAGAGGTATCATTCTGTGCATCAGAAACTGAGGGTGACATAGAGAAGCTAGACATACAAAAAGATAGGAAAGGAGTTGGAAACATGTCTCAGTTCCATTAAGTACAATGAGAAATCCCAAAAATGTATTGGGAACATACCTTTTCTCAGGTGGCATCAATATTAAACCTCACTGCGCAGAATGTCATCTTTGCTTAAGTTTTAATTCAGTTAGAAGAAATGTAGATTTACTACCTAGCTTTTATCAGGCTTTTTTTTTTTTTTTTTAATATTTTTTTTTCCTGTGAAACAGATACTGGAAGAGCATGCAGGACAACAAATCTTCACATAGCTGTGAACCACTACTGACAGCAAATTTGGAAGCTGATAAAGTACAAACTTTTCATTTATCTACAAAAATTGATAATACTATAGACACATCAGTACAAGCCTGTGTTTGCTGGGGGAGAAGCTAAGACCATTTAGACACAAAGAGGGTGGAAACAGAGTCTTAAACCTAGTACAACCCAGTACAATTCTGAACTCATTATAGCAATGTAAAGGCTTCCCGCACTGGGGTTGCTTAGCTTAGTGAGAATGAGCCAAAGTAGGAAAATACCATAACAATACTCACATAACTGTGCCCATATGAAAACAGTACAGGAGAAATTTAGCTGTATACCTCAAAATACTTCAATTTTGCTTTGTATGAGAATCTAGGTCAACCCAGCCTTTAATTTTTTTCTCCTTCCCATGAGGAAGGAGATTCACTTTACTTTTGTCTAGATTTTCTTGTATCTTGTTTTTTCAAAAATAATGCTTAGGTTTTGCCTTACCATGATGGCAGGATCATAAATACTTCTCACACGACATATACACTGTAATTCAACTGCTTATGCAAATCATATGGTAGTGCTTCTCTTTTGTGAATGGATAAACATAAGTTTTACAAATCAGGAAGAGTTCATGTGAAGGATTACTGCAACTCTAAATTTTTTTTAGGAAAGTGAGAATTAATATCCGGGTAAATTAGCCATTATGCAATGGCACATTTTGTATATACATGTGTGCTGAGTATAACCTATTCCTGAGAGCAACATCAAATCTTTTATCCATCCTTTATAATTGCCTCTATGCCAATGCTCTGGCAGGGCATTTTGGGAATACAGTACCCTGCTGTATTAAGTAAAATCCAATCTCCAATAAAACACACCACTTGTGGTGCAACTGTCCATGCATGTGAAGATTTGCTTTCCATTAATACTTGTACAGTAATATTGGATTTTGCAGAAGTTCATTTAATGGGAAAATAAAAGGAACATATACACTGCAGAGGTAGTTTTAAACAGGAGTGAATAATGGATCCCCTCCCCAAATTTGGCCAGTTATGTTCAGCATCAATGTGCCAGTTTTACCAAAGCATCTACAAAAACATTTAAAAATTCATAATTCAGCAGTGACAAGGAGAAACACTTTTTTTTAATTTTCAAAATGAATAGGTATCTGAAAATACATCTAATCACTTCAAGCTGTCACCACCCACCCCTGGAATCTGGGGGTGGAAAAGAGGAGGAAAGAAACTGCTGATGATGGAAATGGTTGGTTATTTGTTCATTGTCAGTGAGCAGAGGCAGAAATAGCTATTCCAGTGTGCTGAGATGATGCGTAAATTTGTCTGAGGGTCAGCACAGCTTCTCCAAAACTAAGTAATACAAGATGATGCTTCTACTGCAGCTAACTGGAAAGTCTAAGGGGTATAAATTCAATGAGATTTTAAACCTTAGCTGTTTAAGGCACTGGAACAGGTTGCCCAGGGAGGTTGTGAATGCCCCATCCCTGAAGGCATTCAAGACCAGGCTTGGTGTGACTCTGGGCAGCCTGCTCTAGTGGCCGGCAACTCTGCCCAGAGCAGGGGGGTTGAAACTACATCATCTTTAAGGTCCTTTTCAACCCAGGCCATTCTATGATTCTATGATTGTGTCCAAAAATTTCAGCTGAACATCTCCATCATTACCTAGTGCTCCCTATGCCTAATCCAGAATCACAGAACAGAATCATAGAATCATTAAGGTTGGAAAAGATCTCTACGATCACCTAGTCCAAGCGTCCAAAGTTCCAGAGCTGTCAGAAGTTTCAAAAAACAGTTTTTCTCATGTCACATGATATTTGGTATCACCTTGAAACTCCATCTAATCTCCTGTGATCAAAGAACATGTGAGAATGGTATATTTACTATATATTTCTAAACTCTAACACATGAAGAGATCAGTATCTCAAAAAACACGTGTCTAAAAAGAGCCAAACGAGAGATCATGTGATTTTTAGATCTGTCTTGCGATGTCCATTCCTAATTTAAAAATGATGCAGAAAGACTGTCTGCCTCTTCCCTTTGCTCTCAATTGCCTGGTAAGAGAATACCTTTTACATATAAATTTATTTATTTTTTTAGGTTGCAGACACAGAGCCTGGAATAGCTCTATGTCCTCAACTTGAACAAACAAAATAGATCTTTAAGGTGAAAATAATTTGAAATATCCAACTGTGACTTCACAGAAAAAAAGAATATTGGCGGAAAATAAGAAAGAGAAAAAAACTCTGTGAGATATGCCTCCTCTCCAACATTTTTCTGACATTACTGAAATGCTTACATCAGTTCCAAGACTTTGGTACTTCACTGTATAGGAAAAGAGAAAAGTTAAACAAAGTCAAAACTTAATCTCCCTAGCTGTTAGTAGCTTTCTATAATTACCCTTAAAGGCCATTTGATTTGATAATATATTCATCATGATATAAAATTTACATAATGTTTTTCAATGGCTTATTAATATGCAAATATTAGGGTAAAGATTGAAAATGCAACTCAAATGTTCCTAAAACATGATGGTGTGCTATTTAAAAACAGAGAAAAAAATAAATAGCGCATCAGCATTGCACAAATAAAGTACAGCCAGAGAATACAACAGGTTGAGTTCTAAACCAACTGCACTGCAATTCCTGCAGCTATGCTAGGTGTTCCCAAAATCAAAATGTCTAATTTTCAAATGCAGGGAAATAAGTATTAAAATTACCCTTCACAATACCTGAGGGGAAGGAAATGAAGGGACAGCTGATGGCTCTGCTGTTGAAAGCTGAAGGAAATGAGGAGGATTCACCAAATATCTGTCTGTAAAGCACAATACCACCTCACAAGGAATCCTCAAGATTTTCAATGCCTTTAAATATAGCACATCAATAAAATATTATTGTAGAGTTCTGACCCTCCAGCCCTTTCAGATGATAGGCTTATGACAAACCTGATCATGGATTATTATATGAAAAGGCAGTGAACTTTCCAGACTGCAAGAACATCAGACTCTATGGCACTAAATTAGGCAAAGAATATCACCATCAGCCGTTACCAGGATAATGAGATCACACAGCACCTTCAGCTGGTCCCTAAGGAATTACTCCAAGCTGATCACAAGCTCCTCATAAAACATCATCTGAGAAACTGAGTCTTGGAGAGAAACAGGCAATAAAAGTAAAAAGCCGAGAACTAAACCATCTTTAGAATTTTCTGTCTTTTTAGAATACAAAATGTAATATTATTCACAATAATGGTCAGGTTGCTCCATGGCACCACACTAAGCCTCTCTTTGTTCATTACCTGCAGTACTGTCATGTTTGAAATCCCAAGCCTCTATGTTTTATAATAATAACAAAAATTACAATAATAATTATTAATAATAATAATAAAGAAGAAAGGGAGAAAGATTGGATATTTTCCAATTTTAGCTACTAGGTCTGGCCAAAGTTGTTGGTTTTTTTTATTAAAAAGGTTGAAAAGAAGCGTTTACTTTTTTTTACCAAGGACTCATTTTTTTTACCAGGACTCATTAACCACAGGACTTATTGCAAGAAGTTTAAGAAAGTGAAACATCACGCCAATAAGATTTCATAGTTATAAGTACACAAGCAATCATATTTTGAGTCTTGATAACCTACTTCAGATGAACAAAGAGTCCAATGCTTTTCCTTAGCTCCTTATCAGTCACTTCATAAAGCATCATAATATTGGCTATAATCATGTTGTTGTTTTGTTTTGTTTTGTTTTTTTTTTAAAGTGTCTGTCATCAAGTATCTCTTTGATGTGAAGAGAGGCGTGATGGGTCTTTCCTTGGATACTCAATAGAATAATTAAATTAATACTCTGTAGTGATAATTAGGAGAGAAAAAAAAGAGCTCACCAGCCACTTTGGGGCATTATTAGCAAGCATATTAGCAAGCTGCGTGCATAAAAATTAGAAAGGCCCAGGAAAAGCAAGCTTGGCCCTGAAAGAGTTAAGAGCTACTTGTGCTAGAGGCCAGAGGTTTGTTAAGACACAGCATTTGAAGCTGCAAGAAGGATAAAGTCTGTTCACATACATCAGTAATAAATGAGACTTAAGGCAAAAAAATAACAAAGATATCTCTAACTTGAGCCACAAATTTTTCCTTCATTAACAACTTGCAAAGATCCAGAACAAAGTCACAACTCTCCATGCCAAAGGGGCACAGGGGCAGGTAACAACTCCTCCATCAAAAAATCATTCACATATCTAATAACTTCCCACAAAGAGTTTCATTTTGTTCTGATATCCCTAGTACACGAAACAAAGTATTATGGGAGCCTAAATTCATACGACAACCTGGTTTTGAAGACAAAGACTGGGAGTCTGTATGGGTGCATGCATGCACACCTCCCTATTAATAAATTGCCTACTGTGACAGGCTCCTGGAGTAGGCAGCATATAATTACAATTCCCTTAATGACTTATCAGCATACAGAGTCACACAACTTGTGCATATGAAGAGTACAGCTCTACTTTGCCCAAGAGATGGTGAGAAGGAGTTATGGGAGACTGCTTCATCTGAGAGCCTGTCCTGAGAGTATGGACAGACATACTGATACATATGAGAGGAATTAGATGCCCTTGAGAAGAACTAGGGCCATCCTCTGTCAAAACTATCACAAAATAATGAAATAGAAGTTCTAGCTATGCTAGCTGTAATATAAATGGCTTTAAGTCTATGGAGAACAGGGACATGATGAATGTGAATACTTGGGTTGCAATTAACTAAGGAAATGCAATCCCATCTTAGCAGTTGTGAGGACCACACCGCACTGAGGACTCTTCCATCCCCATCTCCCCAGCCAGCAGCACCAGAAGCCAGTTCTGCTCCCAGCCTGCCAGCGTCCCTTCCCTGGGCCTGGCACCGGCAGCAGAGGTCCTGTTTGGAGGGTCACAGGGTTTCTCCTTCAGGAGGTGCCACTCTGGCACTGCGCTCTCATCCCTAAGGAGCCAGCAGCATGCTGGAAAAGTGCCCTGCAGGCCCTGCGAGCAGCTCTGTGCAATCAGGGCCAGGAAGGTGATGGGGAGGAGAGCATGTGGCCAGCCCCAGGCTCTCCGAAGAGGGTAGGCTGAGACACAGGCCTGGGCTCCACCAGCCCTGACATTTCTTACCTTGCTGATGTCCTAAAGGAGAAAGGTGAGATCCTGATGAAAACTTCTCTAGGAGCCAGGATTTGCCCCCCGGCTCTACCCCATGACACAAAATCACGTTTACATTTGTTTTAGTATTGTAAGTCGACTCTCCAGGTTATTGGGAATTCTTTCCCAAAATTCAGAATTGTCCTTACCCTCCCTTAATAGCAGGCATTAAAGCTTTTACTTAAGAATTACACTGAAATTATTTTTTGATTCACACAAGGTGGCTATGACAAAACTTCAGCTTAAATTGTTCAGACATTTTACAAACCAAGCAATTCACTTCCTTGTCATAATACATAAAAATGTGCCCTGAAAATGCATTCATCACATTTAAACACTTGCTGCAAAGTTTCTGCTAATCCAGGTATGGAGAATGCCAAATGCCAAGTAAATAAGTACAGCTAAAGAGACCGTTTCAATGGTGGTTGTACTCACTCTTTGAATCGTTCATCATGAAACAGAGCAAAATGTAATCCTTCAGACTGCTGCACAATTAAAAGCTCATGCTGAAACACGAACATCTCTGTGGTCTGTAAAAGGCCTGAGGGTCTACAGCTTTCTCCCATCACAGTTCCAGCTAATTTATATTTCTTCAAGAAGGGCAAGTGAAATTTAGTTGTTAGAAGCTAATTTTCTTAAACTTTTCGTTAGCAAGAATTTCAGTGGAAATGAAAGTGACAGATGTTATTTCAACACGTAGGCAACGTTAGTAACTCAACGTTAAATATCTACATCACCTTCAGAGTGTGGATCCAATCCTTCAGGTTACTCACCTTTACCGTTACTTTTACTTGCACATACAGAGCATAAACAGTAAAAACTTAAAACAAAGTACATAAGCAGTTAGATGTTTTACATTAAAGTACTGCTAGTGAATGACGGATAAAGAAAACATATTAAGATCTAGACTTTCACTACTCTGTTTTGATCAACGCCCTGAGAAAAAAACTCTTACAAAGAAATACGTCAAGGACATGCCCTTTTTAATTCATCAGGAATGAACGATGACCCCTCCTTAAAAAGGTTCCCCCATTTTAACTGGGTATATGATCAGTCAGTATAAAGTAGCTTTCCAAAGTATCAGGTGGTACAATCATTTGAGTGACAAAAAAAAATTAAGTGCGATTATATGAAAAGAGTATTATTCTCTGCTTTGTCGTCCCCCCACCAAGAACATCCATATTTATCTGTTCAGTCCAAGCAACGGAAGGAACCATCATGTCTTCCTGAACAAACACAAACTGCATGTTTACAATGCACAGCATACAGTAGGAGAAGCAGGATGTGCTAACCAGAGAAAAGCTTCAAAGAAACGTAATTATACTGTTCTGTGCCTGCCTTACCCTTGGTTAGTACTACATCAGGACATTGTGTCTGATCTCATTCCTTGGAAGCCTGACAATCTGAATTTTAAATAACTTTAAAGCTCTAAAGCTCCCCTCACAGGTGCAGATTTTTAAAAAGGTATTTACTGTGAGCCAGAAAAAGTTGTTTTTTTTTAAAAAAAAAAAAAATTACCAAATTTTTCGTAGAATAAACAAAGGTAAAAAGCCTAAGAGAATAAAGCTTTCTGACAGAGGACTCGACTACCCAGTCAATAGTAATCCAGAAGTGCCTCCAGTGCCATGCAAACATCCATGAAGCTCCATGTGTTGGACCACCTGGGACACTTAGCGGTACATCCACTACCTCAGAGCCAGTCCAGCAACAGGCTGTTACAAGGATATTCACTTGCTCAAGAAAAGCAATGTTATTTGCAAAACCTCATGTGTTTGCCAGAATACGGCACACTTTCTATCCTTTGCAAGTGCAGCCTTGTCTCAGGAACGACGGGAACTGAACAGTAAATGCTGGTTCTCATTTTAGCAGACAACCTGCTAATGATTTGTCCTCAAACCCCCAAATCATGCTGTCTTTTTCGCACAGCAAAACCTCTAGTCCCTCTTTTTTCACCTACAAAACTTTCTGCTTCCTTCCTGAATATCCTTTAGCATTGCCCATACAAACATTTTTGAAACATACAAAGCAACAGGATAGATAGACTGAAAGTTGCTATTAAAGCAACACTGAGCTTTTACAAATTACTTGATTCTATGTACAATTCATTTAGCAACTATATGCCTCTTTTAAACACAGCAATTGCAAAATTTTCAGCCTCCTGCATAGAAGAGCTGTGAAACCATGAGAGGTTACTGCAAATTTTAAGCACAACTTGTTGCAAAGTCTAGAAGACTTTGGCTACTTTTAACAAATCTGTATTTATAAAATAATAACAAAAGTGAAATAAGGAGGCTCAGAATTGATTCCAAGATTATTTTTCTCTTAGGTACAATCTGCTCAGCATTAACCTGTCACTGAACAAAGAGCAACCCTCAAAACGTCCACAAATTGTTCCAGAAAAGCAACAAATGTTTAGCTATACCTAAGGTGTCTGAAGGAACTTGCAAACCTGCAGGCAGAAGGGAACTTTAAAAGCCTGAACGGTTCCCCAATGCTAGGAAGAGATGCAGAGTTTTCAAAATGGGACACATTTTGAAGATTTTATTTAATCCCCAGTTTTTCCTAAGGCAATAATTAATATATTTATCCATGTCACCTGGTTTGCTTTCACACACATGCCTAGACTTTAATGTTACTACGTTAAACTGTATGAAGTTCAACAAGGCCAAGTGCTGGGTCCTGCACCTGGGGCGTAACAGCCCCAAGCAGCGCTACAGGCTGGGAGATGAGTGGTTGGAAAGCTGCCTGGCAGAGAAGGACCTGGGAGTATTGGTTGATAGGCAGCTGAATATGAGCCAGCAGTGTGCTCAGGTGGCCAACAAGGCCAACAGCATCCTGGCTTGTATAAGAAGCAGTGTGGCCAGCAGGTCTAGGGAAGTGATTGTCCCCCTGTACTCGGCTCTGGTGAGGCCGCACCTCGAGTACTGTGTTCAGTTTTGGGCCCCTTGCTACAAGAAGGACATGGAGGTGCTCGAGAGAGTCCAGAGAAGGGCAATGAAGCTGGCAAGGGGTCTGGAGAACAAGTCTTACGAGGAGCGGCTGAGGGAGCTGGGGTTGTTTAGCCTGGAGAAGAGGAGGCTCAGGAGAGACCTCATTGCTCTCTATAGGTACCTTAAAGGAGGCTGTAGAGAGGTGGGGGTTGGTCTATTCTCCCACGTGCCTGGTGACAGGACGAGGGGGAATGGGATACAGTTGTGCCAGGGGAGGTTTAGGTTGGATGTTAGGAAGAACTTCTTTACCGAAAGGGTTGTTAGGCATTGGAATGGGCTGCCCAGGGAAGTGGTTGAGTCACCATCCCTGGAGGTCTTTAAAAGACGTTTAGATGTAGCCCTTAATGATATGGTTTAGTGGAGGTCTTGTTAGTGTTAGGACAGAGGTTGGACTAGATGATCTTGGAGGTTTCTTCCAACCTAGACGATTCTGTGATACGTCATCCATTATAGCATTGAACAAAAAAAAAACCACACAACCAACCAACCAAACAAAAAAACCTAGAATTTGGTTCCAGTGACCACATTAAAAGAACTTACAGCTTTTATTCTACCATGATATCAAGCTAGCTAAAACCATAGCTTCCACTACTTACAGGAAATCAACTTCAAGATTTTTTTTTTCTCCCCATCATTCTTCACCTTTGTTCAGCTAGTTCCCTAGTTCAGCATCCTCAGCAGCTAAGGTCTATGCCTTATTCCCAATTTGATTTTATCAGGCTTTAACTTCCAAATCTTGATTCTTCCTGTCCCTTTCATTACCAGATAAGAGAGCTCTTCATACCTAATCATATTACCTCTTTGTTGTCTTTGGAAAAATAAATTGATTTCTAGAAAATCTTTTCCATCCACACATCTTTCTTGCCCTTAAGTGTCCGTTTTTTTCCCACATTTCATGATTATTGTATGAATAATATTATTGAAAATTGAGTAAATGTAATTTTAAAGGAAATAAGGAATCCTGCATTCAGGACACCATAAGATTAAGCACTTTGCACATACGAAACAAGTTATAAACCCTGCTCCAAAGAGATGAAAGACTTATAAAAAAAGACATATGGCTATAGACAATAGGAAAAACATGAGTGGGGTGGCTAGCAACTTTGTATTGACTTTGAAGCCAACAGTGCCACGTGTAGAAAGCAATGTTCCAACATCTGTCTCACTGTCCCTCAGGACAGAAGTAAAACCAAATCATCTTGCTCAAAAGGTGCCTGCAGTTGCTCATGTTCTCAAAGATTACACTGGATGCTTTGCAAGAACTTCACAGTTCACCATAAGCATGCAGAGATTAAGACTTTTAAGAGCAAGTAAAAAAAAAAAAGAGGAGCATCTCCCTAGGGAAAGGGAGTTTCATTCTCTTTCCAGAGGGACTGTGCCAAAAGGACAAGAGGACTGTTTGACAAAGACTGATATTCTGCTGTCCTACAAAAGTACAATTTAGATGACTCCACAAGTTACTGGCTTTGCATTAGAAGGACAAGCGTATTTAATACCTCTATAGTAAGGAATGGCTATTTTGCTAGTAATGTTTCCAAAGTAGCCCTTAAAACTCAAGATCAATATGGATTTTAGGTTTTCCCTCCACGCCTCCCCCTTCACTGCTACTGATTGTTTTCAAAGTTGGCTGAATGGTGTTTATCTTGTGACCTTCAGTCAAGATCTGATGAATTTTTGCTCTGACTGAGAGTTATCTGATGTGGTGATGGTTTGAGCATGAGAATAAAAAGGTGGATATATGAGAATGAATGCACTGAAAAGCTAAGACAAAGGAGGTTATGATTTCTTTATAACTATTTCATTGTATTCTAAAGATAGGATCAAAAGTTCAGGATGAAAAAGAAAATTTGCTACCTTTTACTAAAACCTCCTTGGTAAGAAAAGTGGTTCAGTTTCATAACATACACTTCCTGACTCCTAAAGTGCTTCAGTCTCTAGAAGATGAAATTGCAAGAAGAAACCTGAGAACACTAAAAATATTTAATTTTATTTACTATTTCAGGGGCTTTATTCTATTTAAATTTAAGAAGAGAAGGAGAAAGTGAAAATTACCTTTCAAGGCAATTACCTTTCAAGCAAGGGGGAAAATTTATATATGACATTCAACTATAAAAACATTGGATTTGCTGTCAATGAAAAATCGAACCAGATGAGTCCTCAAGTCTCGACTGCTGATCCTGCAGTGACCAGTATGGTTTCAGGGAAAGATCAACAGAAAAATCCTACAATGCATATTGTGGATTGTGCAAAGATAAAAAAAGTGCTTCCTAACCCTTGCAGCAATCAGCTTACTCCTTGAAGCATGAGATTTGATTACCTTCATCTCGGCAGGCACAGCCATGAACAGCACTATATACCTATTAAGTACCTAGCATGTTCTATTTGATAAAGGGACAATAATGTAAGAATTTCTGAACCAATTCAATTCTGCAACCTGGGCAATAATTGCAATGAGTAATCCATACCAAGAACACGTATGAACAGCATCAAGGGCATTATAATGTGTTGACATTTACATCTTCTCCTTTGAGGAAAAAAATCCTGTAAGTGGATCAAGTCTAACAGAAGCCCATGACAATTAAATTCTCCACAATAAGAAAGCAAGAAAACCCAGTGAAGAAGTTACCTGACAAAAGCTTTAGGACAAATATCCTCTGACATGTGGCATATATCCCTGTGGTCTGTCATAAAGCTTGAGTGCTAATTTTTGCTAAAGCCCCTAAACACCACCCATCAAAAAAATCACATGGGAACATTTTCAGTTCAACATCTGTGTCCTGCTCAAAAATACACTATAAATACTCAAGGTCTGACATGCCTTATATATAGAATAGCTTCAGGCATGCAATGATATTGGCATATCTGAGGAAAGCTGTCTGTCTGCACACATCAATAATCTACTCTTCATCCATTGGCTACAAGCTGGTATTTCTTTTTATTATTATCATTTTTATTTATCTGCATTGTTACTGTCTCCCTGCAATGCCAGCAGACTGTTTAGGAGGCATTCCTCTCCTCTAAGCACTTATGTCACGTACCAAAACCTGCAGAAAGAAGACGGAAGATGGAGGTTTACCTTAGTTTTCATAGCTACTAAGAACGAAATATGAAAGGCCTTATTTTATCTGCTCTTTGTGAATATGCCTGTGTATCAGTATTGCGGAGCGTCAAAGCGCCTTATGCTGTAGGAGGGGGATGAGTGCGGTCGCTGGGGTGAGAATGTAACTGGCTGATGTCAGCTCTAAGACACAGAGGACAAGATGCAAATCAGCTTGTTATCCAAGATGTACAAAGGAAACTATTAGTGGAGAAAGGAGAATTATCAAAGCATTTGCCAAGATGAGTGTCTTGGCAAGTAGTCAGTAAAGCCATTCTCTTCAATGCCTTTCTAACAGCAACAGTTACGTAAGATTAAAAGATTTAAGCCAAATATTCCACTCTTCCCAGATTCAGAGATTTCACTGACTTATGTATGTTTCAATAACTTCCATGTTACTTAAACACTACACCAACATTCCTCACAAGTTTTTGGTTCTTCTGCTCCACAGATCCACCTCTATAAAGTAGTCAACATATTCTCAGCTCACAGCTTATACTTGAGCTTTCTTTTCTTGCACAAGATTTAAACTCGTGCTTAAGTGCTTTGCTGAAGAAGAAATGAATTTCTGAGTTATGAACATTTGGGAACCAAAGTCCAAGAGTGAAGAAGTCTGGTGCTTGGATTTGGAGAAATGCAAAATCTGGAGGAGTGGAAAAACCTTTCACATTTTCTTGTGAGTCCTTTTCTGGAATGAATGCAGTGCTTGAAAGGACCAAAAAAAAAAAAAAAAGGTAAAATGCCTTCCTGTTGCCTGAAGGTATTTAATACAATGGAACAAGGGCAGTATAATCACCATTAAAATGCTCTTCATAAATAATGGACAGTCTAGCAGCATTTATCTACTCTGCACTTCAGGAAAGTTTCTACTGCTGAATATTTCATGAATAAAAGGTAATTTATTGTGGCTTTTAAATTATACACTTCAGAAACTATTAAAAAAAAAGTTCTGTGTTCCTGTGCAATAATGACTAGTTATGAATTTCTAAAGAAACACTAGCAGCCTAAATGCGTATTTTGAAACATAACACATACAAACTACCAGGGACACCTTTGCCCTAGACTGTAGCTACTGATTTTTAATATGTCCAATCCTATTTAGCAATACAGTATTTATTTGCAAGTGAAGAATAAACCTGAATGTATATTTTCCTAAGATGTCAGTTCTAGTTTGCACTTCTCAACAAAATATAGGACTGATCACAGGTCACTTAAGATGCACATCTGTGACAGCAATTTTCAAGAAATCTGTTCTCTGTATATTATTGTAAATGGGTATTTTATTATGGCCTTTGTAAGGGACAATTATAGTTCCATATAAACAAAACCATTAAGGAAACATACTGGTTAAAAGGTGAATTGTCAAGATGAAACAGAGGTAACCTTAGCTCTGTCCCCTGTGAATATAAGGCTATGACACAACCTTATTGCTGCATCCAGAGACAGGTGCTCAGTGGTTGTAGATTAGTGTGACTTCACAGAAGTCAACAGTGCTACATCTGGTTTCTATCAACAGAAGCACCAGTGCATTTCTTGGCATCAAACCTGTCTGTACTACTTCACATGCCTATGAAAGAGCACCACAGGAGCCTGCTGTGAACAAGCACACCCATCATCCACTGACAAGCAACTTTAACACCACCAAAGGAAATGGTATTTAAACATTAAAAGGTAATTTCCCTCAGCCAGAGCTATTCTTGGGGAAATTTTTAGTTTTCTTACTACCCCCACGCTTCCAAAATGTAGAGATACTCTAAATGAGAGATGACAAAGTATTCTTTCTAAAATGAAGATAGCAAAAATAACTTTCCTTTCATATTTTTTGTATAACAAAGCCACCATACCATACCAAATCCTCTTTTTTTTTTCAATTCACATTCCCTACTTGAAAAGGCCAGATAATGAAAAATTTAAAATATGAAAGCTTGTATATCCAGAAGTTAGAAGCAATCAGAATAAACAGTACCATACATGGCAAATCATCTACATTCTAATAGCCCCCGCATGTGGACAAATGTGTCTGTGGCAAAAAGATTTGTTTACTGAATGACTTCTCATGACACGGCAAGGAAGAAGTCTGAGACACCTGGCTCACCCGTAGATCAATCATTTTTCTTAGTAGCAAAATGCACTGCAAATCCTATGGAGGGATGGGACATCTACAAAAGACATCATACACAAAGCAGTATTTCAGGTATTTTTCGGTGTATTTACAGAAGTAAAACAAAATTAATCTTTAGCACTTAATCCAAATAGCTTTACAGCTTTGGCAAGGTATGTCCCTCCTACATTTACTAGCAGAAAAAAAATCAGACAGACCGATCACAGATAATTTGGCTTTAGACACCTCAACTGCAGCAATAAAGTTATTTTGAGGGAGATGGATCTGCTGCAGTCTGCACCTTACACAACATATTTTTGCTTTTGAAGACATCTAGAATAGTTGCTAAGCTGTTCATTTATAGACATAGTGATTGCAACCCTTAATAACTGGTATACTTGGTATGGTACTCAAAAGTAAGCATCATATCATTTGTCTGTGTCTGTCAAATACTGAGTATTGATTTGGAAGCTGTAAGCAATGCACGGGTTTTAGCCCGTCCTATTGCACAAAGAGGTTTTTCCCTCGGTCAATAAAGTCTCTCAAGACACCACATTTAAAAATCCTGGATGTATTAACAGTCAAATCATACATTTAAAACAGTGCTTCTGAGATCTATTGAAGAGCTGCTAGAAACAAGAACCAATGATACCTATATGCTTGCTTGCTGCTTCCTGAGTTGCTCTTCTCATTACATTTTGTGGACTTGGGCATAAAGGTAAAAAAAAAAAAGCATTTATTAGGGGGAAAAAAAAAAAACAGCTTGGAAGGAAAACAAGCATCTCTGTTGTGCCCCCTGCTCATGTAGCATGAAAATGAAACTTGTGGTAGTCTTTGCCAAACAGACTGCAGCAGGATCCAAAACATTACTGATGGATAGCTTAAGTTTACATATATTGATAAACACCAACTCTCTACACTAATGAAGATACAGAAACGCTCTTCTGTTTGATAGTATCTAACAATTTGTCAGGGGGCTGCAATCGAAGCCAAAGACAGCTTTACTTAATGCTTGTTTACTCTGTATTAAAATACAATATTTTGTATCACAGTGTTAGAGTAAATGATACATATAATATCTGGTGTTTAGGTAGAGCTTTACATATATAAGAGGAAACAGGATGTGTCAATTTCGATGAGCAATCCCACGACAAATGATTGTACTACTCATAAAACCAACAAGACAAGCACGTGGAACAGTAAGAGAAAGAAGTCTGCACAGAGGATAACGAAGTCACCTGGTGGGACATGAGCGTACCCCTTTGGAAATGATGCAACAGCCCTGCTTCACACAGAAGAAATTCAAAAATCAGATGCCCATTTCCTCCAGTCCACCCTCATTCACGGAATGCCAGCAAATTAGTATGACAGACAGAAAAGCAGGCATAATCATTTGGAGTGCCAGTATTCAATACGTAACCATACTGAGAAATGATTCACAGAATAAAATACTTGCACTGAAATAAACTTCAGGTATCACTGAACTCACTCCGTGTGTCTTAGAGGTCAAACAAATAGGCCAACTTACGCAGCTCTCCTACTTTCAGTATTTCGCACAGCATCTTTGTCAGCTCAATGCTACTTCGGCCAAATGGGCACTCATGCTTGTCTTCTCGACTACTGTTCTCCAGGACAATCTGAAGTAGGAATTAAAATGGAAAATAATCAGTTTGAAGAATCCATGAGCTGAAGTACTATACTCCACATCCAACATTTACAACACACACCAGACTGAATTTAGGAAAGTTTTCATAAAGCCTTTCCGCCAGCTAAATGAGAGGAGAAATGAGCTGACAGGAAAACAAAACAAAACAAACAAAAACACACACACACACAAAGAGAAATGTTGCCTCCCTATGCATGAAGCAGTGACACAGAAGCAGTGCAATTCCAAGACCAACCCAGACGCTTTCCCATTCCTATACAGTGTTGCTGTTCTGCACCAGTCCTGTCTTGAAGAAATTGCATCAGAAGCCAAAGAGAAAGAAATATTTAAAACATTCAAGAAACATTTCAAATTGCAGGTTAAAGGAAATTAGATATGATGACTCATAGACATGAGCACACCTAGAAGGAACCATAAAAAACATATGACAAAAATTGCATAGCTGGATTCACAGGCTCCAAAAAAGATCCAAGTGACAATAATCAAACTCCAGTCCACAGAGTAAGAAAATGTGCTCAGTTTCTCCATTACAGGAGACACTTGCATGCAAATCATTTCAGTGTTTTCACTCTTGCATCAAGCCCATGAATGCTGCAAAAACAGCTTGAGGAAAGTCTTCATATTATCAGTTGAATTACGGTGCAAAAATGTGAGAAAAGAACTTCTTGAACATTTTTACACCATTTTGCACCTGAAATAATATTTTCCCCAGCACTACAACTAAACAAGAGATTTCACTGTATATGAAAGATGAGTTATAAAAATACTGTAGATTTCATTGAAGGTGTGTGCCTGAAAAGGCAGAAAAACTGAGGCTCGAGAAAAGGAAAAAACAAACAGTCAAAACAGATTTGCAGTAAGAATTGTCTTTGCTCTAAAAAACTTTGCCACCAGCTTTAAAAAGATGGGAAAAAAATACAACCTAAACATCTGCTGCACAGCTTGGGGGTGAGGGAGAGAGAAAGAAAATGAATTTTAAAGGTAAGAGATTTTGCCAAGCTCCAAAGAACCTCAGCAGCTCTCTAAATTTTCTTCACAAACAATTGTTTAGACACTGCTCTGTGATTTGCATTCCTCCTGTCTCCTTACCTCCTATCTTCACCATGTTTTTTTTTTTTTTTGTTTGTTTGTTTTTTTTAAATCTTTCAACTTTGTCAGCAAGGAAAGCTTCCAAAACAGTAAAACAACATTGCTTTCCATCATGACAGAAAATGTTGTGCTCCTTTCTAAAATCCTAGAGTTCCCACTAAATCCTCATTTACAAAAGGCTCCAAGGCTGCAACTTCGCTCAAAACAAGGTGGTGGTGGCAGAGAGGAGGACTGGATCCATCACTGGATGCCAGCAAAACCTTCCCTCTACCCCCAGATCTTAGCTGTGATTGTTAGGTATCCATGCTCTCTCGCGTGCAGAAGCCTTCGCTGTCAGGCAGTTAAGGTGAAAGTGGGAAAATGAAATGAAAACCCAAAAGCAAGCATGAAAGTTATCTGCTTCACATAGCATGCTGAAACCTCCTCACCAAGAAGTATCTATTCCAGTCCTGCTCTACAAAGGGCAGCTCCTAACCCATCCCCCGGGGATGTAAAAGGATGGTTGTTTTCTGCGTTGTGAAAATGGAAGATCGCTTTTTTTTGGTTTTCATTGTTGTCTTCTTATCACCAGATTTGCCTCGATTCCCACAGATGCTTAGAAACTAATTCAGGATGTGATAAATACCTGACTCTAACTGATTTTCACTGGACTTTTCCAACGGGGTATATTAGAATCATGGTCACCGCTCTGCCAAGAGGACTTAATTTTCCTTGTAAAAGTTTTGGTTTAAATTACACCTAATTGTTCCGTGTCACATCTGGATAACAGCTGTATCAAATCAAAGAAACACCCCTGCAATTTTTGTTTTATGTTGCTGCAGCCACCGTTCAAGGAACATGAGAATATGACTTTGCCTTGTGGATGAGTCATCTTGCTCCAGTCTCTTTCATGGAGGATAGTGCTACATTTCCATATCCAAACGCAGGAGCAACGACAGATTGGCACACATGCAATGTAAGGCTGTGTCTCAACACCTCCCTGGGATCACTTCTCTTGTTTTATTATTATGTGTTTTATCTCTCACATAATAAAACGTAAAATCTGCATACTGGAGCAGGGGGCTGCTTTGACACAGATTTAGATACAGCAGAGAAACACTGGTAATAAAATCAATGAAGAGGCAAAATGAAAGGGTAAGGGGGAGGGGACGGGAAGCTCTCAGATCAGCATTCCTGCTGGCTTCTGGCAGATGCATTTTGTTGAGTTTCACATTAACCCGACATATTAACATTTCATGAGCACATAAATATTTAATGGTGACACCATATATGCATATAATGTAAGGCAGAATTACAGCAATCAATAAGAATGCCAGAGAAATATTTAAGGAACTGTGTATTGCTATACAGCAAATTAAATGGCAATTTCAGTAATCAATATGTAAAGCAGCTTTGAAACAACCCTCACTCACACTCTCTCTGCAAGCATCATCTTTTAGAGTTTGCTGCGCAAAATAAGGCAGAGCTGACATGTTACATTGCTGCAGGAAAGGAAGATGGAAGACTCTTTACTACATCTAAGGCAAATTTGTAGGCAAATTTGACTAATATGGATCTTCTATAAGAAACGGCAATGGTAAAAAGGTGTGTGGAGGGGTGTCCCAAAGGAAAATTATTCTTAATCTTGGCAAGAGATTTACAACATTCATTAGGATATTTGTAATACTCTTTTCATGACTTCACAACTCATATCCTGTTCCAAAGTAAAACGCTATAAATACAGCTGATAATGGCATAATTTTAATCTTACTTCCTTTATCAATCTGGTTATGGAGGAGAAATAAGGAGAGAATAGACATGTTTGCTCCATAAACTGGTGAAAACCATAGCAGGGGAAAACATAACACAGCTCTAGACAGAAAATGCTTGTGAATCAAGCCATCAGTACACTCTGTAGACATACACATTTCTATCACAGCAGTTATTTTAGCAAGGAAAGGAAAGCAGTGAGGAAGACCAAATAACCTTCATTCAAATGGAGGTCTATCATCAATGCCCCCCCTCACAAATCCACCACAGCAAGCTGCAGATCTACCAGATGTTTCACTATCAACAGCTATGGTTGCTAAATTTTACTCTGGGGAGAAAAATATTTAAAGGCAGAAACCATGGACATTGCAGGAGAGCTCTCAGCACCTTGATCATCTTCCCTTAATCCTACCTCGGCCCTCATTTGCTTGGTAGCCCTTTATTTTGATATTAGGCATCTACTTCTGCCAGCTTATCCTCTATTTACTGTTTGCAGAGCTATGGAATTGGAAAGATGCAAAATGAAAAAATGGCTTTTAATATGCTAGATATTATACAGACAAAATCCAAAACCACCTTGCAATACAGAGATATGAAATGCTGCAGATCATTTTTTCTTTCTCTGTTCCTTTAAGCTCTAATGCCCATTACTATGAGGCAAGGCAAAAAACAACCATGATGTGTAACACGCAATAAATACAAAACAATTTTCTTAAAAATCAACAAAAAATACAGACATGGATCTCAAGAAAATGAAAACAAAAGGGAAAAAATTACCCGGAGAGGGCGGGCAGGCAAAGTTTGTGTGAAGAAAAGATATTAAAGAACAAGACAGGATAACAAGCTGGTAAAAGGAAAATAAGTGAAGTAATTTAAAAACCAAAAAGAAGAATACAAACGTTCTTCCTTCCTTTCTCTGAGCTGCAAGAACAAGATACATAGAATGAGAACAGAGAACAAAATTAAATCAGAAGAATGAGATTAATTGACTAGCAGAAGGGGAGAAAGGAAGAATTTAAAAAAAAATATATATATATATTTTAATTAAAGGAGCTGAAATTTTTAGGAAAGCCAGCATTACCCATTTTCTTGGCATTTCTACAATTGAAACTTTGTAGCCTGTTAAGGCACAGGAATTTGACAACCTCTGTAACAGAATACAGATCTGTACAGTTTTTACTATTTTTAGGTTACCTCATGTATGTACTTCTCTCTTTTAAAAATTCCTGTTGTAAATACAACAGAAACATTTCCCAAATACAAAAATAAATAATATCAAAACAAACAAAAACAGAAAACAAACAAACAAACAACAACAAAACACACGCAAATAAAACAACCGAAATGATCAGGAAGAGAAATGAAGTCTTAGTGTAGACATTTCAGGCAGTGTTGTTTAGCAACTGCTGACAGCTGAATTTCTTCTGGGATTTAGCCATATGAATTGCCTGAAGTACACAGTTTCCTCTGAAGCCAAAAGCGTTTTCAAGAAGAGGAAGGCAGCCTTCAAGTGTCCTATTGTCCAACAAAACATTTAGAAAGAACGAGGAAGGAATAAGCCTCCTTAGAGAATATATTTAGTTCTTGTTTTTGAAATACATTTTTTTTTACTTCCTCTTTGTATTATAGTTAATGTTGCTCAGCATCACCCAAAGAAGGCTAACCTACCTTTAAAAGATATGTAGTAATGGCATGGATATATGTTTATAATATAAATTTAAATATATAATATATAATATAATGGATATTTTATAACATAAAATAAACTCAAATGTTATGCCAACATCACAGAGGAATAGTGTAAAACCTCCAGCAGCAGAAAGAAACAAAATCAAAAGATTTTCTAACTTTACAGCAGGAAACTTCACATTGTTCGTTTATGATCTTCCATTGAATTATTCATCGAGTCCATCACTTCTTCAGGAACACAAAACAGACTCCTCGGGGAGGCTGTGGACTAAATGAAAATTTTTCCATACTTCACTACCATGGTCTTAAAAGTCTGCCATCAGCCTCGATAATGAAGTTTATGCCCGCAACTAAGAGTTAATGACTGACAAAAACCTAAAGTTGTAAAGACAGGTATCATATTCAAAAACTTCCTTATCAAAATTCAGAAGGATGAAACTACCTGGAAGAAGTATTGCTCCTTCACCGGGAATATCAACTCAGCCAATCCCTTAATCCCTCACATTAAAAATTAAATTGGCTCAAAACATACTGCCCACAGCGATTGCAGAAGTAATACCTGAACCAACCTCAGAGCTTCGCAATAGAATAGAGATTCATTACGACTTGGAAGTAAATGCAGAGAGTGAAAGACAACAAGACCCACTATAGCTTCAGCAATACTTGTAATAAATCCCACAGCTGAGAGTTCAACAAGCATTGCTGCACTGTTAGGAAGGAGAATTTCCCCGGACCCATTTCATTGTACTGTCTAAAATCATTCTGCGTTAACAGAGACCAAGTTTTCTAGCAGCCTGCTGTAGGTTAGTATCAAGAGGTTCAGAGAGCAGCTGCTTAGTAAATATGGTAAAAATCTACCTAGACCCAAAATGAAAATCTAGCAGCATTTTAATATCCAAAAATTACAGAGATGCTCCTTTTTTTTTTTTTTTTTTGACACTGCTTTTCCTGCTCTTAAGCTTTCTTATCACATATGGCAGGCTTCACCATTCCCATTTCATGGAGATGCCTTAAGTAATTCTAGGAAGCAAATCCTAAAGATATACTTCTTGAGGAAGATAAAGGACACTGCTGCAGGCAGATTCAGTTCCCATTTATCCTCATCTCCATTTTCCTCCTAAGGCAGCTTGCCATTTTCCTCAGCTTCAGCATCAGCATTCTCTTAAGATCCTTTGCTCAGCACTGTCCCCTCTAACCCCTCTTGTTATCTTCATCATTTTATTTCCAATTTGCCTTGTTTCCTCTCCCCCTTATCTCAGCCTTCCTCCACATTCCTGGGCCAGATCAGAAATTCGTTGCGGCAAAACTTAAACAAAACAACAATTTTGTCTGCCTTGCTCAGGTAGGCACTAGAATTGCTGTTTGTTAAACCAATATTTGAAAGATAAGCTGAGACCTACATGGGATGGGGTGGGGTGTGGGTGGGTATCCAATTTTGTCCTTGTGTTACAACACACAGGTTACAGGATGAATTCAAACTGGCCTGGTAGCATTACAGCCAGTGTTCGACTCTGCAGCCATAAAGCACTTTAACTCAGATGGCTATTTCCAATAGCTGGTTTTCTTTTTAGAACATCATGGTGTTCCACCCCCCAGCCCCCCACCCCCTTCTTTTAAAACGACCTAAAAGTTAGTGTCAAACTATCAGAAGTGAAATTTGGATGGTTCTGCTCCACATGAGCAGCTGCACCTAGGGATAAATTTTGCTTCTCACATAAACACCTTAACATAAAGCACAATCATAGTGTCTTTACTTTCTATCAAAAGCTAAGTACACTGCGACTTGTCCTCATATATTACACAGCTTCTTTCTTCCTTTGCCACTCCATGCAAAAACAACCAGATCACTGTGAAGCCTGGTGGCAAGGCCCAAGAAAACTGAGAAGGCCCAGCTGCCACGACGTCTTCAGAAGCTGCACCAGGATCTGCTCTTCGCTTCTCACAGGCCCCAGTTGGGGCATGAAACTGCTTAGGGACACGGTTTAGGGGGTGACATTGGTAGCTGCATGATGTTTGGACCAGATGATCTTCGAGGTCTTTTCCAACCCTAATGATTCTATGATTCCTCCTCCATCCCTGCGCCATGCAAATGTGAGAGGGCAATATTTTCCCTCAGTCATCTTGCTCACCTACAGCAGAGGAAGAGAGCAAGAACCTACAGTACCTGCATAATGTAGCAAGTTTTTGAATTTTCTTTTCTCTCACAACGTAAGAAAGGCCCTATTAGTGCTCTAATGTTCTTGTGGTATGGATATATTAGAAAAGCTTCAACCTTTGTCTCACATCAATGAGACCGGCAGCTAGTAGCATCACAAAAGCTCCATGAAAGAGGAAATGAGAAAAACCTATGAGACTCCATAGCTACTCTTCTTTTCTCCCCAGGTATGACAGAGAAAAGAGAAAGCAAGAACACATTAAGAGACTGGGAGCCACAAGGCATAGACAATTTGGCCTTATGTGGAAAATTGCATTGTCTCATGAGACACACCAGGAAGACATGCATAACAAAGCTCACTTTTCTCACTACCTTTAGCAGAACAGAAATAAATTACATCCCTTTCCAATCATTTCTGGGAGGAAAAAAATAGTATGGCAGAAATCAGGCTCAGTTTTATTTCAGAAAATGCTGAAATTATATGTTGGACTACTCATATCTGATCAGGCTAGAATGAGTAGGCATGAGGAGACTTTGTGAATTGGTGGAAGGATGTGTAGGCAGCCTCCTATACAACAACTGCATGGGTTAGAAAGTATACGGCACGCAGTCTGGCTGTGACTCAACCCATTAAAGTTCTGAAAGGTCTCTGCAGAACGCCAGCAATCTTCCTGCCTGCATCACGGGGGCTCATAAACAGCACCTGCTCCTCCAGTGTGACTTCTGAAGACTTAAAAGGAAAAGACATTCTCTCCTCAACCTCCCCAAAAGCAGCAACTCAAGTAGCTGCTGGGGAAGAAGTGTCACTGCATCACAGCTGTATGAATAACTGATTTTCCAGCTCAGCAGATGCAGAGGAAAGGGGGATTTTCTATTTCTGACCCTAAACCAGCTCAATTTCTAATTTTCAGTTAAAATAACTATTGGCTCAAAGTCCTAATGTTGTTTTGATTTGGAGCATTTTGATAACTTAATACTTGTCTGAAATACAAGAACAGAAAATTTAGGAACATGCCACTACGTATCTTGCACATCATTCACAAAAATACAGCACCAATGGATCCACTATAAAATACACCATAGGATCAGTAAGCCCAACTCCGCAAAATAGATTTCAACACTGGTTTCCCACCCTGTAGACGATATTTTATACTGCCACTTCCACATTTAATATCTAAAAAATATCTGCATGAAATAGATATAATCCTTGGGAATAGGGAGAAACCATCTCTTCTCTTGAATTTCAGATTACTGTAAAATGATCTCTTTCCAAGGAACACTTTTTTTTTCAGGCTGAATGTATGAAAAGCTTACTCATCTAATAAATAGCAAAAAATGGGCATAAACTTGGGTAGCCGACTGAGCAGAATCCAGACATATAGCTAGCCAGCGCTCATACCTGGAGCTGCTACGTTTATTTGTGGTTTCTGCCTGAAGCAGCAATCTTTTGTGCTTGAACAAAAAGAGACACAGCATAACTGTTCTCAAGGAGGAATCTTACTCCACAGAAGAGAGACGTGTTAGAATATGGATGGTCATAAGCACAGAAGAAAAAAATGTGGACTAGTCACAACTTGTAAGTCAACAAAAGCAACTTCATTAAAATGAGACTCACGTACCCCACCACAGGCAATGGTGTATATGACTTCTCTAAGATTCAGATGACTATCTGTGAAATACAATAACCTATAGTAAAATCCTCCATTCCTTCCCAGATAAATGTTATAACTATGTTTAGACATCTTTGAGGAAAATGTAAAATAACATAATATTTCAATAGTTGCACATTAGAAGCTAAGGTATATTTCCTCTAAGTTCAGCTTACCCTATGGCATCTTCTCTTTCTGCCTGAGAACACTTAAATTAACAAAGATACAAGAAGAACAGCAGTCCACTCACAACAGAAGTAGTGCTGATTTTGGTGCCTGCTATGAAAAACATCTAAACTAATATTGAGTGCACTTGTAGGAGTCAGGTTATCAAAACTGCAAAATTATTTTATCTATAGAAGCATCTCAGGCACAAACGTGGCAGATTTAAATACAAAACAACAAATAACTCTCAAATTTTTCTGGGTTACAAATAAAAGAACTGCTCCGTTTTGGTTCCTTCAGCTTGCCCTCTACACAAAACAAAGTAGATCTCATTATTTTACAACAGTATTGGCAAACAATGAAGTGCATACAGACAAAAAGCAAAATAAAAATCAGGCAAATGAATGCACGTGTGCCTACAAACACATGCATACAAGATATTTCATTTTCACATATTTATTCCTCACTCCTCATTGTATTGAAAACAAAATGAATCTGAATAGTCTAGTATCATGAATTCCCAAACAAATCAACAACAAAGCACCAATAAATTGAGATACTGATAGCATGATAGGATTTCCATGGAAAGGTTTTTCCTCAGACCCTTTTAACAACTCAGGAAAGTTTCAAATGCACACTGCTACAAGTTACCAGCATGAAAAATCTTACGGTGTCTACATTGAATAGTCTGTTTTAAATGGTAACTTATAATTTTATTTTTAAAATTAGTAGAACTTGAAACTGAAGTAGTTTTGGAAAGGAGCAAATTGCAGTTAGGGTTGAAAATGTGTCTGCTCCAAAAGAACAAAAAAAATTTATCTGTCAGAAAGCTTTATTCCCATCATTTTCTTCACTGTTAACTTTAATTATACACTCTGACTGTCCTATAATTACATAGCTTGGGAAGCTGCCAATTTTTTCCTGCGGAAACTTTTATAATTTCTTGCAGAGATTCAACATTACTTCCATCAATACATTCCATATAGTTTATGTCACCACCTTTTAAAAGCAAAGCCTCTGATGATAGCAATTGATTATTTAAGTGGAACATGAAAAAAATGCATGCACTTTACTAAAGTCACTGATAGCACCAAACAATTAATTTAAAAAAAAAAAAAGAAAGAAAGAAAAGCTAACTCAATAAGAGACTAATTCAATAGGACTTCAAAAAAAAATCCATATGACAGCTAAGGACACTACACAACCAAAGCGAACATGCACAACGAAAACATGCTCCTTCACACACACAAAAAAACAACCTTTCTTCAGGAGGCACCAATCATTTTATATAGTAAACAAAGTGAGATTAAAAAAAAACAAAGTATAAATAAAGAAAAACAACTTGGTTTATCTGAGTAAAGACAGCAAGAAAAAACAAACATCGCTATAGTTTCAGGAGTAAATGTGCAACAGGCAAAAGAAATAAGATAAATGAAATGTTGGAAGTTGTTAGGAATCAAAATTGAAACTAAAAGTTTCCTTGGTTTTGTTTTCATTTTCGCTGTGACACACCTATGTTTTCACCCTCAAACGCTTCCTGCTTTCAAGATGCAGAGTTACCCATTTGCTTCACTGCCTTCATACTCGTGTTCTTCAACACATTGCAAACACGTTTGCTGTCACTGTAAGTACTTTTGCTTGGCACTGGTCTTGGAAGCCTTACTGTCCCCCTTCACTGAAGGTCACTGCAGCTTCAAACATCCTTCTCATCTAATTAATCCATTTATTATGCAAATTACTCCTAAGTGGAATCAGCTATGAAAGCCATAACAAAAAGACAAAAAGGAAAGAGATTGCTTACTGCTTGCCTGCCTTCTCTTCTAACCTCTCCTTACCCAGCTTTTTCAGTAATATATGAAGATACCTTACTAAGGGCCATGCAGCTGGGACATCCTAAGAAATCAGCAGGTCAGACTGCAGTGATTTGTACCACCCATTAAAATATAGCACTGGCAATAGACTCGGTGTAGTCATCACAATTTCCTGATAGTATCTTCATTTAATACACTGCACAGTGTCAGGAAAAACTTCATATTTTCCAAGTTAATTTTAAACCAATGCTGGTTTCCAATCTCAATTTTAATTACCCCATAGCACAGATATTATCTAATTTGGGGGCTTAGGAATTGACCCATGGTACAGCAATTAACTGCATTGCAAAATGCAGTTTCCTTGACTCTGGAAAGACAAGTAGGCTAACATATTCCCAAGGTGTGTTAGCAGCTCCCACAACAACTTTTGGCAAGCAATTTTATCTCAGCATGACTCAGCATGGCATTTCTAGTGTACACGTACTCTTTCTGAGGTGAGAAATATATAAGGCACACCCAGACGTTCTTGTAAAAGGAATCCTACAAGAATAAAGACAGGCATCTCAAAATAACAACAACAATTCTCAGTAATGCAGCAACAAAAATACTGCATTACAGAAACAAAGCTGAGGAGCACCAAAGTCCTTTCTAAAAAGTGGCTAATTACATGCTATACTGGACCCAATTTTTAAAACAGCATCTGCAACTTGAAAATGAAGAAGAAATAAAAAATAAATTGAGAGAAGTCAATGAAAGCTCATTTTCAACAGTTTCTGTCCTCTTTAAATTCTTTCGGACTTCTTCAAAATACACGTGTGCTATGTGGGATGCACGGGCAACCCATACTGTGTGTATCCTCTAAATTTAGAATTTTAAAAAGATCCCTATGAAGTAACACCATCCAGATCTTACCCAAATTTAAAATGAGAAATCCAAATTCTAATGAGAAAATGTAACCACATATCTTTTTTATAAAGAAAGCCACAGTTCAGCATAGTTTATCCAGAAAACATACTCACTGCTCAGTATGTGAAATAACCCTTAATTTCAGGCGTTGATCAGGTTCAATAACTATTCCACATTGCAGACTGCCACAGTCTGTTACTGCTAGGTTCAGACTGAGGCAGAAAGATGTATTTACAGAGCAAAACCAACAATCTTGTGGTCTCCTATTATACCCATGAATCATCCTGTCTTGGATATCAGCACACTCTTTACAAACCTATTACAGCCTTAACACTATTCTACTTAGAACAAAAACTAGATGATAACTCTTACAGCTTACTTCATATAAGTTCACTCCTCACTATTTAGTAGAAACAATTGATGTGCTTACTGTCTCTATATGCAAACTTCCTCATGCAGGCCCCTGGGCACACACTTTCTGGGGGTAGTTAAACCATCCCTACCAGCTCAGGACTCTGACTTTCTAGACTATCTTCTACTCCCATCTGTGCCAGATGGGTTTGCTCATGGCAAATATTCTATTTCATTAAAGGTCAGGAAAAGTTGCTCTATTTGATGCAGCTATTATTCTCCTGTATGCCTCTTCCCATAAGGATGTAACAATACAACTTGTTTTAACTACACTTGAAATAACAAATGTAGGAAGTAAACTGGGCAGGGGAAGGAACAGGTTGTGCAAGTGAATTCTGATGCTTTTTACCTGTTTTTCTACAAGCATTACTTTACCTAAAGCAATAGTTTTAGTTTAGGGAGCATCTCAGAGATGAGAGTTATCTCAGGACACTGTCAACTCAGTTATCAAGTCATTTGCTAGTCAAATCCTCCTTCCCACAGAAAATCCTGATAATTTTTGGTAGGCTTTAAGCAGAGCAGAGAATTCTGCACAAACAATCATTTCTGAGCTCATAGTTCATCCGAAAAGGCACAAGCTCATCTCTCTTCTCTTTGCAGGCCTAAGAGAATATCCATAATATTTCACTCAGCTTATACAGACATGACATGTTTCAGTGTTAACATGGTTTGCCCTCCTATAGTTACAGTGAACCAGTTACAGTTAACAGTGAACCTTCCTCTTCAAACTGAACCATAAACAGGACATTATCAGTATATACAGGGAATTGCACATATCTTATCGAGGAGAAGTCTTACCCGTATATAAGCATCCTGGTGATGTTTAGCGAAATACAGCATATTGTCAAGGGCTAGCATTCCTGGAGGAGTCTGTGTAAAATCCATTGCTGGGTTTACATGATTCTGCAAAAAAGATAACAAGATCACTTTATTAGTACATTTCCATAAACTATCCGCTCACCTGTGATTTTTGATGTGCACCATGTTAGCATGCTGTGCCAGAGGCCAGCAACACAGGCCTTTTTGCTGAGTAGAAAACCTGTAACACAGAAATGGTGCACACCTCAAAGAACTTCAAAGCCAAACACAAACAGTACGAGACTGGCTTATCAGTCATTTACTTGTCTAACTATGCAATGGAGCTCCAAAAAGGAGATCTGTGCTTCTATAGCACTCAACCAAGTCTTTCATATATCTGATAGACTCATTGTGGTGTTAGAAACTTGAAGTAATAATTAATGAAAATGCAGATACACATGCAAACAGCCTCCACAATACATACTTATACAAATGCTATGGGATGATTTCAAATAAACCATGAAAAGGAGAAAAAGCTCCTAAATTCAAAAGCCACATTAAGTCTATTGGATCTCGTAGAGTCCTGAACACAAAGGGTCTCAGATAAAAGTATATGAAATTAAATAGATTCATCATCTGGAATTCAAGTAAATTTTGTTAAGTTTTAAATCTATGAACTTAAGTATGAAATTAATGAACAAACATACCAAACATAACCAAAACTTGTCAGCTTCCACGTGCACCTAAGTTTCAAATGTTCAGTTTCACTTGTTACACACAAAATGACATTTGCTCAAATATTCATTAACACCATCAGTCTTTTGATGGGATGGAATTAAATGTACATCTGAGTAAGTTTCATGTAGTTCATGGTTCTGAACATTTCTGAACAAATCTGAACATTTGTCTGGCCGTGGACAGACTTAAACAACACAGAACCGCTCAGAAAAACAAAGACCCAAGGGTATGTCTCCATCAAAAATGCTTATCTCCGGCTAGTCTCTTTTATCACTATCACCTTTTCAATGTCTGCAGCTCCACTCATTCTGACACAGAAAGATTTCCCTAGTCACTTTGCGATGGTATTTCTATTCTGCAAGACTCAGCTGTGAGAGTTTTTAGAAGTGCATTTCCCATCACAAAACTTACTATATAACAATGGTAAAGATCAGCACAGATTTCTTCTTCTGTCAATCTCTTTCTGCACTGTACTTGGGGTCTGATCCGCCCACCTCACTGACAAAAGCATAGGCTGACTACTTTGCCTCCTGTTGATTCTGCCAGGCCATGAAGTTGCAGAAATGTAGGATTCCACTCTCTTGCCTGCCTTATCTTTAGATGTATGACATGTTGGTTTTAGCTAGTCAATAATTCATATTCACATGAAAGATTAGAAATACTAGAAAGTTAAAATTATATATTAAGGTTACTTCTGCCACTTTAAAAGCAGACAAAGATTTGGGGATCAGGATAGCGTGCACAGTCTATTCTTTTTACATGTACACCAGTTCTCTGAAGCACGACAAGCAACACAATCAGAGTCTCACTGCTTCACAGTGGAGAATCAAGAGGACGTCTGAAATCCTAGATTTTTATGGGGAGATATCTATGCAGTAGAATGGGAGTAGTTTAGAGTGGAAAACAAATGTTTAGTGAGTTGACTGCATTTTCCAAAAAAAATCACCCAAATTCATCAACTTTAATTTTTTAAAAAAAGTCCTTTATGGCTGTTTCCTCAACTCAACCTTCCATTTTCGACATGTAATATATTTATCAGCCAGAACACTTTTACAATCAGTACAAGACTGTTTCTCACAGATGACAAGCAAAACAGACTTTAGCTTCTGGGAGAGGAACATTTCCCTTCCTGACATTTTCAAGCATTCCAGAAAGTGCATCCTTTTGAGAGGATGGGTCTGGCAGACAAACAAATGCTCCCCCTTAGCCCTGATAATCCCAACATGAACATCCTGGTAAGATCTTCTACACATTTGAAGTTCTCTTCATTATGCATACAAAGTCCTGGGGAACACCACTTTGCCTCATAATGAGTACTTTTCCTTGGGAAAGCTGCTGAGAAGCTGTCAACAGGGAACCTCACAGTACCATTTTTATAACACCTTTTCCAAGCAGAACTTCAGCACAGGGATGCACATACTCTCTTCATTGCCATGCTACAGCACAGGCAGAACATAGTTAGATAAATACTGGCAAGCAGAGAGTATCAAGACCCAGCTACCTTTCTGTAGCTATTAGAATAATCAGCACTCATTTTACTGGTATTTACAAGCAATGTTAAAATAAAAGCAGGATACCAAAATAAAAGGTTGACCCACTGTTGCCTGAATAGTTCTCTCCTTCATCCTATTCTAGCATCTCAAGTTACGTGGAAACATCGACAAAAACAAATGGGAACAAGAGAAATCTCACTGCATTTGTAACAAGGGTTCATTTTGTCTCTTACCATCGATAAAGATCTGTTCAATCAGAAAAGTCATCTCCATCGCATTACTTTTTCCCAAGTCAAGCCTATATATCCAGCTATTTTCAGCTGTTTCAAAAGTTTCTGTCACTTTTGATCCCAGGATAATGAGGGCTTGATCTTAAACTCTATTAAGTCAAATCACTGGAGATACACCAGCTGACAATAACTCAGGATCCACAATTCTGGTGTGTGAGACAGTAAATTATCTTCAATTATTCTTCAAAAACAAAAAGAATGCAGGCTGCTTTGTTCTATTCCTTCTCCATCCCTCCCCAAATCATCCTTTTCTTAACATGTTGAATGTTTGTGATTGAAATATTAACTGATTGAGAGTGGGTTTAGAAATGAGATATAAAGCTAAATTACCTAAAATGCTGTAGTGAATAATTTAGAAGTATTCAAACATCCCCACCTACAACATAATTTATTAAATATATGGAAAACAACACCTCAAGCAAATTAGCTGCATCTGTTTAGTATAAAGTCCATTCCATTTTTCTCTTTATAAAAAAACAAGAAATACAAAGGGAACAGATTTGTCACCTACAATTTTTCAGGTAATTTCTTTTTTTTTTTTTTCCATTAGACTGAATAATATCTACATAACCTTCAGCTTCTGAGCAGTATTTAACAGCTTATGTTCTTATGCTATATACGTTGACATACCAAAAACACCAAGAATGTTAGCCAGCTTAGCAGAGTACTGTGAAAATGAAAGTTCAGTCTTCTGGATAAGATGCAAATCCAAAATCACGTCTGCTTGTGGCATTATCAAAAAAGTAAATAACATAAAATCATGTGGCATGTTTCACAAGATTATAGCTATTCTGGATAAATTCCAGTGTAGTAATTATAATCAGATAACCTAGTATTCTCATGCAGCCCTAGCTGCATAAAGCTTTCCTCTCTATCTATCCTGAATGGCTCCACTGTCTTCCTCTTGGCTTCCAAGGCAATCTCTGAGGGATGTATAGATTTCAGCTGTAAGAATGTGTCCTGACACTGAGATGCTTAATCACGGTAATGGTGCACTGTCTGTAGATAACCACTAATGGAATAAGCGATGCTAGTTCCTTGTATTAATCCTAACAGTGCCTTCCACATGACTATGCCGAAGCACAGACACCATTTATTTCCGTGCATTCACAGTCTACTAAAGGTACAAACTTACTTATTTCTGCCTTGACAGATATTGACAGCCTATCACAGGTTTTTCATCAGTGCTGTGTTCAGCTATGTAAATCAGTTGCCAGGTTATGCTAATTATTCCTGAATGCTGCTTGCAGTCAGTGCTAGACCCAGTAATTGCTGTTCCACACAGGAAGAGCAAACTTCTGTTTTTCCAACCCCAATGTAGTTCACATGAAATGTTATTCTGAATGTCTCCATTCTGTAGGCTTGTATGACAAAAACATTACAGGAATTCCCAGGGAGGTATTGGGATTGTAGAAGAACCGATGATAAAAGAACTTCAGAACATCTGAAGAAGAGACAAATTTAAATAGTGTTAATATAAAACGATGCCCCTCAAAATTGGTCATATTTTTTCTTACAGAAGAAGGGACAATCTGGCTACAAAGATAATGCAAAAGGCAGTGATCACCTCCTTCCTTGAATTGCAATTATTTATTTTCCTCTTGCTTTTAAATCTAAACTACTGTTTCATGGGCCAGGAAGGAAAGCAATCACCTTGTTCTATATCACTGGAGTACCTACACTAAAACCTTCCTTAGGTCAAAGGCATAAATTACAGTAATAGATACGTGGATGTTTGCGCTATCTGAACTCAGAGCAAGAATGGCAGGAACATTTCAAGTTGTATTTTCAGTGAATTATGAATTGGTAAACTTATGTTAGAATCAGTAAGCACAAAACCTCAACATTCACCCCTTCTATAAATGCTCCTGAAGTTTTCCACACAAAATGTTCTCATCTGTTCATTTACACAAAAATTACAAATATGAAAAAAAGCTACATAAAAAAATTGTGAAGTTAGTCAGCTAAAATTCTTAACGAGGAAGTAATTTTCTCATTTTATTTAACAGCACTGTATTCAAAGAGCTGATGCATACAACTTCCATCATTCAATTTAATGAGATCTAACAGTGACTTGGGAATTTTCAACCTCTATGCACTCAGTGAAAGCAAGAACTAACAAACAGATTTGTTTTTCCCTTGATAGCTATTTAAGTATGTAAATGTGCATTTTTTTTTTCTCTTCCAAAGCCACTTTTTGAATTTTCCAACACAAATCTGGGATAGAATGACTTTTTATCTGGAGGATCACTGAATTAAAAAAAAAAATAAAGTACTAAAAACACTGTGTACCTTGAGTCGGATGTCTGCAAGCTCAGCAGCTGTTACATCTTTAAAGAGTATGTAGAAATTTTTTTTAAGATACATTGCATTCAAGTCAATTAAATCACATACCATCCCCACCCTTCTTAGCATTTAAATAACTCCAGTGTAGTTCTACTGGATATAGTTTTCACAAGACTTACAAATTATATTTGCATATTTACAGAGCAGTAATATTTTTCACTTTAACATATCTCTAGCTTTGTCCAGCTTCATTCATCAGCAAATACTTGAACATTTCTACTTGCTTTAGCATTTTCATGACAGCTTTACAATACATGTTAACAGACTGTGAATATCATCCTCCATAAATAAAATTCATTCTAACATACCTAACACATTAAGCAACAGTCTAGATCAAGTTTGAACTCACCAATACAAAACTGACCTTCTCAACAACAAAGAAATCTAAGTGCAATCTGCACATCAAAATTCCAAAATTTGACTAACGTTCCCTTATCATAGAATGGCTCGGGTTGGAAGGGCCCTTAAAGATCATCTCGTTCCAACCTCCCTGATCTAACTAAGGTACTACGTAATCTAATGTAAAGCACCACAGCACCATATACATCACCCCTAGACGTTTGTCTCAGTCATGAATTGAGTCTACAGTGGTCAGAAATCACAAAACCTGAACGTTACGGTGACATAACAAAACTCACCTAAAATCATCAGATAAGACAACAGAGCATGGGAAAAGACAAGCACTGCATTTTTTCAGACATGAATAAACTACACTTTGTAAGCAAGACATAAAGCTTTTGCACAATGCTTCATATTTTCTAAGTACTTATACTGCAGCTTTACAGTTACATAGAGCTAATGCTTTGTGTTCCAAGACCTTAAGCCTTATGGACAGAGGCAATACTCTGAAAGCCTCAAAGAATCTAAAACAAATGCTACAACACTGAGGGATGCAAGATATCTTGTCCAATGCAAGATAGGAGTACAGTTGTCACAGGGATAGTAAACAAATAATAACAATAAACTATTACAAATAACCCCAGATTAAATGTTTTCAGCTAAACAGAAGCCAGACGAGGCACAATCAAAATGTACCCAAGCAATCCTATCTTCGCTTGTGTACACATCATGTTCTTAAGTCCATTTTAGGCACGAAAAGCCTTTTTTTGAGTTCAGGTAAGTTTTACGTCTGCTGAGTAAGGTACACTGTGACTTTTCTTATTTAAGCATAATGGCTGGCACTGTTTGTATATTGGTGTACAGGCATTAATGGTTCTGGCTGATGCTTCAAAGACTACTTATTAAAGAACAGTTCAGAGCTATTTAACAAGCACTTTGTATAAAAGTTAATGAAATGATAGAAAATGTTTAACAAGTGTACATAAATATTTATTTTAGCTTCTGGCCAAAATATGCAAGTTGCATAGCCTATCAACAAGAAAAAGGAGCTCCTGACCATTTTATTAAATAAATTTTATTATTAAATAAAATGGAAGGCTCAAAACCAAGTTCTGCCAAGTCTTTGGCTTCTTGAGACAGAATTTTCTAAGAATAAGACTGAGACAAGAGCATCTTTTTGATTGTTTTATTTACACTTCAGGCAATTTTACCTAACCTCTTTAAAGTAAAATTTGCCTCTAATTTAAAGCACATTAATTGAAACACCTTTCAGTCGTCATTTCCTTATAAGAGAAAGAAAAAACACTTAGATAAGGATTTGAGTAACATCAGGGTAAAAATAATCATTGCAATTTTCCTAAGGATGTTTTATCTACAGGAAAGCCACATGGGAAGCAGCTGACTTAATTGCTGCAGTTGCCTCTCCCGTACATCATCACTCAGAAGACTTGAGTGGATCTCTGACAGGATCCTTCGTACTGTAACGAGCAGCTCCAGTGAAGGATATGATGTTTGTTATGGGAGGAATGGCACAACCACAGAACAGCAACTAATCTGTAGTAAAAGAAACTGTCAAATCTATATTTTAGCTGTCTTTAGACCTAAGTCCCCATATACAAAATGACTCTTCCTACAGTCTAATCTTCCTACAGCTCAAGTACAAACAGCCAGGCTTTATAAATACCAAAATAGAAGGGTTCGGAAAATAGGACCACACTCTGAAAGCCTTTGAGTCCATACTTCTGTCTTAAACCAACATTAGTCTATGCCTGTACTATAGCATACCTCATTTGCCTTCAGTAGTGCGGCATTTTTAATTATAATAAAGACTGGATCCATTTGCTGTGGAATTTCAGTTCACCCAACTTCCGTTTTTCTTTGCCTCCCTCTACAGGAATGTGAAATGTGAAAAGGAGCTGTGCTTTGCAAAATTTGCAACTTTTTGTATGGCCCAAGCATTCTTCCGCTATACCTCCAGGCTCCTCCAGATTAACATCAAAAAGAGAATGGAGTTGCACAAAAATGTAAGAAGATTAAAAGAATTAAGGAGTTTTTAAAAGAATACGTATTGCCTTCTGTGTAGAGGCTGTGTAACAAGCAGACTGTATCAAAGAGTCAAAAGATTCAGAATTCAGATATGGAGGTGTTTTTAATTTGAAGGGGAAAAAAATCAATTATTCCCAAAGGAGTTGCTCTACTCCCCCTCATCTCTTAATTCATTTACAGGCCTGAGTTCATGAAACTGCATAGTCAGAGAGCATCTCTTACCCATATTGTAATTCTTCATAACTGAATAAAATCCAAACACTTTGTGTGCTCTATTTACTATCCTTTACATCTTACAACAGGCAAAAAAGCACAAGGAATGAGAGGAGGGAGGAGCAAAGCAGTATGTACATATAAGCAACATACACACTGAAAACTGCATAGGCTTAAGGAAAAATGAGTATTTGTAATAATGAACACTAAATTGAATTTACAGTGTTTCACAAAACTAACATTACTTCGTTACTGGCAATCAGCTACCTGAGTGAATCAGATGAAGCCCATAATACAAGAGAAAAGATGTCATTATATCTGACTAGTTTCTGGGAGCCTGTTTCTTCAACTTAGTTCTTTTGTTTGCAAATTCTGAGGGATATGCAGTACATAGCATCTAGAGAAAGAAGTCCAAGATCTATCTCTAAGAGAAGGGGTTAGAAAGCAATTAGTGGTAAGACAACTCTTCTTTAATGATGAACAGACAGATCATTCAAAGCTTTACCACATCCAAATTTACGGAGCTTGCCTGCCCCCAGGAGTTTAGAGCTGTAATGCACACAGTGGGTGAGTGGCAAACAAGATTTTACAAAATAGTGAAATCGCAAATAGTAAATAAAAACATGCAACAAATGCAATGTTCTGATGACCCTAAGCTTACGTTAGAACATGTATATCCGTTAATGGATTTTCTTCAGAACAGGCATACTCTTTTAATCAAAATCAGCTTTTACAACTTCACAAGTAAAGATATTGGAAAGGCATAAAACCAAACAAAAACTTTTACACTCCCTCTGGAAGGGAAAAAAAAAAAAGCTGATCTCATCTTGCTATTAAGAAACTGATTTAAAGGATGATACTTAATATTTATATTAAGCATAAAATTATAAAAAAGTATTAAAGATTGTGATTATATAGACTCAGCTCATTCACATAGACACAAAACTACAGATACTTCATTCTGAATAGTTTTAACTTCATTCTTACACTGATAACAGGTAAGGTCAAAGCACATTGGCAGCCCATCAAAATGATTTTTCTTTATTTCTTAATTTATTTTTGATCTGTTCCCTTCTGGAAGGACTAAAGCTAAAAGGAATTCAGCAGTACACGGCAAAAGGCTCATTTATTCATTTTAACAATGTGCAGATTGTTAGATGCCCATAGCTTCTGACAAACAATTCTGGTAAATTGCATGCGGCTGCATGGTAAACAAGAACAATGGATTCAACATATGGATTTTCTGGCCCCAGTTCTTGGTTACCGTAATGATCCATCTGACCTGGGCACCTCTTTCTGTGCAAATACTGGCTCAGACCAAGAGTACCACTTTTACAGAAGCTTAGTAGCTTGTATAACACACAGATATCAACACTGTGCAATGTCACAAGGTCAGACTTCCTGGGTACAAAACTGAATGATTTTTTATTAAAAGAGAAGTTCTCAGGTTTGCTCCCATCTATTTAAAGTCTCATGTCTCCAAATAGCAGTAATTCTTTCGCGCCCCTCTGTAAGCATTCAGAGTCAGCAGCAAATAATCTGATTCTGAAGACTGATAATGCATTTTTTTCATGATGTATGTTCAGATTTGCTCATCACTTCATGGTCTTCATCAGACATCCCTTTTTTTTTTTTTGTCATTTTCCATTGTACACCACACTGCAATCACATTTGGCTGAGAGCAGCATCTACTCCACTGCCAGAGCCAAGCACCCCTCTCCCTTGGGGGCTGTACCCCGAGGCCATCTTCACCAGGCTCTGCCCTACTCACGTGAAGGGTGACCAAGATGTTCCCTGCTCGTGCTCAGCAGGCATCCACCCGTGCTTCTGTGCCCTGCTCAAAGTGGTTTGAGGGCTCAACAGAAGAGAACTGTGGATCGAACACTAACCCTGGGGACTACCCCGCTCTAAATCATACCAGAAAGGTATCTTCCACAGTGGCAAGTTGACCTTGAAGGACTCTGCAATGTGACTTCTGTGTTTCACTCAAAAACAAACAAAAACTCCCACACAAACAAGGAACAACAACAAAAAGCACGTAGCAATCCTATTTCCATCACAATTCCAATATGGGATGTTTGGTTCATGGTAAATGGTAAATTTAAAACTGTGCTTATGGGTAAGAATGCAGTAGGTTGCACACCTGTGGGCTCCTATCAGAACTGGGCTCTATTAGGAGGTTAAGTGCACATGGCACCTCAGGGATGCCCTATTTCTGCCTCTCAAGTTTTGAGACAGAGTGATGGTTTGTTGCTGTCGCTCACAATGCCAACTCAGGCCATGTTTACAAATCAAACCTAAGCTTTTCTGGTTAGACCTTAAACTATGTTTACAATCTCATATTTTACAGATTTGCAGAGACTGCTGGGAAAAAAAATCCAGATTGCGAAAAAGTATCTCTGTCTTGGTGCATATCAGTCTTGCATAAACTCTAAGACACAGGAACAAACTAGTATTTCAGAAAGAAAATATCCCATCAGTCACAGCCAGAAAAGAAACCATGCTTAGAGTTCTGTAAGAAACTGTAATGTGCAAGCCAGTTTAAGTAACTTTCTATTCCCCCAAAAAGGTATTGTTTAGCTTAAACGTCAAACAATTGCTGGCAACTCAGAGATGGGAATTTACACCATAAAACAGTGTTTCCTAGTATTTCTCGGGCTGAAATAATTCTTCTGTAAGTAATTGCATACAACTGAGCTGTTCAACAACTTTTGCTAACAACCTACATCTAGCGGGATGCTAGTGGCCTCTGTTGTGTGATGTTAAAAATTAGGTAGAAGCTTTGTCTTGAAACGAGGTTCAGCTCTATTCCAAGTAATTCCAAGATGTATAAATACAGTAAATTAACAACTGGGCTTACTGATTGTGGTGCTCCAAATGTCAGTATACAGTAGTAAAACCCTTAATTACTTGCTTGGTATCATCATCCATTTACTTGTATTTCCTTTACCCTTTCCATTTTCTTGTAGTTTAAGTATTTTATCTACTTTTCTAGTACAGGTTTCAGTACCTCCACTTGTGGTTGCTCAGCTAGGGATGTATCAAGCAGCAAGAAACCCTCACCTGTGAGGTATCTTACACCCTAGACACCCAGGGGAAAAAAAAAAAAAAAAAGATGAAGTAAAATAAAACTAACTTCTGAAAATAGCTAACCAATGCACATTTAAAATCTCGAAGAGAAGAAGAACTACAACTTTTCCTCTCTACCTTTCAGTCTTCCTCCTTCTGATGAAGAAATGCATGCAGTTTGCCAGGCACCTTCCAATTCAGATATTAAGCAGCCAAATAACAACCTGACTTGGAAGTGGCTAAAGTTTCCATGCATCCTCTCTTTCACATCTTACAGCAATCTTTAACAACTGCTACCACTATAGTTTTGAGCTACTTCTAAAAGGTTTTTTTTTTGTTTGTTTGTTTGGTTGGTTTTTTAAGTCAAAACAATGATCTCTTTAAACCAAAGCCATCTTGATAAAACCTAAATGAAGTCACAGTCAAACCCATCTGTAGAGATTTGCAGGTATAATCCTTTACCTCTCTGGAAGAAAATGAAAAGCATCATCAACAGTAAAAAATACTTCTTCACTTTCACTAAACCACTGGATGCAGACAGAAACAACTGCATGATTTTTCTATCAAAGTCTCGATGGAAAACAGGCAGCATTCTGAAAGGCAGAGGGAGAAGGTTTATTTGGGAAGCTCAACACTCAAGAGAGAAATGCTTCAGAAAGCTCTTCATTATCCCAGAAAGTCAAAGAAACAGTATAAATCAGTAGGGAAGCAAGATGTCAAAAGCAAACAGAAACAGTAAAGATGTTTAATTGCATGTAACACTAACCTGAGCCACAGGTGGCATGGTCGTCTGACACTTTCCATTTTGAGACTTCCTTTGCTTCTGATACTTTACAACTACTCTGTTTGGACTGAATGCTTAGCATCTCCTTTAGGTTTTAGCAGAATCTTTGGTCATTTGTAGGAATGTTTTATTAAACACTGCATTGCTCTTATTAACTTTATTTTTACACTGTTGTTTTGCTGAAGAACTCCATCCCAGTCACGCTTTGTAAGAAGAGGTTCTAGTTTAGGAAAAGGATTGTTTTTGTGCCAGTCTTGAGATTCCTCTGGAATGTAGACTATATTTGGCCACATTATACAAAAACTCAGGATACACTGAATTTCACAAGTCTGTATGGAGCATACAGGGTTTTTTTGTTTTGTTTTGTTTTTTCCCCTGAAGGTGATGCCTGTCCTGGGCATTCCCTGGCCTCATCTTCAAGGCTTAGAGAAAAAGCAATGACTAGAAACCAGGAGTTGAGTGGACAGAAGCTAAGTAGAGGGACGCACGGTAACAGTGTGAGGAAAGAGTCAAAGCCAGGCATTTGGAAAGGTTTGGAGGAAGGAGGGGTGCAAGCGTGGCAGGGCAGAAGCTATGACAGAAGGGCAGGAGGGCTATAATTAGCCTGTGGCTGAACAAAAGGAGAGTAAACATCATGACTGAAGCAGAGTGAAATGTAAAGGAGGAGAAAAGCAGAGGCAGACAGAAGAAAAACTGCCTGTAATTAAATATCACAAAGAATGAAGGGAATGAAACAAGGCTTTAAAGATATTTTTCTGCCTTTTCTTAAAAACATTCAATGTTGCCGCTCTTTTAGTACAATGTGGGGGTGTTGCACTTCTGATGCAGACATATCTATGATGCAGATATGTATTAATATATAAAATACACAAACATTTGAAACATTTACATCAGTTTAGATGCTTTCACTGATTCAAGATCATTATTACTTGAGGTTCTGGGCTGTTATTCCCAGTGAATAGATCTTGTTCATATGATATTCCTATATACAGCAACAGGATTCTAGCAATAAATGCTACTCTCTTAAAAACAGGAATAACAGAACAGGTCCTCAAGTTGTGTTTTTTTTGTTTTGTTTTGTTGTTGTTTTTGTCTCAAGTTCTTCTACATAGTGTTTATGAAAACAAATACAGTAACATGAATTTCTGTGTCTCTACTTAAAAAGTGATCAAATACCAAAACTAATAGTCACTATACATCTACACTCTCTGATAACACATTGAAATAAAGATGTATGATTAGCCTTCATCTTCCAAAACTTACCATGAGGAATAAACCAGTAAAGACTTATTTCTGAAATACCCACTGAAAAATTTCAGGTTCAAAACTGAATCGTGGAACGCAGAACAAAGTTTGCAAACAACAGAGAACAGCAACCTCTAGTGGTCATAAGGGTTAAAAAAATTAATAAATGCTACATACATTCTTGTCTTACTCCACTTGTTCAATATTAAAAGGAACTTCAGTAGCAAAAGGGAAGACCATGTGTTTTTTTCTAGTCTCACACTACTATCTGCAATTTTAATTCTGTTAAATAAAGGGATACTTAAATCTATGAACCATGTACTACAGTGAAAGGTGAGAAGAAACTCCTTTCTAGTGAAGTTCCATTAGACCTGTTTTCTGCAATGCTTCATGGTGTTTAATTATTAGCTATCAGTAATAAAGGACAAAGGACTTTACTTTAGAGGGGGACATTGCTACATACAGATATACTGTCACTAAACTAAGTCACTTCTATCTCAGGGCAAAGCAGCCTATTCAAATAGCTCAGCAAAAGGCATTTTTCCTAAACTGATTATTCTTCCAGCAATAAATTATTTCACAAGTTTTGAAACAGTAGATATGGAAACAGAGGGTTGTGAGGGTAGAGAAAACAGTGGAGGATGGAAAACTACAAATAATTTTCAGGAGTGCTGAAAACCTGCTACCTATGCCATTCTCTCATTGAGCTACAGACTACAAGCTTCTCCATTTCAAGTTTAAAAAAGGACTTGATCTAGGCTGACACACAGTGACATTCTGAAGACGTTCTTTTGCCACTGCCAAATCCAACAATGGAATCTGAATGTAAGAAAGCATGACCTTTACTGTAGGTGAAGCTTCACCAAAGGATAAACAATGCAACACTTCTTATCGCTGCCTAACGACACCAAGAGGAGGAAACATTAGAAAGCTATGAACGGAACAGTTGCAAATGACTACTCAAATCCTTCCAGATCTCATGAATGACTCAATTTCACCGGCTCAGGGAAAAAATCCTGACTCACTACAGTCACTCTGACAGATAGATGGCTTGTGCTTGCAAAGGCAATGTCCTGAACAAATAATTCCCGTTTGCTGGTGGAAGAGAGACTACTTAAATCTCAGGCCAAACCTCTCAGTTAAGACAGCCGTGGACTTAGCCTGGTGAGAAAGCTATGTCTAGAAACAACAAGGCAACTTGCACCTTACACAGTCTTCTGTAAGACAGTCACTATGTTCTTAATTTTGCAAATACTTGATTTGACACTCTCAGCTCTGCTCTGCGGAAAGTAACACTCACACGGGTGTAACAGAAGCCATACACTGAAGAAGGAAGAAAGTGTTCTGAAAAAAATAAAGTGTTGAGCATCTTTCCTCTGCCAGAAAAGTCTAGGGGAAAAATTTTTCCCCTTATCTCTAAATGGGGACTATCTTTAGGCTTCAGCTAGGGAACTATTCAAAGAGATTATGAAGAGCACCACAGGACCCCTGAGGAAACTTAATAGTTTTTCATCTTCAAAGCACTATTTGGATATTGTGCTGTGAAACAAAGGATTTTTTTGAAGAATGAGATCAAAAGAAAAAAACAAATTAGTTACTCATCTGGGACATGAAGATTGGGGGGCGGGGGGAGGCAAGTCTGAAAAAAGTCTCAGCAGCTCATCAGGCCTACATTCTGCCTAAGGAAGTATCAGGTATGCTTTAATTACTCTTAACTATTCATTGAGTTTCTTTTCTAAAGATCTCTACATGACAACCCTTCTAAAGTATCTATTATAGATAGCTTATATTAGAAAGTTTTTGTAATGTCTAACAAATCAGCTATGCTGCCACGTAAGGTCATTATTTATCCTATTATTCGTGTTTCCCTTCAGACCTCGGTAATAAACCCCCTCACCTTATTCCCAGTCTTTGTACATTTTTTTTTTCCTGGATCCACCACTGTCAAACACGGTATATAATCCTTTTCATAAAGAATCAACCTCCATCTTTAAACTATTAATGAAATTTGTCCCCATCAATCCAATTAAAAAATAATCATATTTTCCTTAAATGCATCGTCATCAGTGCCTTTTAGCTTACATATGACTTCCTCCCTCTCAGCATTTGTGAACATGACATTTACACAGTGTTTAGCCTGGTGGAATAAACAAGGCAACCTTTTTAAGTCACCTCTTGTAAGAAATCTCTCTTATTGCTGCACAAGTCTTGCTCTATGCACTTGTCCTAAATTCAATCAGTCCCCAATCACTGCATAAACAATTAAAATTATGCAGTGCTCTAAATGATGTCACCAAAACACAGAAAATGTTCTTAACAGCTCAGCTGCTAGGAAACTAACTTTCCAGATATATTCTAGGCTAACATTTGACTTTTTTGTAACTACAGTGCACAATCTCTCCTATTTTTGCCTATTTTTTCCCTACTTTTGTCTCTGCTCCAAAAGGCCATCTAATTTGGTGTATGACATGGTGATTGTTTCCTTGATGTCTCCCAGATCTGTTTCATCAGGAGATTTCATCAGTATATGTTCACTCTTATGTCACCACCACAACTGTTTTCTAAGTTAAGCCCATGTCTACCTTTACAAGAACTACAGATCATTCTAAAATTTCCCTTTTAATTGTCATATTTTGTCAGACAAATCCTCACTGGCTTCCCATCTCTTGTACTAATGTCCATTTTATTTGTCTATACTAATAAATTCCAGCAAGGCTAAGAAATCATTATCACATCAGAGCAAAGAAATCATTTTCCATCTTGAATTTTTGCATGCATAAAAACAACTTACATTTTATTGAAATCAAAAGGAAAAAAAAAAAGCTCCACACACCACAAATGAAAAAATCTCAAACAGTTTTTCTTCACTTTTTAACTTATTTAAATTGCTTAGAATTTGGTTAGATCTGCCTCTAACTTTAACTGTCAGTGATAAGTTGTAGTGAATGTGTTTAATGATATTTACAGAACTATGAGAAAACATAACTCAAGAAATTGATATTGTGTATATCTGTTGCCTACTTTGGTTATAGGAATAAAGTTTACTCAAATGCAATAAGATTTTTGAAGCTTCACATGCAGTGAACTCTACAAAACTGAACAGCTTAGAAATTTCAAGAGCAATTTTATCATTGCCAACACTTGTACCTTTATCTATTAGCTATCTGTAACACAAAACTACATTATTATTTGCAAGTCTGCAAAACTCTACTTCTCCTACAAGAATTGCCATAGATAAACTGCTGAAAGAGATTTTAAGGCAGGAAGAAAAGAAGGAACTCAAGCTATTTAATTTGCAATTGCCTCAGAAAAATAATTCAATAAGGTGAAACGTATCTTACATCTCCTAATTGGGTCATCTTTTGTTGTATTTGTCAGTATTTTAGTAAATCTCTTCAAAACTATCTCTGCTGAAAATCTCTTTACCCATAATAAACTTCACACTGGACATCTCGACCATCTGGAAAGGCCCTGTGGTTGCTTTAACTGAATATAGGTTTCTAACTATGTAGTTTTACAAATGGTATTGTAAACTTCTGAAACCACGTCTGGACTTTCTCTTTTGTTGACATTACATTTGCAATGTGGCAAAGCCTTTTCATGTGGCCAAGAAAAATGAATAGAATTCCTGCATTTCCCATACAGAAAGACAACAAGCAGTCCAGGAACAACTGGATGGCTAGACATGGTTTTGCTCTCCCCCTCGGAAAGAACGTTTAATCAGTTCAAGAAATTAGCATCCTAACCACCACCACCAGTGGAATGAAAGCAGCATTCGAAGGCAGCCACCAATTTGGCTGGGTTTCTTCTCGTGTTAGACAGCCAAAAGAAAAGGAAGAGAAACCTCCCGTTATTCAGGGCACAGTTCGGTTTGTTTATGTATCCTTCTACCTGCATTTTTCAAAAGCACTGAAGACGTTTTAATGTTAGAGGTAAAAGAAGTAGGTGGGGTAAAGGCAGCCATAGGCTAACTGGAGGCCAGTCAGAGCATAGCCCATGTGTGAGGCTCAGTCAGATTCACTGTTTGAGAGCCAGCCTGAGCTCTACAACAGGCACTTCTCCAGCTCTGTGAGGAAGGTCAAATTCCTTTTCAGCTATGGAAAAAGTCATACATGTAGAGTCACCTGTACTCTCAGCTCCAAGAAAAAGTTCTGCTCAAGAGCAGAGTAACTCTCCTCACACTTTACAATTAACATATTTATCATTTGTGCATTGCCTCATTATTCTGTTAGGGGGATAACCTGCCTCCCATTAGGACCCTTATCATGGAACTCTGAAAAGCTCACTCGCCTGTATTTCTGATCTCCCATTATGCTTTCCTTCTATTTATCCTTCCACATTTTCTTCATTGTTTTGATCGCAGTTCCCATTCCCTCCCAGACTTTAATCGCCATTCCCTGTCGGAAAGCCATCAGAATTACATAGCAAATACTGCTGTTGTTACCCCTGACAACTGTTGATTTCTGTAGGCTTCCCAATGAACAGCCCAAATGAGAGTAATGAAGATAACAGAGACAACCCTGCTGCACACACACAGCATGAGCTCCTGCAAACTCAGACAAGACAGTAACACATCTTGATTCACACCAAGCATCTCCCCTACAATGCTATCAGTTCAAACACACTGTTGTTAATAATGACTTCAGCTCTGCTGAATCAAAATATATCCTGTGGGACAAACAGAAGCATTGGAAAAACAAGTGTCAGCCCACAACCCTATTGATCTTTAGTCTTTCCTTGTTAAGCAGCAGAAAAACAGGACTAGAATTCAGATCTGTGTGCTAGTCATGGCTCAGTTTATGTTGGATGCTTTATTATACAGACAGAGTTTTCCAGCTCCACCTCTAAGAAAGCAAGGTCAGACTTTCAGGGGTGCTAGATACTTAGGCATGCCAGTGACAGCAGTGGGATCTGAGTGTCTTCAACATCTCATAAAACTGGAATGCACAGCTAATATCCAAAAGTGATCAACCACAACTAGAGAACACTTGTTTTAAATTTCACCTCTTTTATTCTTCCATATGCCATAATCTCTGTACGTACAGATCCACAACGACTTCACTACACCTCAGCATTCCCTCTTGCCCCCTGCCCTGAACCTTGTTTATCACCATTTCTTACTTGCCAGTGGTTACTTTTCCACCAAGTATGATGGAAGGTCTGCGAGAACCAATCTCTGTTCTCATTCACCACAAGCTAGAGGGTCTACATTCAGCCCGTTTATCTCTAAACCATGGCATGCATTTTCCTTTAGTTCTAGCCTTGAGACCCCAAAGTCCTCTGCTCATCTCACATAGGAGTTGCCAATCTTAAAAGCTGAGATAGCAATGGTCTTCTATGACACAGAAACAGAGAACAGATTCATAGTTTTTGTTGTTGTTGTCTATCGAGATTCAAAAGCTTCTTCAAAGCACTGATTTTACTATCATGCTTACAACGCCAAGTTCCTTCCTTTCCCCTTACTTAAGACTCCTTACAGATGCAACAGCACTGATACAGCAGTAATTTTTCCTCACTCATCAGTAATGAAAACAACTACCAGAACCCAGAACGCCTCCTCCCTAAACCACAGGGGAACTGGGTAATCCTGAGCTCTATGCCACAGAGCTGAGCAGAGCACTCAAACTGCACAGCAAGCTTCAGCTTGTACCAGTGTTTGAAACCACCCTGCCTCTAACTGTGGCTACCGTACCACATTCACTGTCTATCTGCCAGGCCAGCAGCAATCGTGTACCATGCAAAGTATACAATTTTACCTAAGGAGAAAGAAAACTGCATACTAACCTAGAGTAAACAATAAATCAAGATACTGATTGCAGAGTGTGCATGCGTGCGTGCATGCATGTGTCCGTGCATGCATGTGTCTACCCTTTGCTTCCAGAGGGGGAAAAATACACATTATTCATCAGTATAAATGCATTCAACAGTTCAGCCAGATTGTGTTGTTTCAGCCAAGACCAGATCTCTAAGTGGTCTGAGTAGGTCAAAGTGGGAGTTTCTGCATCCCCTACTCACAGATGAAAGGACTTCAAACAACCAAGACAAAAGATCCTACAAGTAAATGCTATAGATAGAATCCTACCTCTGATTTATTGTGCTCATCAGTTCACATTATTACTAAGAGTACAATAGCTTTACAGGTTTGCCACAGATCTGTTAGACAATGCTTGTTCATCCAAGATTTGATTAAGTTAAATTAATTATGACATGTCATGAAAAACTATGTTCTTCCACCTTAGATAGTTATTTCTTCCAATTAACCCTAACTTCTGCTAAAGCAACCCCTTGGGGTTAAAAAGATTTGCAAAAAGATAAAGAAATTATCATATTCTCCTGTTAGTAATAGCCAGAAGATCAAATAAGAAAAGTGACTGATTAGAGAATGTACTACAACAGATGCATTCAACCACGTACAGTGTCCCACCACCCAAAAATACTCACAATAAATCCAAGTTTTTTATAGTCTCGCGTATACATAGATTTGCGTTTCTCGATACTGCCACTACTGTTGTTAGGTTCAGATTCTGCATCAAATGCAATTCTTCTCAGTTCAAATATGATATCCCGTTGAGCCTGGGTTCAAACAAACGTTAAAAAATGGTTAAAATAACTGACCTCTCATTTTAATAACCAATACCACAAGGCTGTTTCAAAATACTGTATTCCCTCCATTGCCCAACCTTTATCTAAATTCCCTACCTTCTTACTCGAAGGCCGTCAGCAAGAATGACTTTGTGGTTCCCATTTTCCAAAGGTCTCATATTTGTGGGGTTCATGCAGAAATGCGTAAGGGTTGACTTCCAGAAGCAGGACCCATGTTAGCAAGGCCACTAACTACACACTTGATTTTAACCACAGACATGAAACCACAGAAGCCAAGAGATCACACTTCAAATTAAGCTGGTATTTAGGCACTTTGCTGACTTAAATCAAAATGGCTCAGTACTCTGATCCTTCTGGTGACTGTCTATTTCTGCTGACAAGGGAATGGGCAAGAGAGGACTTACTGCAGCTACACATCACTGGAAATGCCTCCAGACAGTGATAACCACCCCACCATCTATACTAACAACACCGTATCAGACAGTCTGTGGAGATACGCACTAGGTATTACATTCTCCTGAGAGTCAAACTCTCCTGCCTCAAACTGAAGAAACAGGAAGGGGATAATCCTATAGCATGATGTTATTCAAGTTTACAACTATCTTGCTCTCCCATCTCCTTTTCTTCAAATCCTAAGCCTTAAGAAAATTCCCTCTTAAAAATGAAATCAGATTCCCCTTCATACAGCACCAAAAAGGAAACACACAAAAAATAAATAAACAAACAGAACACATCTTCTCTCGTGTTCACTGGTTCTATATCAAATCTTTAATTTCTTTGGGGAGTGCCTCTTTATGCATAAGGCTGGTGTTTGGACACAATGAGCAATAAGACGAACAACTACTGTACAGGTTCATAGCAACAAAAATTACTTAGATCATAACATCATTTAACCTCAACTCTAGAATATTAGATAGTTTTCATTTAAATATTAATTTTTAGCTCTACAGGAGCACTTTTAGGAAGGACCGTGCATCTCAGTTGGCTCTGAAAAGTACAAAAAAGAAAAAAGGCTGTACTGCTGGCTTCAGAGTTCTAGTTCAGGATGACACCAAACTCAGTTCATGAAGCTACATGCTAAGGAGAAAGGCCTGGCCATCTTGCTGTACTTTTGCACACGGAATGCAATAGCCAGTTCATCTTTCAACAGCCAGAAAACAAAATCCAGCATCACAACCCAAGTGAGAGAGATTAGGTAAGAATTCCTGCCAGTGTCTTTTCCTCCATCAAGAGTTTTACGCACAGCAACGAGTAGCTGTCCTCTCCCTGTTCTGAACAGGTCATGTCAGATGCTTACCTGATCCTGTGGATCCATTTTTGTCATCATTCTGTCTTCCAGAAGGTTAAAGGTAAGTACTTGGAGAACATAAAGCTGATGTGCCATTTCATTATTGATGGCCCTCTGTGCCCTGATAACATGCTGCAAAAGACAGACAGACTCCAGTGAACACCTCCATATCAGAAAATCCCACCAGGTGGACTCTGGTGTTTCCATTTCTGAAAGAATGTGTTGATATGCAATAGTGTGTGTATACTCCAGAAAAAATTTAAACCAAAAGCAGCGCTACTGATCTAGGTATTCAGATGAACTACAGGCTTCATAAGAAATTCTAAGGAGCAGGACTTTACACTAATAATGCACTGAAGCTTTCTCCTTTTAGCCACTAGATAGAGCCTGTGCATGTATGAGAAGTGGTGAAAATAAAAACAAGCAAACAAAAACAGAAGAGAGGGAGCAACTGAAGAAAAATTAACTCCTTAGCAAGAACATTAGAGTTCTGTTTAAAAAAAAAAAAAAAAAGAATGTATTAAGAAAATATTTAAGCAGTTCCCTGAGCATAAAGTTTTCAAGCTACCAACACAATCAGTAGATACAATGATACAACAGCGCTACTGTTGCAGAAGCCAACATTACGTGGCAATCCGGCAATCCAACTTTGTTCAATATGAGGAAGATGGCTTGGAAATGCATTGGTGTACAATACCTTATACACACAGGGCTACACACAGCAGTTACCAAGCTGATGGACAATTTCACACACAACACACACGCTGGCTCTACAGGGGAAACAGGCCCAGGTATAACTAAACATCTCAGGGCATACATAAGGGAAGAATCATCATGTAGGAGATGGATACAAAAATTGATATTGTACAGCTCCAGAGAATAAAAGAATCTGTCTGCCAAAAAGTACTTGAGCATTTTATGACAGTATATGAACACTTAAGAATGTTATCCTTATGCTTACACCAAATTTTTATAAACACAAGCAATGCAAAACCATGCCTTCTGAAACAAATTCTGTTTTGTTTTATTGTTGTTTTGTTGTTTTTGTTGTTGTCATTTTGTTTGTTTTTTAATGCATCACTAAAATAATGACAGTGAGTGAGAAAGGGCAAGGGTTTGTTTGTTTCTTGTTTGGTTTTGTTTACACTGTCTGGTATCTCATGACAGATACTGAACTCATCCCTTTTAAGGAGAATTTCCCCTTGTTTCCTTGAAGATCTGTTCTGCGCTAAGGTCAAAGACAAAATCCCTGTGATTTTCCAAGACAGCAGAAGTAAGTCTTTTATACTACATTCATTAACTTCACTCTGGGCTATATATCATGCTTTTGTGTAAGTGGTGACAAATCATATGCAACTTGATATCAAGACACAAAATCACCAGTGGAACCAAAAACACAGAAGCTGATTTTGCAAAATGGAAAGCCCTGTGTGGCTTGCATAGCTGTCGTCAGGTCCAAACCTTAACACAGAGGACTTACTATTAATGCCTCAGACATTCCCTAGTCTGCACAATTAAGTTCACATTCTCCATAGGAATAAAACCCTTGAGGTATTATTTTTTATTCAGTATTGCATTTTCATGAAGAAACCACAATTTATTGGGCTGGAAAGATACCCGTTCTGATCAACAATTTTGAACCCACTCAATAACCAGATCTTTAGCTTGTGTATCACAGGCTTCAAAATGTATCTTGTGAGATACAAGAGCGCAATTACAATATATGAAGACAAAACCTCTACGCACCAAAAGTCAAGCCTGCTTTTCTCTCTAGTAGTGAAAAGTAACATTGAAAATTATATACTTACAGTTAGGATGATGGAGCGAAGCTGCTTTTGTGCCAAAATGTTTGCCATTTCCTAAATTAGAGAAAAAAGTAATAGCTAGAAGCAAGCATTTTAGTGTTACATTTATAAGAACAACACCTTAAAAAGCTTTAGTCTTATGTTTCTACAGTGTTTCTTTTAAGCAAAATGAAACAGTATATCAACTACAATTATGATAGTTATTTTGGGGGCCACAAACTCAGATTGCTCTGCTAAGAAAAAGAGGGGGAAAAAAAAAGCCAAGTCCTCACCAGCTGAGGACTTCAGTGATACAAACGCAGCAATGTAAGATCTCAGAGGAGACCTTTGCAGGTAAAACAGAGAATTTGCATACACCTGTTCGAGCACAACTTCCCCCTGCGCCTCCCACTCTAGAACACAGCATTAAATGTTTCTAATCTGTCAGCCAGGGCTTTAAAAGCAGATGTCAAACAACATGCATATTTATGTTAATATTCTGGCTGTTTCAAAGTCACATGTTCTAAGTTTTAGCCTAGAACTCTGTTTCCTCTTAGCAAATAATACTTCTCCCCTGTATTTTGGCAGCAGTGCTGAAATTGGTTCACTATTTTGCCTTCAATTTGCTTCTTTTTCTAGAAGTAATGGCCAAGTCACTATCAACCAGGATTTGTTTTGACTTTCATTTTTAGACATTTGACTAGGAGAGAATATTTTATAGTGATCAAGCAGGAGAGCCTAGAGTCCTGAACCATACCTACAAGCAAATACCTGTTTTTAATTTTCACCATGTTTTCCATGAATATAAAAATGTGTACGTGTGCATGTGAACACACACACTAGCATATGCAATGTAAACATCTTATAACACTTAGCAATTATCATGGAAATACTTTTACATTCCTGTTTACAAAACATACACTTTAAGGATTTGGATAATTTGCTTAACATATTGCACACTGCTATTTAGACACCGCTTACTTATACGTACACAATAGGGTAATGTTTGGAACTAGCTGTATTTTCAGTCAATGATCTACTTGTGTATCAGCTTTACATAACGCAGCACAGCAAATCAACGCTGACACACGCTTAAGGACATTCTTAGAATGCACTGTCAGTCTGTGTAGTTGGCACCACATCAAAATATTGTTCACATTCAGGAGAAATAACAAAACATCTTGCTAATCTTTGTGAGAGTTGGAAAGTAATGTAGAGTACATACCAGTTAGTTTTATATTAAAAACAAACAAACAAACAAAAAAACTAGAAAGCAGTGAAAATGAGACTATTGTGTAAAAATGAAGAGCTGGACTGCTGAAATGTGGTTGCAGAAATGATATAAATAAAGCTACTGTTAGGGTGAGAACTTGCTTGCAAGAAGAAAAGAATTTTAATTCTGAGGCAGGAGGCAGTCCTGGATGCTGACTGTTTTCTTTGCACCAAAACACAGAAATGGTAAGGAAGAAAGATGGGACCGAAATCTTGAGCAACTCAGCTTTCAAGCCTTTTCTGGTAAAGCTGGTTTCAACTGCATGTAGCAGCTGAAGAATGAACGATACAGATGCTTCCATCCCCTTTGGAAATGCCCAACTGAACTGCAGAGGGAGCTCTAGGCACATGGTAGGTACACCTTATGTTACAGAGACCAGACTGGCTCTGCCTTTTCAAAGTATGTCCACTGCAAGAAGACAGACAGGTAAAGAATGAGGTAGGTTTTTGTTTGTTTGTTTGTTTTTCCTCTCTGCATTCAAGCCAAAAATTGGAAATTCATTCTACTTTTTGGAAACAATCAAATTCTCACTTCACTCTTACACCTGGAAATTAAAACGCCATTACTGGGTTGTCATTTTTGGTCACTGAAACTGTGACAGGAGCAACAAGCATTCACAAAGCCTATTACTACAACAAAACCAACTTTGTCTCCAAGAAGTCTGCAGGGCTATTAGCAGCTGATGAGCTGCCTCTTCTATAATAAGTATTGTAGTAACAAATGAGAACAAGAATTATTTGACAAAATTTGACACCTCATTTCCCATAGCAACATCTCTGAAAATGCAAACAATTTGGGGAAATAGGAAAAAAAAAAAGTGTTTCAAACATCCACGATATTATTTCATTGCTCAACAGGCTTTTTCTGATATATAAAGGGTTTGTCCCGTTCCCCCCCCCCCCCCCGCCCTTATTTAAATAACCTAGGTTTCTCTAGATGATTTAGTCCTCAACAGTGGCACAGGAAGCAAAGCAACAAGGGAGTCCTCATTTAGAAAATAAAAACCTTGAAACTTTTGGCTTTTTGCATTACAGAAATAAAGTAAGAAGAAAGTAGGAGACCAGCAACCAAACTGAAATCCATTCCTTAAATGCAAGCCAATCGTTCACATCATACCAGTCTCCAGCAGGAAGGGTGCCAAGGCTCCCGAAATCACGTGGAGTTTGGTGCAGGGCTAGTCCAGAACTTGGGCAAGTTCTGGCAGCCTGCAGACTTTTCTCACATGCTCTGCTTGTAGCAGACATTTTTGCACAAATGCATGCTCTTGGTAATTCCCAGTGCAATGCATTAGACAATTTCATCTACTATCAGCTATTTTGAATGCCACAGCTTCTCCCTGCTAACCATATTAGTGGTGAGTGCTGAACTGTAACTTTTGAGTACCCCCAGTCTGATAACTGGGGGATAGACATAGAACTTCATCAGCTCAGTTCTCTTAGAAAGACAGAATCCAATAAATAATATCATTCGCCCCTGTAGACAGCTAATAGACATCTCCCTTCCTGAACATACGGTTTGCCAATTAACCACTATACAGATCCTAACTATTTATTCTAGGTTTTAATAAGTTGAATGAAATTTCCTTTAATGGCGGAGCTATCGGTCTTTGAGCCAAATCAAGTCATAATGTTCTGATGATCATAAACTTTGTAACAATTTTTTTTTTTTGTCATGGCAGCAGGTACTACAGGTGAAATGAAGTCTGCATGGTCTACTGCCAGGCTAACTAGATTGTTACACTGTAAAATACAGTTTTGCTTGCTGGGAACATGTGATGCCACTATCATCTTCAGGAACACAGGTGTACTCATTATAGTGTCACAACTTCAAATATGACCAAAGCATACTTTTCACAACAACCTAAGCAACAGCAAGCATTTACAGATTTAAAAAGTTAAATCTCTGGTTTTCATACATGGACATAGATTTATGCAAAAACTGAAAGTAAGTTTTTATTCCAAATTTTATTATTGGGTGCCTTCTTCCCAATATTGCATTGGAGGAATAAGGAAAAAAGGAACACGAAAAAAAAGGTGTTTTTTTTTTTTTTTAAATTAAATCATGGTTTTACTTTCACCTGTCTATAGATGAAACTATAGAAAATTTGTAACTTTAAAAATGTATCTGAAGGGAAAGAAAGAAAAAACATGCCCAATAGGGCTTTGGGATTTGTTTAAACAATCCCCAGCATTTAAAAGTATAAATAAATCTAAGAAAAGACTTGATCAGAATGGATCAGCAGCTCCCAATGAACTCATTCCAGACACTAAGAGTATGTCACACCACAAGAATTATCATTACTGTTTCTGGTGATGGAAATACTAAGTAAATAAATGACTAACTCTGTTTTGACACAAGCTAATGACTTGGTAAACAAGGATAAAACTTCTCCATTTCATAACACATCACATTCCATCCTCATTTAACATCAACTAGCAATCCTGAATCTTCCTTTTGAGGTTTCTGATCTCTGGCCCTAAACTTAAAATAGTACACTGACAGTTATGAAATGCTTACATGGCAAGATATTTCCATTTTCAAAAGGAACACACTTTTTGTTAAGAAATCTGGGGGGGAAATGACTTACCAAAAAGTAGTCTGAGTTTACAAGCTGTGCTGGCAAGGAGTTCAGTACAATAAATACTACAGCCAGCCACAGTCAATATGGTTCATGTGAGGTTACAGGGAACTACAAAAACACAGAAGAATGCTTAATCCCTACTAATACTGGTACAAGATGTAGGCAGCTCCATTAAAATGCATGATATTATACCTGTGACACTAAAAATACAGCAAGTATCAGTTGGAATTAAATGCAGAAAAAATGTGACTGGGACAACTACAGGAGTAACAGTTGGACTTGATGATCTTAGAGATCTTTTTCAACCTAAATGATTCTATAATATACTTTTCTTCCAGATATGGGGATTATACAACAAATCCCAACAACTTACCTGCCTCTTGTCATCCGGTGCTTTAAGGAAAAGTGCATTTATTACCGCAATGGTATATGTCTGGATTTCTTGGTCTGTCCTGTTTGGAAAAAACATATAAACATGAGAGAAGATGACAAAAATACACAAGCTGTAGAAACTAATCTTCCAGTTGCATTACTGCAGGTAAAAGTCAAGGGACTGTTTGCACTTAGTGTTACCCATATGTAAGTTAGGTAGTCAAATCTAGTCATCCAGGTTCTCTCTATTACTCATACGAGAAACAAGATGTTCCAGAGGGAGACTCAGCACTCAAGAATGGTGGACTGAATCACAATCTCAAAGTGCCACTGACTATGCCCAAACAGCTCCTGTTAGATGTCCAGCAGCTACAGGTAGAATGAGGAATCCCTTAAAAGGGCTCTGGAGAGGAACCTGTTGGTATTAAAAGCTTTTCAGGAGAGTAGGGGCATGGATAGCTAGTTGCATAATACATTACCCTATGTTAAAAAGGAAGTGGTTTTCATCTGTTTAACCACAGCACATTACTGTTAAAGAGAAAGCTTCTCTCTTTCCAAATGTACCTTCAATAAAAGTTGAGCAGTTTTGTCTTAGACATTTCCCAGAGCAAAGAAAAGCAACCCCATCTGTATGCTAATGGCTCTAAAGCCTTTAACCTCTACTGGGTGCTCTTCTTTTCACTCCCCACCTCCAACCACACTGGCAGCTTAGCACCAAGAAAAAGTGTATTAGAAGCAGTAGTAATAACAATAGAAGTCTATGATCAAGCAATTCCAGAAAACTGCTAACCTGTCATTCAGCCACTTATAACAGATGTGGAAATCATGCAGGAGGCTGCTAGTCTTTATACCAGTCTTTCAAAATGCTGTGCTCATTTGGGAAAAAAAAAATCACCATACCAAGTGGCATTTGAAGACACTCACCCCTGGAGATGTGGGATTAACTGCCCAATTGTGATCTCCTGTGCCACCTTCTGGTACAGGTCATGGCTGTTGAGCACCATCGATTCCAGAATTGCTAGCGACCGCTGTAAGATAGAGATGTCCGAGGCAAACTTGTTCACGTAGCTTGCTATCTACAAATTAAGACATTTTGAACATTTGCATCTGGTCATGAAACCAGGGAAAGGGAAGAAAGAAAACTGTGGAAGTGGCTCAGAAATCATCAGAACAGAAGTAGTCTTGTCCAAATGCCAGACATCAGTGAACACCTGAGAGCACTCAACCAGGCACTGCAGATACCTTCAAAGGACACAGTGGCACAGATTCTTCAGCTGGCACGAATCACCACATCTTTATGTCAATATTAATGGCCACCTGTTTCAAGATGAAGTTATGCACAAGATAAATCAACATTAAAGAACTCCAACTGTTATATTTTTTGTGAGGGAAACTTTGGAAAGGATCACAAGAATTCTGCTCATTCTCTCCACTATCTGTGCAGCCAATGCTCTCTAAACAAATTTCTAGGCTCAAAGCAATTGCTGCAAAAGAGAAATTTACATCTATATCTCTGGAAAATGCATCTCCGGCAAAATACACCTTTTTTTTTTATTATTTGCTGTTACCAACATTAAAAGCTCTCTCCAGATTGCAAATTAAAACTCAGTCGATTATCATTTATCAGCACAACTGATTCTGTAGCTCTATCTAGAATCCTGTCTTGCTAGCTGTTCATGCATAATAACCTTCACTCTTACTGAAAGCTGCTATGAACAAATGGCACACTAATAGAAACCACGTCTGACCTACACATTTCTGCAGTGTGGCAATAACTTAGTGCATGTTCACATCTGCAGAGCCAACACAGCTGTGCAGTACGATGTGGCAGCATATATTCTTTCTTCTGCATGCTTCCCAGTCTGTAGACACAGCTCCCAGGGGAAGCCTCTCACCTTCCGCTGGCAAAGGAAGCAAGAACTGCTTGGGTTTTCTTGAAACATACCTACACCAGCATAGAAAAGCAAAAAGGTACCCAAGGAAGCACAGACAAGAAATGTCCTGTGACTAGTTATTTACTCCTTGTAGACTTGAGATGGGGTCACTGCAGTCTATATGACGTATTCTTTCCAGAAACCTATCCATGCCCTTCTTAAGTAGTCATGCTACAAGCCACTAACGTGATTATACTGTTTTGGATTCTAGACGCTCACTTAGACCTTGGTATCATTTTCCTTTTGGAGGAAGAAAGGTATGCCCTTTGCCTGGAAAAGCTGCCTTGCCGATTGTAAAATTCACAGCTAGATATTGACATGGGGACAATGACACTGTTTTGTCCCTGTGACATTCCGAGTAGTGCTGAAGCAGCAACACCCCACTCCCTTTTTTTTTTTAAATAACTTTGGTAGGAGACTGTGAGGAAAGAGGGATGAATTTTTGTTCTTCTAACCTATTGCACCGCTGTTTGTTGCTCTGCTACTTGCTTTGCATTGCCACAAGAACATGCGATGAAGAACGCAAGTCTGTTCACAAAATAGGCATTGGATTTACAGAACAATAAAGAACCAACCCATGCACGTATGGACAATAGGAGAGGAGCAACTTAACCAGCCTTCTTCTGCTCTGGGCTTTCAATATCTGCTATCTGCAAGTCTTGAGCACAACTACTATTTACATTAGTAAATAATGCACATTGTGCTATTTAGGGTGACAAGCTGCATCTCTTCAGCCCTGTACTACCCTACCTCTTTTAATGGAATCCTGTTGTTTTCTGATACGCTGCAGCCAGGACTGCCAGATGTCCAGAAATCTCACAATATGGACAGTGGGCATGCACAGATCAGCTCTACACTGTTCACACAATCAGCCAAATGCACTCCAGATGCCTCAGTCACCAGGTGCACATGGACCAATTGTGCAGCAGGAATACAATATGCCCAGAATGCATCCCAAGTTGTCACTCTGTTGTCACCATGCTCTTTACAAGCCTTGACATGAATCATTCTTGGTGCAGCAGCTCTTTTCCATGATATTTCAAGTGCCAAAGTAAATGCTTCACTAGGATATAACAATCTTATTAGGGGCCTGCTCTAATCAAACATTATATGAAACCTCAATCTAAGAAAGACACATTTATTCTTCTGATCCCGGACCATACAGCCTTTTACCATCATAAACACAAGCCCAAGGTATAACTGAGTCTGGCTTGTGTGTTTTTAAGAGCTATGACGTCTCACACTGGACATACATGCAAAACATCTGCTGGGTAACTTGCATGTCAAGCTATGTGCATTCATAACCGCCTTGCTGAAGCATGAAATCAGGCCAGAAATAATAGGTTTGTCTACTGTGATAAATAAGACATGCCATTTCCAGAGGGAATACAATTAGTTTAAAAAGAAATTTGATTACCATATCCGAAGTTCTGGATGTAGAAAAAAGAGCTTTCCTGAGAAACAGGACAAGAATCAATAGGAGCTTGAATTTGTGTCATTTGCTGTTCTCTGGAGAACTCTGCCTATTGAACACCATGTGCCAGGAGGGCTTTCAACATCCAAAAATAATCCTGCACTCATTTATCAAAAATTCTGATGATTAAAAATAGTGCAATCTCACAGAAATACAACCTCCCCTCCAGAAACAAGAAACTTAATTGCTTTGCACTTTCACATGAAAACCTGTCACGCAGATGTGTGTCATTAAGGATAAAACCATTTGTTCAGCAAAGGTACCTGTAACCTTAATGTCTGCATAGTCCTATTGGGACATGTAGCCACATACAATAGAAGCAACTGGGTGCTGAGCTTCCTGCCAATTTCAAGGGAAATTAGAAATCAGGATTCCTTTACAAAATCAGCCTCAGTGCTTTGCTGAAACAGGACCTATAGAGTAAGGGTAGATAGGAAACCAAAATAAACAACATATTCTGAGCTCTTCTGTTTCAGCATCACCTAAAGTCAGGAAAGAATTTAAAAGTTACAGTAGCAACAAAAACAACAAACAAACACACCAATACCACCACAAACCCACAACCACCACAGGGGGAAAAATGGAAGGAAACTGATCTAACTTTTCAAAGCAGTGATATGTTCATTAGTTATTTGTCTGTACCATTTTGATATCAGTAAGTGAAAATAACAGGGAAATCTGAGGCAGTTTTGTTTCTGTAGAGTCGTTACGCCTATTAAAGTTTTCAAGCTTGTATTTCATTTTCAAGTAAGGAACTGGAGTTCCACTTGACTACAGAAAAAACAACTGGCAGCTGCGAGACACAAAGATAGTTTCCCTGCTGCCATCCCCTTTTCCTGCACAGTACATCTTGGAAGGCAGAGTAAGCAATTCATCAAGAGTAAGACTCCATCACATAGTTATGAAACAGCAATTACATAAATAATTCTAAGAGATAGTTAAGAATACTTTAACCAACATTACAAGCCTTTATTTTATTTCTCCTATTGTAGAAACCAAAGAGGAGTACCTTTTTTTTACCCTGGTATCCAATTATCATGATGTTTTGTAAAAACTGGACAGCCAAAGCCTTTAGGCAGCTATGGAAGTTCAACGTAAATAAGCTTTATTGTCATGAGCAAGAAAAACATCTTGAGAGATTCTTGACTACTCTAAGAAAGTTTTTCAAGTTATGACATTTTCCCTGAAGATAGGGAACAAAGCTCTACTTGAAGGTGTCAACTCTCGTTCGCTGCAGATGGAATCTTTATGCAGTTGGAGTCTTTTTGTACCCAAAGGATGGGAGAGGTACATGGGAGAGGTTGGACTGCATCCAACACCAACTAGTTAGTCATTAGGAGCAGTTAGAGGTTCCCTTGAGGTCTCCTCCAGCTTCTACAATCCTAGTTAGGAAACTATTTATTCAAGACAAAAAAAAAAAAAAAAAAAAGTAACTCATTCAGCCTAATTCTTTCCCATTCCAGTCTGGCTTCCATTTAACATGAGAGACACCTTCAAAGGACAGAAGCATTTGAAGTAGGATTGCAGAATTCCCTTTCAGCTAGTAGAAACTTATCAACTCTCTTATCCATCCTGTCAGCCTCTTGAGCTAGCCCATCAGCAGCCTCAAGTGGCCTGCCAAAAGCCAAGGTCAGAATAGCAAAGGAGAATAAAGCTGCAGATTCCCACCAGAGAAACACAGTCCCAAGGTGCTCCTTTAGCTCTGCCCCTCGCCCCTCATAGCTCCAGAGAGCACGGTTGTTCTGCCTGACAAATGCTCGACAGATCAGGACATGCTTGTGCCTCTTTCCTGTACTTTTGTCTTCCTTTGTCCTTCTCTTTCCCTTCTGTTTTAATACCCCCCTATTCTTCACTTTGGTCTCTTTCTTTTTCACCTGTTTCACCAGAAAAGAGTCAGTAGAAGGGGTGCACAACACCTCTTTCAGTTGTTACTATACATCTAACAGTACAAGACATGTTGAAAGGGTAAGACAAAACCAATAATTTTGAGTCACTAAGCAGAATGATTTCAAGTCATTTTTAGCAAATTTCTTAATACACTCATTTTTAGTCTCCTCTAGCAAATAACACATTCTGGGATTGACCTTGTATCTCATAAAGTCAATTAAAACACAAGTGCGTAATTTTCTTTGTCATGGTAAAATAACAATCATCATCATAATCTACCTAGCCTACAAGATTAGCAAACAAACAAAAAGTCCAAAACCTAGATCAATATTAATTTTTCTTACAAATAACATCCATCATTTTAATGACCAAAACAGAACTTAAAATCTAACTCTCTTTTCATAATTGTTTCTTTCTTTCACTTCTGACAACAAAAGTAAATTTGTACTTTCTTTTGGTGGTAGTAATTTTGCAACCAAATTTAAACTAGAAGTCTGACACATTTGGTTAAAAATGAAAGCAATCTTTGTCACAGGTTACATTAGCTCCACTAAGCCCTGCTATCATTTTAGTGAATTAGCTCTGGTGTCTTTTGAACTTGTACAAGTGCAATTTAAGGTAAGATATGTTCCAATCTGTTTTGAAAAAAAATCTTCAGAAATAGTTTAGTTTGTTTTAATAAACGAAAGAGCCTCCCTATTCAATTTCAACCTGTCAATATTTAAGATGACAATAAGTGAAATGGTTATATCAGTAACAACGAAAACTTTTTTTTCTGAGGTCTGTTAAACCTCTGCATTTAAGGCGTACTCCAGTGTTTCTGTTGTTTTTGTGCAACTCCCACATGTAAGAAAAGAAGAAAAATATTGCAAATCATGGAAAAATCTTTTTCAAAACCATAGAACTTAGATGCAGGACTCAGGGGGCTAGTGTTTAGCTTGATAAACTCAGTAGATTTCATCTTAATAATTTCAATTTGTAAACTAACTAATTTCTCTTCCTTCCATACCCCCAAAGGAAACATGTCAGTGCTGTTTATGTTTCAAGAAATATATTATTACTCATTTTAATTTATATTAAATCTAAACACTGATTTCTACTTTAACTGCATGGTATATGCACAAGAAGGTCACACTGTAACCAAGTGAACAATTGTCCACGTAATAAACCTAATCCAATTTCGCTCCCATAGAATTCTGTAACAGTTGGACTAGATCTTGTAATTAAAAATATTTGTAATTTTAAATAGCACTTAACTTCCATTTTCATGTACCTTTTTGACCAAGCAATCACCTAAATAACGTATCTGAAAAAGAGAAAGCACAACTCACCTTAAAAAATTTAAATTGTGGAAGCAAACTGGTACAGAATGCATAGCATTGATTACAAATTTACCTTTTTAATGAATGCCACAGAGAATGTATCCCACGATACAATCCCATGATCCATCAGCTCAACAAATGCAGTCAGTGTAAAGGACAACATATCTCCAAAGCTGCAAGAGACAGGAGTCATGACTACAGTTACCGGTAATGCAGCAGAGCAATGACCGAGGGAATAAAGCAGCAGGAAGCTTTCAGAAAGGCAGGAAAACGAAGCTAAACATGGACTAAGAGGTAGCAGAAGAGCAAGAGAGGCCATGCAAAAAATAGTCTCTTAAACAATTTTGCATGGACATCAAGAACGGTCATTTGGAAGAAGCGATTTTGCAAGAGAAGAACTAATCCCCAGGAAAACACCACATGCAATGTTCAAGGAAATCAGATAGTCTGACTAAACTTCTCTTGTGGAATTCAGAGTTTTAAAAATAACAGAAGAAAAGAAATGAAGTTTTTCTTAGCAACTTCCAAAAATGCTCTTAGTTGAATGTCACACAAAGACACCAAGATATGGTACCTCTATCAGTAAGGCAGAAAGTTAGTGGTTTGTCTATTCATTTTCTTACAAGGAAACAAACGTATTTTTAAAATGCTCCGGAAGAGAAATTGAGCAGTAATTTTGCAATAGTTAATGCCTCATTTTCCTTCTTTTAAATAAACAGATACACATTTTCAGGTTATCTATGGGCAACCATGTCAAATGGTCTGCAAAATTCCATCCGCTCATCGAAGCCCGTATCTCAAATTGCTTAGGGTTTGCAGGCCACTATAGTGGATAATTACCTGTAAAATTGAGATTCAGCACTTCATATTAACTATGTTCAAAACTGGTTTAAACTCAACATAAAGAATATGCTTTTAAACTGACTAGCTAACACTGATCTTCCATGTTAAAATCAGCTTTTAAAGATTAGCTTCATTTCTATTTATATGCATGGTACCCAACAGTCAGCAGCCACAATGATTTCAAAGAAACCATTCAACAAGGTAACTACTCAATACAAGCAGCAGTACACAGAGCCCCAGATGAAGCAGAATTACCTTTATGGGCACGCCAAAATGCCTGCAAGGTACTCTGCCACTAAGCCATTAACGGGCACAAGCATGCAATCAATCTAAACAGCATGAACAGTCCCACTGATTTTAATGCAGCAGTTTACCTAATAAAAAGACAAAATTAAAAACTGCCATATTGGAACTACAATGCTCAGTATGTTAGGAAACTGAGGCTAGTAGTATAGACATAGTTAAAAAATGTAACTGGTAATCCTTGGTGTGTGATTTGATCCCCTACTGTCCTACGCCAACCCAGCCCAAATTAGTGAACATCTATGCAAACAGAAGATGTTTACTGCACCACAGAGGAATAAGGCAGAAAATCAGTTTTAACATAGCAATTCCAAATATCATTGTTTACTGGATTTGATACAATCTGCCATTAAGGGTGAATTTTACCACCAAAATAAGCCTCATAGTGGCCTCTTCATTTAAGATAGCTCACCTTCGACAAAACTCCGCAGCAGCCCTCTGCTAAAATGAAGCTTGACACTCTCGACATTTTGTAAAGGAAAAAACAAAACACCGCCCAACACACACACACAAAAAAACCGTTCTTTTCCACAGTAAGGGTATCCACAGCATCTTTGATTATTTATGAGAAAATGAAAAGGCTATACCAAAGAGCAAACAAGAAAAACACTGTCTTTAAAAAAAATCCACTGAAATTCTACAAAGAATAGTTTGTTCAGCCATACATAATCTGAAAGTTGTTTTTTGTTGTTGTTGTTTTGTTTTTTGGGGGGGCGTTTGCTTGTTTCTTAATACTGCAAATTTTTTAGGAATTAAATTAGATTTAAAATGTCATCATCAGCATTCCAAATAACCAAGGATTTCATACAAAGAAAACAGTAAGACAGTGCAGGAAACAGAATCAACTCCAGTACTCATTCTCCCCAGTCCATTCCTTTTGTACACAATGGTTGTTTATTTATATCCAAATAAAACTGCATCCCTTGGAATGGCTTTCTTTTAAAAACTTGTACCAAATTCCCATGGATCTTCATGTCAGAATACTTCAATGAATACGTGAAATTCTATTATTTTATAAAGCTAGACTAAGTTAGATACATATAAATAGGAAAAATATAAAAAAGTTTTATAAGTTAAAAGGAGATAAATTATCTCCTCAGTTTAATGCTGGGAGAAATTTATTTATTTTTTTTTTTTTTTTAACCTGGGCAGCCTACTCTAAGGAACCTGCTTTGGCAGGGGGCTTGGACCCAATGATCTCTCAAGGCCCCTTCCAACCCCTACAATTCTGTGATCTTTATCTACCCTGGATTGCCCTATATATTTAAAAATTTAGTCAACGGACCTGTATTTAGTACATAAATATTCTTCTATAAAGTAACTATAAATGAAAGCTAATGCCCATTAACAATCAGTATAGATCACAGGGATTCCTTATTAAACCTGCATATGTATATTTTCCTTCAGAACAGTAGTAGTCAGAATTCAGTTCAATACAATTCCTTTATATTTAGCAGTCTCATTCTTCTTGCCAAAACTATTCATTAATTCCACCAACTAATCCATTCTCCTGCACTGCTTTGGAGGCAAACTAGATTAATAGAGCCAAAACCACTGGTATTAACATATAAACCTGTTTTTAGTAGGCGTGACACTGATGCAATTGTTTGGGATCCAGACAGTGAAAGTATTTTCAATTTAAAATGATGAGGCAGGCTGCCCCACTGGGTGTCACTCCTACTACGCTGTTTCAAACAGTTAATGAGAGTGAAGAGATGCAACACTGGGAGTAATCAAGCAGAAAGAAATACTCCAACTCCACATATTACGCAGCACATATACATAGTATTTTTTTAAAATATCTATCTATCCATATGCATCTGCACACATGTATACACTAAGTAGCATCGCAAAAGTCAAAAGCCAGACTTAAAGGATAAGCATGAGGAATAGCACAGCTAGTGATGAAAGCAATCTCCAGGGTAACTAGCAAGATAAGGATTAAAATAGTGGTGTTGATTCATCGTTGTGTGTTTAAACACAAGCAGATAGGTAGAAACAGACTTCCAAGCATTTCATTTTCAATCCACACTTGCACAGACACACTGATACTATTGAGTGGCAGACAGAGTAGATGCAAGAAATTTCAAGGGAATCAAAGCTTGTTCATAAAATGTAGTCATCTTAGAAAATGAGCAGTAGGCACTGTTTAACTCAAAACCTCAGTATTTTAGTCATACAAAAAGTCTGAAAAATGATGGGGCGTTCTTCATAAAATCTTCCTGAGGAATGCACAACACAAGGCACGACAGTTCTGTAACTATCAAACTCTTGCCACTCTTGTGAAATGACCTAGTAGTTTGACAGTAATTCCTGACGAAGGTGCTTTTCAGTGCATGTCATTGCAGCAAGAGGGAAGAGTGATCAGAAATATGCACCGTGTAATTGCAATTTCACCTCTCACCACTGCTGACGTTTTAATAATCTGTCTTATCAGGCAAGCTACTTGTACAATCCCTCTTCAGGGCTCTGGCTTGTAAGTGGCTTCCACTGGGGCAACCAATCAAGTTTCCCATTCTCTGCTGTCTGGCTCCCCTCTTCTAACGACCATTGCAGGTATGGATGAGCTGATCACAAGGCCCTTCCTCACCCAAAACAGCTGACAGCAAAAGTTTCAGAAGAAGCAGAAAGCTGTGGTCTGTAAAGCTGTCGGCCATCCCAGCATGAGCCACTTCAGTGTGGGTGCTCATGCCCTGACCCAAGGCCTGTTCATCTTGACCCACGGACAAACCTGCTGAAGAGCAAATCAACAGCTGTTTTTCATTTTATTTTTACAATATAGGCAAAGATCAGGTCAATGCCTGCTAATTTATGTTCCTAAGAATTTTCTGCTTTCTTACCTTCTGAAACCGAAGAAAAAAATCCATACATTTTGATATTACTCTTTCCTAAAACTAAAAAGAACGTGCATGTGACTCTGACCACCATGCCTGTCTCTCACCTGCCTGCATATTATTAATTATACATGCAAAACCATCTTTTTATCATGTGTAATTTTAATCCTCAGATATATGTGTGTATGTAATCCTCAGATGTATGTATGGAGCGTCCCCCTGTACTAGGCTCTGGTGAGGCCACACCTCGAGTAGTGTTCAGTTTTGGGCCCCTCACTACAAGAAGGACATGGAGGTGCTCAAGAGAGTCCAGAGAAGGGCAACGAAGCTGGTGAGGGGTCTGGAGGGATCTGGAGAACAAGTCTTATGAGGAGCGGCTGAGGGAGCTGGGATTGTTCAACCTGGAGAAGAGGAGGCTTAGGGGCGACCTTATCGCTCTCTACAGGTACCTTAAAGGAGGCTGTAGCGAGGTGGGGGTGGTCTATTCTCCCACATGCCTGGTGACAGGACGAGGGGGAATGGGCTAAAGTTGCGCCAGGGGAGGTTTAGGTTGGATATTAGGAAAAACTCCGTTACTGAAAGGGTTGTTAGGCATTGGAATGGGCTGCCCAGGGAAGTGGTTGAGTCACCATCCCTGGAGGTCTTTAAAAGACATTTGGATGTTGAGCTTAGTGATATGGTTTAGTGAAGGACTTGTTAGTGTTAGGTCATAGTTTGGACTAGGTGATCGTGGAGGTCTCTTCCAACCTAGATGATTCTGTGATTCTGTGAACTATGTCTGATATTTTGAAATATTTAAATTGCCTAATGCAATTTGGATTTCTTCTCAAATTAAATTAATGGGACTTGATCACTCAAATTCCATAGATATTTTTGAAAAAAATCTCAATTCATGTTTACACACATTGAAATTAACATTGTATTGGTATAGAGGATGGAAAAATATTCAGCTGTCCAAATGATTCTGTAAATCAAGGTAATTAATCAGGGTAAGCTGTCATCAGGTCACAGAAAAATCAGTATGAGCTTTTACAAAGCTTAGTGGACTGTTTCATGTTTTACATGACAGAAGTTGCATAGGAAAAACTGCAAATTAACAGTTGCTTGTCCATCCTGACCAGGATCCCGCTACCAGCCCATTAGGACTAGAAGCCAAAGCCAGTACGCCTTTGCACAATGTTTTTCATAGACAAAACAGAATTGAAACTAACTGTGCAGAGGGAAGACAGCAAAGAAAAGAACTTGAACTGGGCAGGAGGCAACAAGGGAGCTGCAGCCCACCACCAGCTGCAGGAGTCAAGGAAGTGGTTAATTTCCATCCAGCAACTGTGCTCAGCTGAGCAGGCCTGACTTCATTGAGGTTAACATCAAAGAGGAAGAACAGCTTTGTAAGTCAGAGTTGTCAGGGATAAATGGCCACAAATAAATTTAAACAGAGCAGAATTTATCTAATCATAAGAGGACAAGTGCTCTGGAAAAATCATTGCAAGAACCTAAGCCTAAAATGAAGTCCAATGATGCAGCAGGATGCTCTGTAAGCACAGCGTGAACAAGTACCTCTTTTATTGCTATGACTCTTCTTCATTGCTTCTACACTTCCTTGCTTCTCCAAGCTTTCCAAGAGTGAAGCTAAGCCATCACATCAAACTAGGAGCAATTCACACTTACTTGCTATTTACTCTATACGGCTGAAAACGACTGAACAACCTGCAGGGTAGCTGCTCCTATTTTTCTAGGTGATGACAGAAAGCACACTTAACTGGTACACTGCAATTGACAGATTATTTTTTGCAACGCACCAAGCACCACTGAAGTATTTCTTTGTGGTACAGTTTCACCATGTTCATTATAAGGGATCAGCCCTACTGATTTTAAACCACTTGCATTCCAAAAAAACTGAAATAGCTTTGTAACCCTGGTATTAGCACTTCTCTAAGCTTGAAAATTAACTCCACTTAAAAAAAAAAAAAAAAAAAAAAAAGAAAGAAAGAAAGAAAACAGACTGTGAATTTAAAATAGAACGTTAACTATTCTTGAATAAATCCAGGTGTAGATACACTTACTATGGAGTAGGACTTAATCCACTTTTAAGTAAATTAAGTAATTGTCAACATGAGAAAGTAGCCCAGAGGAGCTATTACACAGTGGTTCTTTGTGAAGATGTGATTAGAGTTACGTTTTCTCTTATTCCCCACCTTTTAAGTTCATGTTTTTGCTCATTTCATGGTAATTTCCCTAAAAAGATAAGCCTTCCTTAAGACTAGGAGTAACTATTTGCACAGGAATATCATCACTCCATTCAGCGTGGTTTGACTACAATTCAGTACTACAGCAGAAAGGTCAACTGATACAGCTGTTCCACAGGGATTTTCTGTTTTAATTTTTTTTTTAAACCCAAGCATTAGCCAACATGGGATAAATAAAATCTCAAAATAAAACAGGAAACTGTAATACTGAAAGAACAGACAAAAAGAAACTCACGTTTTAGGAGAAGGATTTCCTTCAGTGGAGAAAGCTATTAAACATGCCCTCTCTGTGAAAATCAGGTTTTAATTAAATCAACTTCCCCAGGCTAACATATGCAAGCCACCAGAGATAAAGTGAAATATTTGCACTTTATGAAATATCCCATCCTGTAAATGGAAAGTAAGTTTGTTTGTTTTGTTTTGTTTTTTTTAATTAGTATTTGGTTTCTTTAAAGTAGCTGTTAATAAAGATAGCAGTTGGAAGCTGCAAAGTTTTAATGTTTAGTTTGTTATACCATGATATGAGGTTATTTTTATAGTTTTTGTTTCATTGGACCTTCTCCCATTAATACATGGGTGAAAAATATTGAGGATGTTTGACAACTACAGTCATTACAGCACTAGTGTAACCACTTTATCTTCAAAGGTTATGAACAGACCAGGTTCCGGAGCTACTAGTTTTATGTCTTGCCCGACAAGAGTCTGGTATCTTAGAACAAGTGCCAAACTCAAGGATTTGTTATTTTAATTGTATCGTTTCATGCACTACTGATAGAAATCAAAATATTGAACTATGTGCCCTGATATAAGTTGAACCTTACAGTATCAGGATTTAACATTCAAATTTGGAATAAACTTTAGTCACATACACATTCTTTTCTACTGTATTCACTGATGTGCTGTATCTACACTGATCAGTAAGTATCCTCTTAAAGTGGGTAAGGCCTATTTCCCATGAGTAAACATAACTAAACTATGCCATAAATAATTAATTCAGATCATCAGTATAACCAGATCCTAAAACCAGGGCACAATGCAACTGTAGGGTAGTACTGTCTTGAGACTACTCACAGGACAATCACGTAATTTAATGTAGAGAAGCCTTCAGGATAACAGAATTTGGAAGCAGTCAGGTACTGAAGGAGTATAACTACTCTTCCACAAAAGAAAGAAAGAAACAAACAAAACTACTTTCGCATCAATGAGGGACAAAAACCCACCACCTAAATGCATAGGAGGTATCTCAGCAGGGCTCATGCTGCGAAGAATTCTGAAAGCCTCATGACATTTTAATTATTTTCCTCAGAATCTGAGCTTTTCTCCTAAGAAACAAGTTATTCTGTATTAGGTTGAGAAAGAGAATGTAGAGGAAGGATTTAAGCTTCCTGCCACATTTATTCTTACTGTTTAATATATTAGGCAATGATTTAATAAATATTTCAGAACTTGGTTTGCAGCAGCTTTGTGAAAGCATGATTCAGAGTGGATTTGGATGGGGACCTGTATTTCCTGCATGATAAATCACATCAGAGTGATGTACAATTAATCAATTAATTATTCTTTTGCTTGCTTAGTTTTTAGCTACATTTGACATGACAAATTTGCAAGTCTACCGAGATACTATAGAACATCTCTTGCGGTCCCAGTTTATTAAAGCCTATGAAGTGTGTGTTTAACTTGAAGCATGGAGAAGAATCACATTCAAAATCATTAGGGCAACAAGCATGCTTCAGAAGTTTCTGATAAGAAGTCCTTTACTATATTACGGTCTCCCTTTATGCAGTTATCTGAAATAATTAGCACTAACTGGGACCAGCAAGTAACAGGAATCCAAAGTGGCATGATCTCTTTTATCCACTAATCTCAACAATTAGAATTGCCTACTATTGATCATATAAATCACACAAATTTAAGAGAGGAACATGGAGAAGGCAGGGAAACAATTTGATTGCTCAAGTTTTTTTTAAAAAAAAGCGCATTTTTTTTAAGAATAGTAGAAGCCCCCTGCAGAAGTTACAGAAACAAAGCACCCATTCCACAAGCAAAGCAAAAAAGGCTCCATCAGATATTATTAATAGGTATCAAAGAGCAGAAAACAGAGGTTGAAGATTGGCTTAATGAATATGCACAGACACTTTTACATATAAAGATTAGCGCAAGGGCCTGAATTCAGTCATGCAAAAGAAGAGGAAGTGTGCAAGGTGATGATCTAATCAGGTTCTTACCAGGGCTTCATTATCTTCTGCAATTTCTGATATCGTCTGTAAAATTAAAACTTGCAAGTGAGGAGAGACACTTTAAAACATCTGTATGCTAATTACCTATGCATACACACACACAAAATTCATAGTCTAATTCATAAAATTCTAAAGACAGACACACAGTAGCAGGCAGTAAGTTACTAACAATTTGCTGTGAACAGAAACAGTTCAGTATCCGTTAAAGGAAAGTACATTCAAAGTTAATTTCAAATATTTGTTCAGAATATTTCTGTTAACAAAAAAGCAAAATAGAATAGATAATTGACAAGGTGAAAACATTAAACATTTCTCTTAACCATTAAAGCATTCCTAGGCATCCTAAATTATTTAAGTATTTGTATAAAATAAGTCTTTGGTAGAAAACAACAAAGGTTTACACATAGGCATTTTCTGTCTCATTCCTATGACATGTAATCACTTGTCTAACAAATGTATTTACTTTCAGTCTCCATTACTAATACTGAGGTCAGAGTTGTCAGCATGGTTGAAAGTTGTTGCTTAGCTAGAACCAATACAGACCAAAATCCTGATCTTCTGATGTCAGTGACAAGTTTTCCATCGACTTCAAAGGCAAACAAAAATTACCTTGGCTTTTCAACCATGGATGTGTATTTACTCCACAGCTCAAAACCACTTCATGCCAGCTCAATGACAACTACAGTCCAGTGGTCTTACAAAGTGTGTAAACTCACCTGCTACCTTTGTTGCTTTTTAATTCACAGCCTGATAGACATGCCTAGACCCAAAGTGCTGAATCAACCCACTTAAGAAAGACAATGACCTGCTTACAGAAATGTAACTCACTGTTTCAGATGCCAGCAGGTTCACCTACATAACTAGCTTTCAGCATCATGCTGTCACTTTCCTAGTAGCTTCCAAAGCACTTGGTTCCTAGCTGTGGCAAGAGGTTTAATGTATACCAGTTAAAAGATTTTTTATTTAGACATTTCCTGTGTGTGTTTTTTTTGTTTGTTTTGTTTTGTTTTCCCTGAGATATAGGGCTGTGCACCCTCAGTGAGCAAGAAGCTTTGGCATCATATTACTATATATTCAAGAAACTAGAAGTCAAATATTAAGGGGGGGGGGGGTGGGGAAGCAATAAGCACGTTTGAAAGCTGTAGTCCACTAATCACAATTTGCAAGTCACCTTCCTGGTAATAACTGGCTTCAGAACTGCTGGTTATGCTACTAAGGAAACCAAAATAAAGACACAATCAATGGTAAAAATCGCATCCAACACAAGTAACTGTTGTTGTGGTTTTTTTGTAAAATATCACTTGAAACAAGTGGGGGGGAAAAGTCAGTCTCCTACTTAGCCCCTTCCTATGTCCCCTAAATCTGTTTCACAGGCTTCTTTCAGAGGTTTGGCTGGGCAGACTAGTGCCCAACAGGAAAACAAGGAGGTTCCTCCTTCCTCCCTGTCCCCTTCTGCCCAGGTCTTCCCCTTTGCACTCGCCATTCTGCTCTCAACAGCCCACACTCCAGTCTCTCTAACTGTTGATTCAACTTGCTCTCCCAGAACTCGATTAGATTATTTTCTTTTCTTTTGGTACAGCCGTGACTCCTCCTACCTTGCATTTTCCATTCTTTTTATGCATAAGCAATGTTGTGCTTTCTACTTAGACTGCTTGAATTTATGTAGTGTCTTTTCAGGAAGAAGGACCAGCCTCAGACAGAGCAGCTTTAGGGCTGGCTTGTGTAATCTCAAGTGCAGAAAACACAAAGACCACATTACAGCGACAGCAGTTTGACATCATTCAGTGCTAGCTGTGAGCTGAAATATTCATGCCTGAAGAGAATGATGGAACAGGTTATCCTATATCCAGGCACAGAATAAGCCATAGCTAGGCTCAAATTAAAACTATGATGGGATTTTTTTGTTGTTGGATTTCATGGCTTTGTTTTTTTCTGCTGCCCCAGCTACCTATGTAGCCAGCAGTAATAAGCAAACAAAAAGCATCTGGAGGATCAGACAGTTGTAAGAAGGGGAGAAAATTACCCTTAATATGCTTTTACTAGCAGAAAAGCTCAAAGCATTTCCTACAGTAGGAGAGCCCATCTTCAGCAAAACATCCCTTCCTGTGCTTCTGCCAACACAGTGAGCTGCAGGAGACTGTGCTAAACTGTAACAAGCACACACAAAAAAAAACACAACAAAAGCGTTTTGTCAGCTCCCAAATGTGTGTGGATCCAAGCAACCTTATGCAGCACATGCCAGCAAAACCTCTTAGCATCCTTCTGAGCTGAGTGGCAAGTAAATTTGAAATTGGTGATGTGTCTTTTTGACATCAAAGAGAAGAATGAGTGGCGTTTGCATACCGGTAGCATTTCAAGAGGCAGGCTCAATTTTGCCAGAGATTTTTCACAACAGGATGTAATCAGGTGCATTTTCTGCATGACTAAACCCAGGGATTAAAGAACAAATATCTTAATCCCAGAACAAAACATTTAGACAGTGACTTCCTTAGCATTTGCAGGACCTTTACCCACCTAGAGTTAACTGGTAATTAGTTAATTTGAGAAGAAGATAAGCAATATAAAACAACTTTTTTTTTTTAGAAAAATACCAAGAAAATTAAATTATACAGATCTTTTCTGGTGAAGCAAATTTTGACTTGAGAGGAAAAATAACCATCATATTAGAGCAAACAATTTCTATTAATCTCTGTTGCCTGAATGTCTGACGAGAGCAGCAGTCAATCAATGACACCAAATGTTGCAGTGACATTGTACAGTATGGTTACAGATGCACTTCTTTCACCACTGAACAGGTGGAGGCTGTTATCAAAAGAAGCACATACTATTTTCATCCTATCAATCATCAAAGCAAACGCCTATAACCTGGTATTAACAGCATTACTGCTCACGTTCACCCACAGAGAATGTTAACGTTAACACTCAAGGAGTAATCGAGCTAACTCTTTGAGCAAGTCAGCCTGGAAAGGAACAAGTACAATCTACCACCTCCATTAGTTTTCCTCTTTTTGTGTGCATATATGTATATAAACACACACACACACACACAACTGCTGTTTCTCCTGGAGGGCTGGCTGTGGTAGCAACCAGACAGTTCTGTAGAAACACTTCCTGGGTGAGTTACCCCAGGCACGGTCAAAAATGCTGAAAATCTTAGTGATCTAGTCTAGACACCATAATTAGCCAGATACCTATATAAATATATATATATATTTTTTTTTTAAGAAGCTGTCCTTCAGTTGCACTTGCACAGATGGGAATAAAACCATGGCCAAATATTATGAGGGCAAATTAACTAGCGTTTGTGAAAGGTTCAGATACTGTAGTGGTGAAAGCCGTAAAAACAGATAGCAACTTTAATTGAGGGAGAAATCACAAAACAAATGCCAACATAATGCAAAGTAAACATTAACGACAAGTTACTGGTTTAGACATTTTGCTGCCACAATATTTTCCCTGTCTGGCCTCAAAGGAACTTTGTGATACATTTCTGGCTGAATTCCAAGGACCAGCAGTTCCCTTTGGACCTCCCCAAGCCATACAGACCTAAACTTGCACAAAGTGCACCGTAGGTTGTGTCAAGAGTGGCTTCCAGCAGCAACCATATTAGCAAGGACCTAACTGGGTCAACTCCTACATGTTCACATGCAAAAATTGCTGTACAATAACCTAAGATCTCCAAGTCCTGATCACAGCTGGGATAACGTGCACTGCACAATAAAGGCTTGTCTGAACTGGAGAAAACTACTAAAAATTTTGTCCCATTGAGGTAGCCAGTGCAGACCCACTGGAGTTAGAAATGCAAAGAGCTAAAGTAGTCATATCACTCACCGCAACCCATGTCTCTGAGCCTGCCCTGTTTAAATATTTGCAGAGCTGGACAAAAACACCAGAGGATAAAAGCCTTCCATTCAGCATGGCCCTGGCCATGGCCATTATTAGCAAAGGTAGAACATGCAAATAAGAACTTCCTCCTGCATGTAACAAAACACTGACTGGATGATGGATGAAGGACCTTCTATAACCACAGTAAATCTGTACTTGGACACTGTTTTTCAGGCACTCACAAGGATAGCCCACAGTCTGGATAATAGGCAGCATTTAGGAATCACAAGACAAATACACAGGAGTGCATTTTTCTAGATTCTGTCTGTATCAGGTGTGGTGATCACATAAATGAAGTCTGGCTAACACCTGTGGTGAGGGTTTGAAATATATTATTTAGATGAAATCTGCAAAATGATTTTTAATGTGTGCAGCAGCACTCCCACTCCTCACAGCCACGGCAATAATCCACAGTCACCACAGCTTGACAGAAAAACTCTGGAAAAGTTGCAGAAGTGAAGATTTTATGCTTTACTTCTAATTTTTGCTATTTCTTTGAATACTATATTTTCATATGAATTTTTTAAAAATGAGTTTTGTCTAGCACTTGGTACTCTGAAGAATTTTGGAAACATAAATCTGCCTTAGAATTACTCTTTTTAATGACATTTTACAAAAGTGGTTGCCAAACCAAAACCAATAATACTGTCTCCTCTCCTCTCCCTTGTTCCTGTCAACAGGGTGTTCATATCAATACTTAACTGGGGTCATTTAAATGCTAATATTCTTAAGCGCAGGCCAAGTAAGAAGAACTCCAGAACGAAAGCGTCTAGGATGAGGGGAGAGCAGGCAGAAGCAAGTCTCCCCCTTTTCCCTCCAAAGGTGTGATCTTCAATGGTTCATTCTCCTGTCATTACCATCTCCACAGTGGAAGAACTGGATTAGCTGATTTTTATAAACTGTTCTATATTTCTGTCTTACAGACAACGGGTCACATGTTCCTGACATCATAGAAGCGCTAAGAAATGAAGATTGCACAAAGCCCCTGTTGGACACGAATTGATGTTGGCAGCAATGTCAGATTAAGTAATCTATGCTTCCAGGTGAAGATTCACAGGAACGGCTGAGCCTGACAGCCCAGTGCTGTCAAAATAAATAAATAAATAAAATTATTTTCCTCCCTTCATTGGCTGGTTTATTTTCTGCCAGATTAGCAATATGAATTTGCTCACTAAGGAGTCAGATGAACACTGGAGCTGACCAAGTGTTGAGATGACCAAAAAGAGGAGCATGGACCATGCAGCCAGTAGCAGGGAAGGGTGGAAAAGAAGTACTTTATTCTGCAAAGACCTACTAGTTTAGTACTGTGCACATCTGAAAAAACTCATTTTCCATTTATCCAGTCAGTTGTGCTTGTATAACTGCTTTCTGGGACAACATGGTGAGCTCATCAATGAAGGAGCTGAGCTGGGTTGTGGAATATTGTATTAAAAGTAGCCTTTATTGTCACTTTTAATAATCTAGACAAGTTTTCCAGTCCAGATTGCGATAAATATTATTGGCATAACTCTTCAAACAAAGAAGGACAGGAACAAGAGGCTGTGAGCGAAGGCAGCTTAAGTGTTTTGACAGCAGTACTGAAATACTCATCAGACTGAGATGGAAAAAAAACATTAGCAGGTATTTGAGCAATTGTCCCAAAAAGTGTGTTAAAGTTGGAGTAATTCCAAACCAATCTGTCTTCAGTTTTCCACTGGGCTGGTATACAGTATTATCTCTGTAAGACAAGCCAAGAGCTAGTATTTCACTGAACAATACAATTTGTCCTTAAATAATGCACAAATGCCATCTCAGAGACTTCCAGCTGTACAGCAGCCAACTCCACCACTGCACATGTTCAATAGAAGACTCCTCTCAGTTAAGAGGTAAAAAAAAAGAAAAAAAAATATACAAATACATGTTTGTTGAGAAGTCTGTATAACTCTGATCTAGCTACATTTATTATTTCCAGCAGGAAGACAAAATTGAACAGCCACCACAATTTGAAGCAAGTTTTTCATCTCTGATCTGCCCATAAAACGGTTGCATGTCCCTTAAAATTAAAACCAGACAATCTGTAACCATGTCTGAGCAGCATCAACCAGCACGCTCCTGTGACACTGCTGTGCTACAATAAAGCTACTCAGCACAGCCATATCTACGAAGCGGACCTCTGAAGAACTCCCTGCCCAACAGCAACAGAAACAATTCTGCTTACTGCCAAGGCAGCTAGGCTTTGCATAGTCTCAGCTTTTTGGCAAAAGCTATCTGTGATTTCAGCCAAATGACAAGTGACAGAGACAGTGATACTGCCAGTAAAAAAAAAAAAAGGAAAGAAAAAACTGAAAATTCTACTAGAGGTCTTCCTTTTTTTCTTCCCAGTCGTGAGATTATTTTTACTGATAATGACAAGAATAAATTCAGATTCCTTTTAACTCTTTACAGCTTTCATTATTTATGGTCTGTGACTTGTATTTTCCTTTTCTTATAGGGACTTTACAAAAACTATCAGTTGGGTTCTTTCTTCCCTTTTAAGGAAGGCTGAGAGTCTGTCCCAGTCACACAACTCATCTGACATGTCAAGGAAAAAATACACTACATCTTTACACCAGCCTTCTGTAACATCAGAATGACTGCCTATACAGCCATATTTTTCCAAAAATATTAATTCTGGACTAGACTACGGAACAGATCTCTGAGTGAGTGAATTACATTATCTCAGATAGGGTAGCAAGGAGACATGACTATTTCTTCCAGTTTGGCCTCTAGCATTGCTTTCCTTCTGCCTTTTTTTATTTATTTATTTATTTATTTTTAGCATATTGCACTCTGTGGGGGGAGAGAGCAGAAGAAACCCATCCCCACACTTCCCTTTTACACTGTCCATACATCCAATCAGATTGACATTATATTCAAATTCCCTTAACTAGGCACAAACTGGGCTTCAAATGTAAAAACAGTGCTAGAAGTGCTATGGAAATCCCTTTCTGAAGAAGTTTCTTAAAAGGAAAAAAACTTTGTGTATGCACACACACACCTCTTTGGTGATAACAGAAGCACCAAGTATAAGAAATGATTCAGCATCATGGATAATTACAAAATGGAATCATCATTTACTTGCTCTTCACGACCTAACTTGTCTTGTAGCTTCTACTATTATTTATAGGTCACCTGAACCACAAAAATAAACCTTAAAAACAACTTCTTGTTGTTGTTTAATAAAAGACTCACAGCATACTCTGGAAGCAAGAATGAGCCTAAAGGAAAACCAGCAATGAGCCACCTCAAACAGCAGGACTGAGATAAGTAAGTACAGTTTCTAAGACATGTTGCATCTCTGCTAATATAAATATATCAATATTGACAAGATTCTTTCTCAGCTTCACTAGAGTCCCATGCATCTTACAATCCATTCACCAGCAACCCCTATGGCTTTGTCCCAGCACACACCATGCCTACAGTTTCTCTGCTCTAAGCAGCAGGCACTCGAAGAGATCTGGAGCAAATTATGGTAACTACATGTAATATTAAAATCAAAATAATATTGAAATAATACTATTTATTGAAATAATAATAAAAATTTAAAAGACCTCTCTTAATTTGTTATTTTTCAAGCTATACTATCATCAGAAACTGGAAAGGCTTTTTTTTTTAATGCATTTTATTTTTCTTCCAACATTCAGGGATATAGCATACAGGAAGTTAAATAAGAAACACTGCTAGCTCTTGTCAACTTTTTGTATTACTACTTCTTTCCATCACCAGCAAAATGAAGCAGAGGTAACTAGAAACCCAGGACTTTACATTCCCTTGCTCTGACCACTGTACTTTTACAAGCATCAGCTTCACTAAAATAACGAGTAAGTAGCACAATAAATAAAGCCAAGTATAAATACAGCATGGGCCTTTTCCTTGGTGAAAGCTGTAGCTGGAGTCTTGCTTTCCAGAGGCTGCCCACTAAAATTTAGTTACAGATTCAAATTGTAACTTAAGAGCTGCCCCTAACATGAGCTCCACATGCAAAGAAAACCTCAGAGCAAACTTATACTGAGCATGATGGTACTTTTAATGAGCGCTGTTTGCCCCTTTGGGGAATATAGAGAATAAAGCCTGAATTAACAAAATTCATCAATTTCTAGCACAGCTGCACCACACCATGAACAGAGGCCCCACTCAGCCTGGGCTCTACCCACCACAGGGTTGTACCTCAGCTGTATTAACCCACGGGCGGCCAGGAAAGCACCCAGGGGAGCTCCACGCAGAGCAGCACCAGACTCAGGGTGTGTGTCCCATTCCCCATGGCCCCCCATAGGCTTCACGCCAATCTCTGGGCCTGGGCTCCAATATCAGAGCATAAAGAAGGGTATTGAGGGGGGGGAATGAACAGGATGGACAGACCACATGCTCTTTCTGCATCCACTCACTCCCACTTCCCCTCTTTCTTCTGCAAGTCTCAAAATGAGCAAAAGCTGACTGTGCAAAACCAAAGTGGATATTTCTCAAACAAGTTAACGAGCTGGATTGGCTTTGTGAAGCATCCAGACACCAGACCCAATTCAAGGAAGACAGCAGAACTGGGCTGCAAAGCAGGGGTTAGCACACAAAGAATGGGAGAAGAGGGCAGGGAGCTGGACCATCTCGTAGCAGCATCAAACCATTCGGGTTCCTCAGCTGTACGGTTGGATTGTAGCCTCGTTCAAGCCAGGCTGGCCCAACAACAATAACTCAAAGGTGGGTAAGATAACTCCACATTAAAGACACATGGCCCATCAAAGAAGTTTCCAGCCTTCCCTCAAACTTCTGGCTCCTTCCTCCTCCAAAACATCCCACCCCCACGTTATATTAACATAACTGTTTGAGGAGGTCAACCTACAGACACTGAAATGATCAGAGTTAAAAATACCATCAAGTGGCAAGTACTAGGAAGGAGAAGAGAAGGGAAGAGAGCTTTTTGGTGACCTGTTCAGCAGCACAGCCCCCAAGGCCATGCAGTTGAAGGGGCAGGCCCGGTATGGGAGCTAATGGCAAGGAGACCTTCAGCCAGGTTGGCCAGTTCAACCAGCATGTTGTGGGATGTCTCATGAATGTCATTGCAGAGAGTCCAAGGAAAAGCAGGACTAGAGAACATCTGAGAACATTTTACTGACTCCGGTTGGTTTTCCTTGACAGATTAGGGAACTCAAAGTGCTGTCAGTCCTTGTTGTCCCACTCTCTCCTCCATATATTTCCTCTTCTCCCCCTCCCCCCTTCCGCCCCCCCCAACACACACTTTGTTCACTCACGGGACATTTTGAAAAGTTGTTTTTCTACAATAATCAAGTTTAAAAAAAAAATCACTATTATTGATTCTTACCCAAAAGTACTTTGTCTGTTGGCTTAGTGTGTTGAAACAAGAAGCCCAATGAGTGACAGACCCTGAAGTAGGAGGTCAGGATCAATAGCTGGAAGTCAGACCCGAAAGGGAAGCAGCAGCACCACAGCAGGTTTAGTTTGTTGAGTCTCTTTATATTAGGATTTGCTCCTTTCATTAAATCTCAAGTTCTGTCAAACATGTGTTTATCAGACAGTGATGCACAGCATAAAAGTAGAAGGGAATGCACAGTGTAGCACAGATGTCCTTGCTTTACAAAGTCCCTTCGCTAAGGAAGACTTGGAAAAAACAGAAATACAGGTTGTCTAGATTGATAAATATGAAGAAGACTGCAGTAAGTACTGAATGTTCATCAACATGTGAAGATGCTGGAAATATTTAGTATGAATCTTTGCTCAGTGTCTGAACTAGACAGTGTTTCTCCCCACAGGCAGAAACTGTGAGAAATAGATTAGACAGGTAGATCAATCAATGCCTCTTTGATGATACATTACACCACTTACAAAAGAAGAAGCTGAAATTCCTCCAAAGGAAAGCCACTTAAAAAAATAAAAAAAAAATGCAATGGGACTCTGCTCATATGTCCAGTCTACAAGCCTGCCATGTGGTCTGAAAACTTATGCCCTCAGACATGAATTATTACCAGGGTGTAAATTGCTGAGCATTTCTTTCAGCAGCAGTGCCGGCTTAAGTAATTTCCCCTCCCAGAAAACAGTTAACTATTAAACCAGACCAGTATGGTACAGCTTGGCCCAGCTCTCAGCTACAAAGCAATAGTACAGACACATCTGAAGGGTGAGGAGGACACTTGCTTTAGCCTTGATGAAGCTAAAAGCAGTGCTTTAAAAAAAAAAAAAAAAAAGTGAACATTCCTTGTCTGTTTCAATACAAAATAAAGAGCTTTAGCTTAAATACCTTTCACAGTGTAAAAGGTAAACCGTTTAACTAAATCCATGACAAAATAAACTATAGAGGCAGTGACTTTTAAATTGATTGTGATCTTCCTAGGCACATACAAGCATGACCATTCGGTAAATTTTTTAATTAGTTCAGTGGGAAGTGGTGGATATAATTGTGTTTATACTTTTACATTAACTTAAACCTATCTTTAGTTTTAATTTATTTCGGTCCTTAAAGAAAAAGTATATGAATATAAGATGATTTGACTAATATATTAAAAAAGTTTTCTATTTATTAAAGTGACATAATATATGCCACAGATCATGTCACTGCAAAAAAATAAAGACCATAAACCCAAAATACTGAAGATGAAACCATGACATACAGGAACTCCAGTATACCACTGGAGTTAGGCAATGGAGATGAAAAGTCCAACAGACCATTAGCCACATAACAGGCTTATCAGCAAGAGTATGCACATTTTCCAACCTAAGGATTACTAGATTCTAAGAAGGTTTTTTGGTTGGTTGGTTGTTTTTTGTTTGCTTGCTTTTGAAAATTCACAGTACATTTTGCATGGGATCATCACAGATGATACCATTTCAAAGGCCACTTACTGCTTTTGCTTTACTCCCTAAATTACTTACTTTCTTGAACCTGAGGGAACACAAGCACATTTGAGAGTGGATCTAAAATGATTTCAGCAACTGACTTCTGATGCCTAGTCCACAAGACTGGACATCCCCAAAGAATGTGGAGGGGTACCTTTAGCATGTTTATTTTCTCTCAGCAAAGGGTGTGGGAACTGTTGACTCCTCATATGTAGTAGAGGTTGACACTGACTGCAAAGCGCTAAAAACTCTGACTCGAATTTAAAAACCTACTTGAAACAGTAACTTAAAACATAATTTAATAGTGCAATAATCCATTTGATATATTTGTTGTTGTAGCATCCACATTAAGACAAGGAAAACTCATTCAATACCACAGTCCAAAATTTCAGCAGTGGTTAAAATCGTTAAGATGTTCTGGTAAAGAATAGAAGTATTAATAAAATGCAAGCACTAGACTTTGCCATTACATGTTCTACAATGTTTTGAAAAACACTGAATTTAAAACACAGTTTTCATGTGACATCACTTAAATATCAGCCTTTTAATAAACTATCATTGATTTATCTAAATTCTAATGGGAAAGGGAGAAACTATGACCACAGTCTTCCTCAAAATTTTGTAGCATGGAGGGTTACTTGTGACATTGCTCACTCCCCTTTCCCACCATTCCATTGTTCGGAAAAACTAAAAATACATAATATATTCTCATCGATAATGGATATACTATCCTAGCAGCAGAGAACTGTTTAGATTTGACACTTTGTTATCTTAGTATTTGTAGAAATACTTCAGGCACTCAGAAAGAGAGTCTATCCATACACCATATGGGAGAAACATCACAATTTAAGCAGAATACTTACTCTGTGCCACTTTCAACCATTTGTGTTAGGAGAGAAATGCCATCTAGGTTTATAAATTCTTGGGCAAAAGTAACATCCCGTGAGTAGTTTGCTAAGTCTTTCAGTGCTTCTAACTTTGCATCCATACTAGAAGATTGGATCCTTTCATGGAGCTGCTGTGCATTTTGAGCCTGAAAGAAAAAGCATACAAAACAAAACCAAAAGAACTTATGTTACAATGACTATAACAAATAAAATGTCAGCGCAAACAGGAACCATGGCCATATTTAATATTAATGATATTTAACATTTACATTCTCTGAAATGTTCAAGTAGCTCAAATGCACATTACTTTTACAAAATTATATTATTCATGTATTACTCCTCCATTATGTATAATTATTTGGATTGTTGCAGAATCATAAATTGAGCAATGGATAGACATCCCATTGTGGCAGTCAAAATGCAAGCATTACAAAATACAGCCTTTGGCTTGAAAAGTTAGTGTGTCATATAAATAAAAGTAAAAATGGAATAAAACAAATTACATCAGACAGTATCAGTATAGTAATGACAACATTTTTTTTTCCTGGCAACACTTCCTTGGTTTAAGCATTTCTCATGACCTTTATTAATAAAGACCATATACTGTCCTAAGCAGGTTATGTCAAAAGAGCCCAATATCAGGCCTTCTGTTCCTTCCTCCCTCTCTTCTCTTCCACTTGCTCTCAATTCAAAAACCCATATTCTCTCTAAAAAAAGCATAGGAATGATTACTTCCCACATACTATATTGCCACTCATACATCTTTGTGTTAATTCAATACTGCATCTATGAGGCTACTCTGACCATTAACACTTTAAATACAGGATGAGGAGACAGCAATATCCAAACATAACACCAATGATTAAAGAAAAAAAAAAAAGCTAAGGGGATATATAAGTAAAGCATATTAAATTATGAATTTGTCCTTCTGTTTAGCTGTACAAATACTTTACATCTCGCAGTTTCAATCTGATGCTTTCACTTACCTAAACACAATTCCCAAAAGCATTAGTTAATAGCTAGCCAGTACTTCTCTTAGAAAAAGAATCCTCCTCATTATATGCAAATACTTGCTTTTTTTTTTTTTTTTTTTTTCCCAAAATTCACTTCTTGCCTGCACTGAACGAAAAGTAAATAAGAAGCTATGTGCCATTGTGCCATTAGGATTAGGAAACCAGATTAGTGGTAAATTCTGTTCAGTGTTACTTTCTCTGTGGTTTTGTTTATTCCTTCTCAGCAAGAGAAGAAAAATAAGAAGAAAAAAAAAGGCTGCACTGACAGACAATTAATTTTCTGTTCAAGTAATGAATATACTCTTCACAGAGATGATCATCTCTGCACATGAAGGTCCTCAGATAGTAGACATTTTTAGTGGAAGTGAACATTTAAACTGAGAACAAAGGAAAAAGTAAAACTACTGTGTTATAGATAAAGTTTCCTCTCAACATAATCTTAACTGCTTCACAAACATTAATAAATTAAATGTCCCAGTATCCCAGTATCCTCTGAGAAAAAAAAAATGTTACTTCCCTCTTTTTTTTTTTTTTAACAAAGAAAAAAAGGAATGTATGGTCTACACTCAGGTTTTCCCAGAACCTTTCTATTCAAGAGAAGCATGTACAGGGAGGAAATACTTTCTAGTTAATATAACTGTGGTTAACATCTTCAACTAAGACAGTATTGAAGATAAATAGAATATACTTTATTTCGGGGCGTTTCTATGCCTTAAGCATTAGGTGGTATAGCCATAGCAGTTACATTATCTATAAAAGGCACAATCCTGTCATCCAAAACACCCCTTTGCCACCATAAATTACCTACTCTCAATTGGCTTGAGCTGTAGTAGAGAAACAATGACTTATATCTTCTCTCTGTAATGGACAATGGCTGTCTAAATGGTAATAATATACATATATATATTCTCTCAAACATAAGCAGCTGGTAGACTAAAATGTGCCAAATGTGCCAAAGCCTATGGAAGATATAAAAATAGATCCCATTAACTTCCAACATCCAGGATGGCCACGAAATAATTCCTCCAAACCATGTCCTTCTTCGGAGTACGCAAAAGAAATTTTGATAAAATGCTATTGTACAATTAGCTACAAAAATTCCAAGCAATCACTACTACCGCATGAACTGAAAGTTCAACAGCCACCTCCTACCTCATCAAAAAAGCCCTACATTAAGCTTGATCTTCTCAGGACTCCCTGGTATAACAAGTGGGGAAGATCCAGAGAAGCAACGTATCCTTAAAATATTACTCTTTCTCAGAATGCATGCAATGTCTGAATTCCCACCTACCTCAGAAAAGAAGCACTTTGGAAAGTCTTCAGTATCAACCTAGGAGCTACATTCCCCTGACTTTGGAAATAATTGCTTAAATAATTTTGCTCATTAAGGTCTGTGCATGTCCTCGGTCATCTGCCATGATTCTGGGAGGTTAGTACCCCTGCTCCCCTCACTGTCTGAAGGCTACAACCCTACCATCTCTCCATGGGAAGCAGGTCTTCTTCTGAAGGCTTCTGGACCCCGTGAAAATGAAGCAAACAGCAAGGATGAACAAAACACTTGGTTCACTGTGACTGAGCAGCACTCCTGAGTTGCTCAAACAGTAAATCGGAGGAATTAAAACAGGCAATAGAGCTGTGGCCAAACAGGTGGGGACAGTAATCTCACATGTAACACAGCAGCAAGCAAAAGAGGATATGTGAGCAGAGCCAGAACATCCTCCTCCAAACCCTTTCACATCACATCTGCAACTGCTGTATGTCCAACACCTCATCTGCATATGCATTAACAATAGCTTATTAATTGTCAAGTTCACCCTTCCTCTTGAGAAGGGATTCCTACCCCCACCATAAACACCTGGAACTGGGAACTGCTGCTACCCATTAGACTTCCATTACATATGAATCAATACCCAGCTGGGAAAGAGCTAACCTTATCTCTCTCCAAAACAGAGAAGACCAGCACAGGGATGTGCAATTAACAGCTCACCTATGCTGCGGGACAGCAGCAGGACCAGTCTTTCAACAGAGATATGTTAGTCCTAGTTCCTGTGAAGCCAGTGAGAGCTTTGCAATCCACCACACTAAAAACAAAATAAAATCGTAAATCTGAGACAGTTTGGTCTCTTCTACAGAGCACAAAAATCTATAATGCAATGTCTCTTTGTTACAAAAATTGTTCAGCCCTGTTTTAAGCACATAAAAGAGAATTTACTAACATCCCATGCTTTATTGAACTATGTCATTGCTAAATGCCCCATCAGAAAAGTTTCTACACAGCTGTACTTGAGCTACATCAAACAAGTTTTGCAAGCTACTGCATCCAGCAAACCTCAAGCCTTCTCATATTGGAAAAAGGAAATGACAGAGCAGATCTTGATTAATGGCCTACACAAATATTTGTCTCAATAAAAACATTGGTACACGTCTCACTGGAAACATGTCCAAAAGTAACATTGGCCTTTGTCATTGCAAGTGCCTGACGGGTGAAAACATCGCTTCATTGAATACCATGCAGTTCTCTCAAGCCTCCTAGTCCTTGTTGCCATAGCACTCATACATGCTTATGGAATGTACAGATCACTTATGACTGCATTAAAAAATGAAACCCAGATGAAATATACTCGGAGTACTTACCAGGGAGCTATTTTAATGATTTACATTATTAGCTATTATTAGCATTATTAGCTATTTTAATGATTTACATTAATCATTTACATTAATGATTTAATGATGTCCATCAGTGGATGGACAGAGAGCATAGCTCATTAAAGCAACCATAGCGTTAGCTGCCATGTCTCTGCTCCTGCTGAAATATCATTCAGGTGAGAACAATAAATAAATATATAAAATCTGCCCAACTGAGAAGTGTTATGAAGGAATTAACAGAAACACAGTTGTTGAAGTAAATGTAAGACAGCATTGACTGCTCTCCTGTTTAGAAAGGCAGGAAGACAGGAGACTTGTAAAATGTGTGCTGTTGAAGACCAAGCATTTCAAAAGGCTGTCAAGAGGCATAAGCTACATGTCTAGTTTGAAATGACTTGCTCTAAGGACAGCCAGAAAGGTTGCCCTTAGAGAACAGCTGTGCTTAAAATAAGCAGCTTGATGGGATGACAGATTAAAAAGAAAACTAATGACCTAAATCCAAGATGTGGCTTGCTTAGAGCCTCAGATAGCCATGTGGAGGTTAGGAATCCCAAGAACATCCTAACAAAGGGTTCTACTGATCAAATTATCACTTGTTTGGCACTGAAGATTTTGTGCATCAAACTTTGAAAGCAAGTTATTACACAGATGCCCACGAGGCTTCTGTACAGAACACAAAATACATCAAGCCAGGGTAGAAGGGAAGACACACATTCCAAATGCAACCACAATGAAACATTGATGTGCTATGGAAGAAATCTGGACTGTATGGATTTTCTTATCTGTGGCTGTTTTTAGATTATGTTATCAGTCTTCCTCTTTATTCTTTACAAAAAGCAAAAAATAATTTAAAAAAAAGAGTATTTTCATCTTCCCTGTAGATAGTAGTCACATTATTCATCTTTCTGCTAGATAAAAAGGACATCAGTAACTAGCAAATACATTTTTTTACTAACCAAATATGCACTTCTGTGATTTAAGTGACTTATCAATACTTATATCGATAAGTGTTGAAACTCCATGGTGGTTTAAACTGCTACCTCCTCCTGGCGTGTTACTGCCACTTCACCGACAACTGCATATACGACAGAAAGCAGTGGAGGAGCGAACACGTTACACAACCATCATTATATGCAAACCAGATTCAACAAACCCAGCAAGACTGGCTAGCATCTGATGCCAGGTAGGCAATGAGATTCCACTTTAATTAGTGAAAGCATTAATTTTTTAACATTTTTATATTAATACTCAGCAAGCACAATTTCTACAGTCCAAAGCACTGTACAAATGTAATTCACAGAGCAGTCCTGTGCAACCACTACACATAGTTAAGGAGGCAGAAACAGAGGAACAGGGAAATGGTCACATCTAGAGCTGTGTACTAAATCCATGATAAAATCATTACAGATACATAGCTGTACATATTATGCAAATATGCCTAAAAGACGTTTATGCAATCAGTAGCCACTTAGGAGTGTTTGAGAAGCAGTGCTTTCTTCCTACCCCTGCTTTTGAAATAACCATTTTTTCTTACTACTTAAAATATGACTTTGAAACTTGAACACATGACACAAAACCTTTATCTATTAAAAGACAGAATACAACTCCACTTCCCAAAACTTCCTCTTGTATTTAAGTGCAGACAAATATAAAAGTAGCTCAACGACTTCCACAATCAGTGCTCTTGGTATAGGGTTTAATAATAACTAATTCACCACTACATAACAAATGTAATCACAGTCATAGACTTGATCTGCAAATATGCATGTATTTACCCAACTTAAAGGTTATTAAGTCAGTTGAACACAGATTAAGGCAACTGTAGATGAATTCTAGATCAGATTCCCCAAACTTTTACTCATTAAAGATAGAGGACTTGGATGCATAAGGAAAAATGAGTTGAAAAACCCACTCTTCCCTTATATGTGTCTTAGATCGGTAGATCACAGATGAGAAAAAAAAAAAACATGTTATTCACATCTGTAAAAGCATTCTGGGAAAACACTATGATGACTTAGCAAACACACCTTTTTACATAATTGCTCATGCTAGAAATGCTAATACAGCTGCTACAAACAACTCACAGGTTTGAGAACTCAATCAATCTCCAACCAGGGAAAAAAAACAAAACAAAAAAACATGATAAAAGCAAATGATCAGGCACTGTAAACACTACATTAGAAAAGGCTACTCATTGATTCAACATTAAAGGTATACGGTTCTTGAGCAAGCCATGTCTTCCTAAGTACCCAAGAAGCTACTTCAAAACAAACAGCTAGTGCTCCAATAATCAGTTCTGTTTCAAAATCGCTAAATTAAAGGCAGAGGGAGAAAGAGAACAGTTTCCTTAGCTTAGTCTTCCCAGCATTTTAGCAGCCTTTCAAAATGATTAGTCATTACAATGAGGATTTGCAGGATCTGATCAAAAGAAAGCTGCAGACAGTAAAAGGTTGGACTCTGTTTGCTGCATTGCAGGACAGAGCTGTCCTTTTGGAACAGTCTCACACTCAGGAGTAATTACAGCTCATTTATACACCTACCCATCATCCACTGGAATAAGAATATCACAAAATAGACAATAACAATCTGGCATTTCACCTGTCACATATGTTCAAATACAAAAAAAGGTTGTTGCACAAAAAACATTGGATGAGTCCCTTCAGAAATGCAAATGGACAAGGGGGGGAAACAGGTCATGGAGAACAGCAAAAACACACAACAGCACAAAGAATTGTTAAGAAAGATGATAGGATGGCAAAAAAATAAATGAGAAAGATGATATAGGAACAAAGATAATATGAGAGAAATTCAATCTGTATTCAAGTTACCTAGGAAACACAGTGTCTGTGTGGTGAGTGGTTTATAGAGGAAAAAATAGCATTGTTTAGAAAAAAACAGCCTTTCAGAGAATTGCACAAACTTAGCAAACAGACCTGCGGAAACAAAGAGGCAGTTCAAATTCCCACCAGGCCCAACAACTGGCGTTTGCAAAGTTCTAACTCAAAGAAGTCTAAAATAGACACGTCATAAATCTCTGAAGGCAAGCATTTATAATGGATTTAGCAGCACACCAGAACTGCAGTTTTGCTCTTGCAGTATTAACAATGAATTTCAGGGGGGAAAAAAAGAGACTTATACGCACACCCAAAACTATCTAAATTTGAGATTCAAAAAGAGGAAGTATTTCATTTAGATAATGGGAAGTTGGATTTCTAATCCTAATTTTAAGGAAGCCAACCCAAAAATACTGTTGTGTTTCTCCTAGATTTCTCCTTCCCCTCTCTCCACCATTTTAATCTTTAATAGTACCTGTAATGGGTACATGAGCAATACACGACTTCAGACTAACAGCAACAGAACTCAGAAGATCCTGTCTTGTCCTTCTCACTCAACTCCCAATGACTGATGGCACGCAACTGTGAATGGGTATAGCATGACTTTTGCTTCTGATGCTATTATATTACATGAAAATTAAGAACTAGAAATGTGTTTTAATTTCCTGCAGCCTTCAGACCTGGCCATGACTATTCCTCTCAACTCTTCAAAAAAGTTTCCTCAAAAGGCTTGTGAAGTTCAGGACAGATTTTTCTTGCCCACAATAGCCAGAAAGTAGAACTTGGACCTCTCTGAAGCTACATGGACACATCCCAGGCACCAGATAATTTGTATGGGGCTCCTCTTCACTTCTTTTAATCTTTCTTTCCCTCCTTTCAAATTCCCCAACCTCTACACAGAGTGGTTTTGCTACTATTTTCTTTGCCTGAGGGGAGGAGGAGATAATTTCAGCTTTATACTGATACAGAGGGGGGGAAAAAGGAAAAAAAATAGAATCTTAATATTATCACAGGATGAGAAAAACATTTTCCACCTAGCCCTGGGAGCTAGGAAAGCATCATTCCCATATTGCAGAAGTATATCTTGCAGCCTGCTCTTCCCTTTATCTCCTCCATCTACAGTTGCTTTCACATAGAATTTCAGAGGAAAAAATGGAAACAGATGGCCTGTTAGCTTCTCAGGGTTAAATACAAGCATTGTGTGGGTCACCAGCCTAAAAACCACAGCTTGGAAGCCTTTAATCTATCTATTTTAGGTACCTCTATGATGACCACTTCGGCAGTACCTTCAAAGCAAAGACACTATTCTAGTACAGGAACATGCAGAACTTTATTTTACCTCTATTTAAAGAATACAAATACTCTTTAATCTGACAAAAACCAACCCAGACCTTTAAAACCTCCACCCAAGTTACTTCCCTGATTATGGGAAAAAGTTAACTAAAAAAAAAAAAAAAAGATAATAAGCCCTGGTTTAGGGATAAATGTCAATACTGACAACTAGAAACTAGACTGGCCTTCTAGCTCATAACAGGATGGCAGATTAGGATCCCTGTGTCACTATTAACTGTAGGCTTGTGCAAGCATGGTCCCTAACTTGGTAGAAAATGGGTAACAGCCCAATATCCTAAGGAGCCCTGTCTTGGCTGACTGAATCTACGGCAGATGACCAAAGAAACAGAACAAGCACAGGAGAATCTTATGCAAGGCCCTGCCTTCCTGCCCACAGCTATTAGTAGAAAGCATTATAAATCCAAAAGTTGTCTTCTGTTTGAAGGTCGTATTTCCAATTGCACAAGTGACCATGCAGACAGACAGCTATTTCCACAGATACGTCAAAGCACAGCCTCAGTTCAGTTTTGCATGGTGCAACTCATTGTGGATTTTGAGATGGGGAAGGATTCCATGAGTCATCTCATACTGTCACTCCACGTTGTGGTTACACAGAAGAATGATGCAGTGCATTTGGACCACACTGGTTCCTGATGAACCACAGATGTTGTTTTGCTTTCACGACATCCCACATCTGGCCAGTAAATAGCCCTTTTTTGGTGGAGTGGATATTTGGATATTTGTTCTTACAAGTCCCAAAGGTTAGGAGCTGGTGCCGGGGCTTTCTGTTTCTTAGGAAGCTCCACCAGATGGGGTTTACTTCACAGGTAAGTGGTTTCTCATGTACAAGGCTGTTCTGATGACATATAGTGAGAAGCTTTGGAGTCACACAGACTCTGACAACAGCAGCTTAAGACCATGGCTCTTACTCCTACAGCTGTAAAGCTCTGTATATGACCGTGAAAAAGATGACAAAGGATAATGGAAATCTCTTGTCTTTGTTCAGACAGCTGCTGCTTAGGTGTGCTTTCTGTTAAGAGGACACACTCACGTAGATACACTTAACCAAAAACTTCAGAGGCATGCATGTGTTTTCATAATGGCTTCTTCAATTTCTATGTATACACAAACATGCATTACAAACTCAGTCTCCTCCCAAGTTTAATATAAATCACCATCAAGTTAAGCATGCTGGGGACAAGTGAAAATGCATATGGTATCTGGAGGACCTAGGAAATTTTTAGCAACATACATTTCTCTTTTTTTTTTTTTTTTTTTCACATTGAGGGTAAGTCCTACAGCTGAAAAGTGGCCCATCCAGTATATATCTCCATGTAGCTTCTAGATAAACAAGATTTTGCATCTGACACCACTCTTAACAGGTTCAACAGAAGCCAAAATTTAAAGCACCCCAGCTCTGTCTTCCCTGCTTAAATGAGCTGCAGTACATGGGGGCAGATTTTGGCCGTAAGAATGCAATGATTCTGCAGAAGCTAAAACACCACCACAAAGAGGTAAACCATTTCAATGGCACACTATGCTTGTCAGTAAGGAAATGTGATTGCTGCTGCCAGAGAAATACATCTTCTGGGACTAATAGTGGCTTTCAGCATGTGGCAACAGCATGGCTCAACTCAGCAGGAAAACAGGCCATTACAAGGCAACCAGCAACTCTGCTATGCTTTTTGAGGAGCTGGCAAGGAGGTGGTATTGAAAAAATAAAGACAAAACAGTAAAATCTCAACACTATAGCAGCTGCTTACTCAGTAGAAATCCCAACAGCAGGAAAGCTCTGACCTGCACTGCCCAGAAGAGCTCCCATATCCAACCCTCAGGCTTTTCTCTTGGCTCAGAGCTCTTGGGCAGGACAGGAGAACTTGAGTGAGGCTGCAGTTCCAGCAGGGAAGCAGAGGTATTTTGGACATGAAAGCTCTTCCCAGTGGAAGAGAAGTGAAAGACAAAGAACACCCCACTGTGCCAACCCTATCAGAAAATTTCACTAAAGAGGCACCATCCCAACCCACAACTCAAAAAAAGAGATCAACGCATACAGTCTTCTTGTGACCACACCATCACTGTCCTTTGTAAGGGGATTGTGGGATAAAGTGTGGCTAATGCTTGAAAATATATAAATCACTTCACAGTGATTCTACTAATCAAATCTTTACTTTGAAGGGAGAGAAGAACAGAACAGTAACTTACTGGAGATGTTGTTAACCGAAGGATTGCTCCATTTTTTATCTCATTACGATTCTGAAAGAGAAAAAAACCACAAGGATTTCCTTAAGACATATAAAAAGATGAAATGCGCATTAAACAGAATGCCACACTGAAACAGCAACAGTACTTTCCCTTGTCTATGTGCAAAAGCTTCCCCCTTCCACATGTGAGCTAAAATGCATGCAGTGTGTTCCTGATTTAGGCATACAAACATTAGCTTCAAGAAATAGGTGGCTATTCACATGATATTTAACAGATCTAAACCCTTTTGAGAATGACTTCATATTTTGCAAAGTTTAGCTTCCACTGGCAACTTCTAAAGATTTATTTGAAATATACTGTCCATGGTGTCTGGCTCTGATACTGTGCTACATAGTTGAGGAGTTCGTAAGTTTGCTAAAACCTGTCATTAAACATCTGCAGGACTTAAGTTTTATCCCACTGGCTCTCTGTTTTCTGTAACAAGAACATGCTGACTTAAACCACTGGAACCAACCACTGAGCTCTGCCACCACAACTTTGCAGTCTCCCTCAAATTAAATACAAAATAAATTTTAAAAAGCCCTATTGTTAGTGGTAAGTAAAGTTCAAACATGCCATAAGCCATTCTCCTTACTGTGCTGACAGAAAGAGGGGGCATTAAACATTTTCTCTTTGTTAATCTCACATAAGATGTTCAATTAAACTAAAGCTACGTGTAGATGAAAAGGTTACCATGGCATAAGTTATGGTGCATGCTTACAGTGTTCTCACAACATTATGGCCAATGCCCATGTGCATGGCCTTACCCTGTGGTAAGCACGAGGGAGACTTGCACCTCTATCAGTAAGCTACCTTCTGTTCACCACAGGTCAACATTGCAGCAGTACCCAGCACAAAAAGCATACTAACAGGTACTGACCACCTCTGCACAACGCAACACACTTTCACAGCTGCATTCACGGTTCATTAGTTTGTTCATGGGCCAATATCCTCATTTGTCAAAGGAATGTGAGGAATCCCTAACAGTTCGAGAGATAAAGAGTTAATTTTCTTCTAAAAAACACTGCAGGGTTTCTGCAGACTGATGTTTACACAAATAAATCAAGGTGTATTTCTTCTCAGGCAACTTTTCCCAATTTCATTTCATCCTTACAGCTCCCAGTTAGATAAATCTAATTCAAAATGCTAAAAACAGGATAAATCTTGCTTGAAACCAGGTCAAGCAGTCCCAAAATAAAACTCCAGTACATTGTCTCTTTCTTGGTACCTAAGTCCTCTGTGGGATTGGTTCTAGTTACCCGCAAGATCACCCTCCACCCACAACACTTCTTCACTCTAAATGAAATACTTAAAGTGTCAGACAACACAGTGGGTACAAGAGAGACATTTTTTACAGCATCATTGCTTACATATGCAGCTAACTCATCTGAGCCCCTAGCAGTCTCCTCCTGATAGTGTCATTGCCTTCCTGCCAGAACAGCCCAATGGATTCCAGACAGACTCTACTCCAGAGAGGGGTTAAAAAAAAAAAAAAAAAAAAAAAGAAAAGGTGAGTGGCTAATTACACAGCAGAGATAACACTAACAAAGTGCCAGATTTGCTCCTCCTGTAGTAAAACAGCATCAGACAAAGCTACACCTCATCATGTCTAAGGAATCTGTATGAGGTGGTAAGAGTGCATTTGTGTGGTTGAACCCAAATCAATGTTGAAACAAACTCACTTTGCAAACACTTGTGGCAGCTTAAACTGTTACCACCTCCTGATTTGTGGAATTGAATATGAGTAATTGCTTCAGGACACAGTCAGCGTAGACTAACTTCATCTCCATCAACGTCTTAGGCTAAATCACTGGACCTCAGCTGGGTTAGGCCAGAGTATGCACGTATGCATGTGCACATGGAGTTACATCAATTTTACTTTTAAGGCAGCAAATCCCAGTATGCAACAACATTAAAAACAGAAAATCAGATAATATTTAAACAGCTTAAACTGTACCAATCACATGCAAAAATAAATAAATAAATAAAATAAAAGTGAAGTACAACCAGGTGATCAGGCTCAGCCACCGTGGGTTCATGAAATGTAGGTCCTGTTTGACGAACCTGATCTCCTTCTATGATATGATGACATGTTTAGTGGACAAGGAAAAGGCTGTGGTCTATAGCAAAACATTTGGTACTGTTTCCCACAGCATTCTCCTGGAGAAACTGGCTGCTCATGGCTTGGATAGAGGTATTGTTCATTGAGTAAAAATCTGGCTGGGCAGTCTGGCCTAAAGGGCCACAGTGAATGGACTTAAAGCCAGCTGGAGGCTGTTCACCAGTGGTATCCCCCAGGGCTCAGCACTGAGGGCTGGTTCTGTTTAACATTTTTATCAGTGCTCTTGACTAGGGGGAGGGGATCGAGTGCACCCTCAGTGAGTTTGCAGACACCAAGTTGGGTGGGAGTGTTGACCTCTACTTGAGGGTAGGAAGGCTTTGTAGAGGGATCTGGATAGGCTGGATCGATGGGCCATGTCTATTTGTATCACTTGTATGGGATTCAACAAGGCTAAGTGCTGGGTGCTGCACTTGGGTCATAACAACCCCATGCAGCCGTATAGGCTTGGGGAAGAGTGGCTGGAAACTTGCCAGCAGAAAAGGACCTGGGGGTGCTGGTTGACAGCGGGATGAACATGAGCCAGTGGTGTGCCTTGGTGGCTGAGAAGGCCAGTGCCATCCTGGCCTGCATCAGAAATCGTGCGGCCAGCATGAAGGGATTGTCCTCCTGTACTCAGCTCTGGTGAGGCCGCACCTCGAGCGCTGTGCTCAGTTTTGAGCCCCTGACCACACAAAAGATTTGGGTTGCTTGAGCGTATACAGAGAAGAGCACCAAAACTGGTGAAGAGAAAACAAGAGGGGTAAGGAGCGGCTGGGGGCCCTGGGGCTGCTCGGCCTGGAGGGGAGGAGGCTGAGGGCAGAGCTCCCCGCTCTCCACAGCTGCCTGACAGGAGGCCGCACCCAGGAGCAGCGTGTCACTCTCCTTGCTCAGGTGACAAATGACAGGATGCGAGGTGACAGCCCCGAGCTGCACCAGGGGGAGATTAGGCTGGGTGTCAGGAAGGATTTCCTCTCAGAGAGGGTGGCCAGGCCTTGGAAGGGGCTGCCCAGGGATGTGGTGAGGTCTCCAGCCCTAGAGGTATTTAAGAGACGTGTGGATATGGCACTTAGCAGCATGGTTTAGAGGTGGTAGTGTTAGGTTGATGGTAGACTTGATGATCTTAAGGTCTTTTCCAACCTAAATGATTGTATGGTTCTACGAAAAGTGAACGTCCACTAATATCATTATGAAAGTGCTGGAGCTAAGTAAATAGACTGTTCTTAAACAAATAAAGAGCACCCACACAGGCTTATTTTTTCAGCAGAATAACTTTAAGCACAGAGTTTATCATGTTTCCTGCTGCAACTAACATGAACTACCAAATGAGATGAACAAATGAGTTTGTGGTTTAACAAGTTAAGTCACTTCATCTGGGCCACAACAAGCATATGTGCAAACTCTTAATCCATTGCAAACACAAGGTGCTGGGTTTTCTGTGAGGAGGCTAACACTATGGTCTCAGGAGCCCCAAGGCATTTACTGAGCAGCTGAGTACTGCTAAAGGGGGGTAGGGAGGCTCCTCCATCATTCTGTACACTCCTGTGTGTGTGTGTGTTTGTGTGAGAGAGAGAATTACATTTTGCAGTCACTTCGGACTGAAAGCATGCACCAGCTTGTTCACTTACAGTACTTTTATCACAAGCTGAAACCCTAACCCATGAAATGTTAGACTAAATCTGAAATGCTCTCTACACAGTCAAGTAAACAAGTTAAAACAAAAAAACTAATTACATAAGTCCACAACGAATTTGAACAAGTGAGAAAGATCTTGTTAAAAACACCCTATTCTCTCCACAGTCCAACGAATTTAAAACAAGCGTAAAAAGGGAAGCTGATAACCTCGCTGAAGTTCAGATACCACAAACAGACAAGGGCAGTACTATTCTCCAGAGTGACTGTATGTCAGCAGGTGTTATATAAAATAGCACAGGAATAAGAGAACACACAATACATAAAAGCATCCTTGGAAGTTTTGTTTAGGGTCTTTCTGTCTATTTACCAAGATCAATCTGAAACACCAAAGGTTTCATACTCCAAATTCCACCACAGGTCAGAGCCCACAGCCCACAAGACCTTTCTCTAATCACCCCTGGCTCATAGCCAAACGTATCTGTCTGTCCTATGCTGTGCATTCAGTTGCTGCTATCACAAGAGATAGCCAGCTAGTCTTCAATTTCCAATTTAGACAAAGGCTTAAGGAAAACTGACAGTGCCTTTTATCTGGAAGTTTTCACAGTATCAAGTTTCTAATGCAGCAGGCTAGCCAAACCTTGCAAAGAATGAGATATTCCCCAATCAAAAATCCAGTTTTGTTTATCCATATTACATAACGACTGAAGTGCCTACCACGAAACAGCATCTAAGTGTACAGTTAAGCCAAGAGAATTTCCTACACGAACTGTGTGGTGCAGTATTCAGCATGCCAGTTAATTGCAATCGCAACATTTATACACAGTTAATCTGCTTAGCATTAGCGACAGCATCCTGTGGATTGCCTTAACAGAATAACAGAACGTCATTCCAGCACAGCAGCCTGCTTTTGGTAATCGCCCTTGTATGCACCACAGCTATTCAGGACAGGGCACAGTAAATGAAGCGCCAGGGAAGACCTCTTCCAAGATATTTCTGATGTCTCTGCTTCTCATTTGTACATTATGTTTGTAGACGTTGTTCATGATGTCAGTCTGTATTAGGAAAGCTTATTCCTGAGCAGAAAGTAACTACTTAAACATCACTATCCAAAATGTCCCTAAAGAAACTCTGCAACAAAAAAATAGACTTGTTATAAATGTTACCTAGGCCTAAGACAGCAGTTGTATTATGGATACAAATCAACCCCACTTGAAATATTACACCTTGCAAGAACCTACACCCACAAGATTTTATTCTAACCAAATATGTAGCATTTCCAAGCACCATACATTTGCATGACACTTTCCAAGCTGAGTTTTCAACAGACATGCAAATACAATTGCATAAATACAAAAACTACAAAACACTGCAGGAAGTAGAAGATACCTGGACTGTTTGCTTTGCATTCTCTTCTTAGGGCTCTCTGACTTCCACATCCACTGGCTGGAGCAACACGAACCTATTCTATCTGCCATCAGATTATGTTCCTTCTCAAAGCTTTGCCTTTATTGTGCCATAGAATATTTTGTCCAAATCACATGCAGAAAGCTTGCATTTAAACAGCAAGGTTAGCAGAGCATTAGGAATCCACCAAACCCTGACTAAAGGATGAAGGTATGTGCATTTGCTTTCAAAAATTCCTATCGAAACAGTCAAGTCATATACTCAGAGTTTTTCTGGAGACACACTTTGGAAAACTTATCAAGTAAAACTGAGGTTTATTTTGCCATGTATTTGTCTTATCACTTTAATAACCTGTTATACCAAGCAAAATGCCTCATGATTCAGCCCACTACAATTGATTGGAATGGAATGTTTGCTTAACATATTTGAGGATGACCTACAAGCATTGGTTCCTGTGGTTATAGCTCACTCAGCATTATTTTTACCCTTGACCAGTTTTCTTCACAGACACCGCTGACCAAGCTAAAGAATAATAGCCAAGAAATTCAGAATTCTTTACATATTTACATTAAGTAGTTAATTGTTCCCTATTTCCACACTACTGTTACTTTATTACATCTTCCTCCAAGCTGACCCAGCAATAAAAAATTAGAGCTATGAATTATACTTGATGTTACAGAGTTATCAAGTCTAACATTTTCACCAGGATGAGTATGGACAAGTAGTAAAGAAGGGCAAAAATGCTACATAATTGTCATTTTTGTTCATACATAATGATAATTAAAGTTACAAGTCAGGAGAAGAAGTGAAGTCCTTGCTGACAAGTCTCCCTTAAATCATTGACTCAAAAGTGCTGCTGCAGCAAGTAAATGTCGGGTATCACAACTGCTGTTGTGAACTACCCAGAGAGCATCTTTTTGCCATGACACAAGAATTTGTGGCGAAGGGAGACAAAGGTCTGGATCACTGCAACCGTTCAATTTACAACACAGCCTGCAAATAGCTGTCTTTTCAGATCAGAGGGTGTGATAAACCACAATGCAGGGCCTCGCAGGAGTATGGGGCTGGGAAAGAGCATTGTTCATGCTAGCTTCACTTCTAGAGACAGAGGATGTGGTGACTCTTATCCTTGCATCAGAGCAACTATTGGGAATACAAGCTTACCCGCTGAGGGGTTTTGTGAGCCAGTTCCAAGCTATGCTCAGCCCATGATGATAATGGTGCCATTTTTAATGTTGTCTTTTAAATATAAGGACATTTCATTCATCTGCTTATTGATAGCAGTCTATTCTTAGTCAGTCACAATTTCATTGGATTTTTTTTTTAATCTGATGCCTTTGAAGACTCCCTATGCTTTTTAAATCTTCTTTCCTGCCACCTTTATCATAGAATCATTTGGGTTGAAAGTGACCCCAAGGATCACCCAGTTCCAACTCCTCTGCCATGGGCAGAGACACCTCCCACCAGACCAGGTTGCCCAAGACCCTATCCAGCCTGGCCTTAAACACTTCCAGGGATGGGGCATCCACAGCTTCTCTGGGCAACTTGTGCCAGTGCCTCACCACTCTCTGAGTGAAGAATTTTGTCCTTATAACTAGTCTAAATCTACTCTCTTTCATTTTAAAGCCATTCCCTCCTTGTACTATCACTACACTCCCTGACAAAGAGTCCCTCCCCACCATTTCTGTAAGCCCCTTTAAGTACTGGAAGGCCGCTTTAAGGTCTCCCTGGAGCCTTCTCTTCTCCAGGCTGAACAACCCCAACTGCCTCAACCTGTCTTCTGAGGAGAGGTGCTCCAGCCCTCTGGTCATCCTCACAGCCATCATCTGGACTTGCTCCAACACATCCGTGTCCTTATCATAGAATTATTCAGGTTGGAAAAGACCTCTAAGATCATAAAATACAACCTTTAACATAGTACTGACGAGTCCACCACTAAACTGTGCTACAAACCTATACCTAAATGTTTCTTAAAGACCTCCAGGTATGGTGGTGACTCAACCACTTCCCTAGACAGCCTATTCCAACGCCACAGAACCCTTTCAGTAAAGAAATTTCTCCTAACATCCAATGTAAACCTCCCTGGTGCAACTTGAGGCCATTTCCCCTCAACTTATCACTCGGTGATTCTGCAGGCCCACCTCTCAAACCTGTCCAGGTCCCTCTGGATGGCATCCCTTCCCTCCAGCATGTCGACCACACCACACAGCTTGGTGCCATCGGCAAACTTTCTGAGGGCGCACTCAGTCCCACTGTCCGTGTTACCAACAAAGATGTTAAACAGAAATAAAACCAACAGCAACCCCTGAAGAATGCCATTCATCACTGGTCTCCACCTGAACATCAACACATCAACCACAATTCTTTGAGTATGACCACCCAGCCAATCTTTATCCACCGAGTGGTCCCTCTGTCACATCCATGTCTCTCCAATTTAGAGACAAAGATGTCATGCAAGACAGTGTCAAATGCTTTGAAGAAGTCCAGGTAGATGACATCAATTGCTCCTTTTCATCCCTATGTGCTTGTTGCATGAAATGGAGGAGAGCAGATGCTGAGTTCCCTCAATTTGTTTTGAGAGACTTTTGTGCTATTCTGCAAAGGGAGTTGCCTTCAATTTTGCTTTCGTTATCATTACTCAGCTCCTTGCTGTGTTTGCAGACAGGACATCCTTCTAATTCCCGCCTTCCCCAAGCTGTGTGGAGCCACTAGTGTTTGTTCTTCCTCAAAGGTGCTTTTGCTTGTGACCCAATTTTTGCTGAATACAACTTGCAATTGTACATTCATGTGAAATTCCACCATGCCATTACAATCTCCCTGTGTGGGAGTATATGCAAATGATAGGACAAGAACTGAACCACTTATAGGGTTGAGGTTTTTTGGAGGTTGGTGGTGGTTTTTTTTTTTCCATTCACATTTTAATCATTTATCTGTTCTCATTGATCAACTGAATTTTAGTGAGATGAAAGTAAAAATTCTGAGTATTTATATCTGATTTCAATCCAGACTTGAACTGGACCAAACTATGTTCAGCCTTTCCTTTTCTCTACCATCAGTGTGACATGGTATTCCCCTCATATTCTTAAACTTCTTACTGTTTTGGGGCTCCTGCAAGATCTTTCAGAAATTGCTAACACTACAGGTAGCACACAAGGTCAGATTGGCCATGCTCCTGGCCTGCTTGATGCTTGCTGCTAATGCTGCCCTACGGACTACAGCAATAAACAGTGGACATTGGTGTATTTCTCCAGTAGACAGAAGCAAAATTTGAGTATCTATGTGCTAAATGACTTTCAATCCTGCTTCATTCAGGCTGATTTCAAGAACAGTAGTCATCCTTCTCCAGCAAGTTAGTCCAAGTTTTTAGGACTTACTTTTTAGGACTTCTGGCTCAGGCTAAATTTTCCAAAGAAAAACAAAATCATTCTGTCCTGTCAACCTGCTAAACTTCCTGTCCCACTATGAACAGCTTAATTCTTCTTTTGCTTGCCTCCTTTTTAAGTAGGTGGTATAGCAATATATTTAGTTATATATTTAGTTCCACATCAAGACTGATGAGAACCAAAAAGTGTGGTTTTTTTGTTTGTTTTTAAGGCTGCATACACGTTTATTTTTCTGAAATAAATTTGTAATTTTGCCTCACATATAATAAACTAAAAAGGAAAGGCTCTGAAAATATGTTTGTTATAGCAATCGAACGTAGGTACAAGTACACCACAAGCACTGTGCAACTGTTCCAGTTCAGCTGATATGAAGCAGGTCTGTGTAAGATCCATCTGACAGAAAAATGTTCTTTAACTCCTCTTCATACTTGAACAACCACCTATGTAGAGGGATGGATGGTTTTACAAGGTGCGGTGAACAAACATCACAGCACAACACTGAATGGGGACGGTTCTGACTTCTCTCCTTCCCCATGAAATCCTTCAACTTCCAAAATGCTGGCTATAGTACTTTTTGGACAACTTTTCAGAGTGGTGGAGGAGAGGAGAATCATCTCGTTCCCTTTTAATTCATTATATCTGCTTAACAAAAAGTCTGCATGATCTGCTGTAAGGGATGGTGCAAGACCCTTGAATCATGTCCAGGGAAGGATTGGAGAGAACCAGTCAAAACCCCAGAACGATAAATTTTCAGCTGGGTTTGTTCACACATGGACTCATCAAGTAGTTAAACAACTGTTTATGCCACACAAAAATGGAGGCAGGAAAAACCAAGAGACTGAAAAGCAAGACTCTACTTTATCATAGCAAACTGTGATTTTATTTGGCAAAACCGACTGCAAACCACCACCTTGGCTTAGGTCTTCAGATTTTTATCTCAGTAACAGCATCTGCTTAAGGTGCTACAGCTCCTGCCCTGACCCCTCTTTGCTAGGGGTAAATGCATCGGGTGAACTGCATCAGAAAACTGATTTAAACTTAGCAAAAACCCACACATCCTTTTTATTCGTTGTTTTGTTGTTGTTGTTGTTTTAAACGTCCATTCCACTTCCCTTTTCTCATTTCCCCACATGATCTCACCAACAATAGTATGTGCCCAGCTAAGTCTATCATTTCCTGATGTTTACTTTGCAGGGTGCTGCTCTTATATTCCAAGTTATCAGAGGATAATGGTGCTGCTTGTTATCTGGCTCCTGCTTCCGTCTTATTGGTACAACTCTATGGTTACTTGAATTGGGGAACCGATGCAGGTTAAAAATATCTTGCAACTTTTTTTTTGCAATCCATAAGAAGGATGTCTGCCTACAGTGTAATAGCTCTGCTGCTTTACAGAACAAACGGTACCTAATCATGTTGTCTTTGTAGATCACTCCATCTTTAGATAAGTAAATCATGCAAAGTGGGGACTTTTTTTTTTTTTTTAAGGGTGTGGTTTCAACAGTATTCAAGCTGGGGTAAGCATAGGTTGCTGGAGAAAATGGTAGTTCAGCTTTTTTCATTCCCTTCTCTAGTACCCCAGTGACTGTATTGCTAGAAAGTGAGTTAGTTCAAATCACGGATCTGTCAGAAGAAAGGTCTGGATTTTTTCCTCCTTTTTGTAAATGAAGTGGGGGGAGGAAGAGGTAATTTTCAGATTGAATGACTGACTATGCTGATGCATGGCTGTAGATCTCAGGTAAGGAAAGTGTTGGTAGCCCATGTGCTAGAAGGTTATGTGCAGAATCGCACTGTTTTCAGGTTGTAGAGTTGTAAAGGATCAGGTATATCCTGTAACCCTAACATGGGTGCAACTTGGTTTATTTACAAGCTTCTGCAGTCTTTGTATAGAGGTAGTTAAACAGTATGCAAAGCTAGCGCTTTGTGTTTTTTCAAGGAACATGCTATCCTTTATTTCTGAAGTAAAGAAATGTAAGATATTCCCTGTTTCCAGCAGCTTCTCGGAAAATGAATATCATTAGAGGATTAACTGCCTCAGTATTTCTTCTAAAACAGTACAGGCCTGTCATGCCAAGACATACAATGTTGATAATTACATCCACATCTTTTAACTCTCAACCTTATTAAAGCTTTTGGTGACTAAAAATGAACCTAAAAAAAAATTGCTACCAAGTCAGCCTATTGTAATATCAAACCCCATATTCTACCTCCAGCTGTAAGAATAGCAAATGCCACTCGGGATCATGATCTGACTGCTTTCACTCTCTTGATGCTTCCACAGCAACCACATTTGTTGCACTACAGATGTTAGAGGCTACATCTATACTTCGTCCATGCCTGCTTTTACAACCTTTTGTGACAGCAAGTTCAAGATGTTCATTGGCTGCTGCATGAACCTTCATCTGTTTTAAACTGACACCCTAACTGCTTTCGTCAAGCACTCCCTACTTCTCATCTTGCAGACTTCATAATGGCAGCTCCACATTCAGCTTGTCCACTACTTTCCTGACTTGGTAAATGTTGATCCTGACCCCTCCTGGCCTTTTTTCTCACCAAACTGAGGAAACTTTGCATTGTCAGGCAGCTGCTCAATCCCATCAACCATTTCACTTGCCTTTTTATGTATTTTCTCTGACACTACCATGTTCTCCTTAAGATGTGACAATGAGGCATACCCTTAAATGCACTGCATAGAGCCACTCAGCTGCCTTTCCCCAGATTCCTAGTTTTGCCACCAAAGAACACAATGGACCAAATCCAAGCTGTGGTTTTCAGACCAAGAACACTTTTAGCATACACAATTATACAGCCATTTTCTACTCCTCATATAGCATTTTCTATCCTATAACTGAGCTTGTCGAGTCTATAGTGTTCCTGAGTTATTACACCTGATGTACACTAGCATCTATTCAACTACAACTTGGTCAGAATGATGCAAAGGTGACTTTTTTTGTTCTCTACTATACAGCACCTAGCACAATGAGATCCTGATTCAGGAGGCAGGCTTTTAGATGTTTGAGCTATCAGGAAACTCCTCTCCCTGATAACAAAGGACTTAAGAAATATATATAATAATACACATCATAATGCAATACCAGTCAAAGACATTATGATTAAAACACCAGCTAGACTTGAGCTTAGGCACTAGGCCTGCTTGATTTTCTTGTTCACATAACTTCTTTCATTTCTACTGTTTTTTAAAAACAACTGTCAAAATAAATCATTAAAATTTTCCACTGCCCTTTCAGGGGCACAGATGTAGCCAAACCAGAACCCAGGAGGCAGCAGTCCAGACTGCATCTCCTGTGACAAGCCCCATCTCCAGGAGGAATACAGCCTGGCTCAATATTTGTTAGAAGACTACCTTTATACAGTCTGAGGGAGTTATTTTTATTCCTGTAGAGGCATTTTTTTCCAAATACAACCATAAATAAAAAAGAAAGAAAGAACTGTATGGGTGTTGTTTTTATTTATATATGGCATAATCAGGAACTATAGGTCAGCTACAAAAGATAAAGAGTTCTGTGTATGACAACCAAAACACAGATGCTCTGTTTGCCACCCAAAACAAAAACATAAATGTAAGCCATGTGTTGCCAGTCCCACATTTGTAGCATTTTCACTTCAAAGTTTCTTGTTACCTTGTACAAAATTTCACTAATTGCTTTTCTTTCTGTTAATTTTAAAAGTAGTGATATTTTGAAGTCATCCCTACCTGCAAGGCCTCAATTCAGGAGTCACCCAGGCTCTGCAGAAACATTACCTATAAATACAGTTTTCCTGCATACGTACAGACATACAATTATACTTCGAGAGCAGTGGAAAAAAAAAATACTTATTAGAAGTTGTTACTGGAGCAAAGGAGCTCTGCTCATCTCATAGCAAGAGGCAGTTTAAAACAACGTGTGCTTTAACCACCTAGTCTTTAGTGCTGTAGCTTCATTGAAGTGCACGTGTTTGTCCACATCCCTGGTGTTTTTCATGTTTCTGAAGCAACAATATCTTATCACACACAATTGAAGGAAAATATGCAGAAGGGGTGACGGCCTGTATAAGCCTCTCTTTATAGCCTCCATCCAACAAGCAGTGATAAACATTGAACAATATCTAATAAAAGTCACAGACATCTGAGTAATACTGGTGGCATTTAGAACTCTTCTCATATTTATGTGACTCAGAGTCAGACACTGCATGTTTTCAGTAGAGAATAAACAAACTCAAAGTCCTCTCTGCAGTACAATCCAAAATATTCTAGAAGACCATCCTTTTCCACCCTTGTTGCACTCTAAAGGCAGCCAAAAGCCATCACACTTCCTTTCATGCAGAACAGAAAACATCTATGTTCTTCAAAACAGGATTCTACCCACCAAAGGTAGAGGCAAAGCCTGAAAGGCTTTTCTGATTGCATTGGGACAAATTCCTTCAACAAACGAGTATATTTGCTCAACCCTTCTTCTTGGAAATATTCACTGTACAATCAGAGTTTAAATGCCAACAGGCAAGTTCAGTTGGGTCTAGCATATTGAAAAATGCTGTGTCACAAATCAGGGCAATTAGCAAAGCAGTCCCACTGTTTAATTTGGGTGGAGCAATAACAGTAGCCAGTAATTACTTTAACAGTTTTCTTTGACAGACACTTCAAAGGCCATGACAATTGAAATTTGAGGAGAAAAAAGATTTAAAAAAAAAAGAGAGAGAGAAAAGGGAAGATCCCAAAACAAACTATGACATACTAAGAAGTTTGGCTGGGGTTACAAACAGTTAAATGAAAAACTGAAACTGGTCTGTTAAATAAAATAAAAAAAAAAAGTGCTGCACTATCTTATGCACAACTGTTCTAGATGTTTTGCTAAATTTAGCCTTTCTAAATGTTTAACTGTATCTAAGTTCCTTTTATTTCTTGGGTGTGGATAAGAATTACAGCAAGAGAAAAGTTAGTCATGTCTCAGCCGTGTTTAGCAGCTCCTAAACAACTGTGAAATGCAAAACAGAAACAAAACACCCTTCAGCTTAAGAGTAAGCCAAAACTGAACTGATAACAAGACAGTAGCAAGGGCTATCTGCCTCTATGCAGCTAAGCTCAGGTCTATTTAGTTTAAAACCTGAGGTTAGGGAACCTTCATGCCGACTTCAGCAGGTTTTGAATCACGTTCTATTTCCATTGATTAGAAACTGTACGTCTGCAGCACTATCCTGTGCAACTTTCCAAACTTTTTATTTTTTTTTTGCTGATTTCAGCTTTTCTATCAGTAATGCTAGGAATGAATGTACTACTTGGTCTAATTCAGATGAACGTGTCCAATTTATTCAGACTAGGCATTCCATTTTTATTACAGCTACAGCCATTTCATTACTCTGTGCTGAAATCATTGCATCATTTTATGAATCAACCACTGCCATGCTATCTGCAGACCAAAAAGAGGCAGCAACATAACTTACGGAGCAGGATAGAGACAGGACGGGAGGCAGGAAGGAGTAGCAAATATTACAGTCAAAGCTTATTTCTACCTGATCAGCCAAAGAGAGAAACAATATGCACTGAAACTCTCCTCAGACTTCAAAGAGCCCTTCATGCTTTACAAATTTCAATTTCCTGCACACAACTTTTCAGCAGAATACTAAACATGTACAAATATGAAACCTGATGGCCTCAGTGCTGAAGCTTGATTAAACTTGATAGACATGAGAGCCTCGGCACGTTCAAACTTATTTCGCCTTTCTGAACAAAAGAAAATAGTGCAAAAGCATTAACTAGATCTCCCAGTACCTACACTCTCACTGACAGCATATTATAGAAAAAGCTTCATATTTTTTATATATATTAGTTTAAAAAAAAAGTGGCAATTGTTTTGATAGGCTGTGCAAGAGTTCTGTTGATTTACCTACCTTCTCTGTGATGTAGAAGTTAGAACTATCAGCATGTTGCAGTGCAAATTGATCATGATTTGCAAGAGACCACCTTAGAAAGATGAAAACAAGGTAAATCACAAAATTAAACCTTAAAAATAAAAAACATTTACACAACTTTACCATGATGAAACAAGTGCCTGTCTCTCCCATGTATTTCTCATACTTACTCAGTCTTCAATTATGTGCTCCAAAATTTAAAAAAAAAAAAAAAAGCATGCTTACATGGGGAAAACCTCAGTCCAAATACACAAGTTAGTATTTTCCCTTTACATAACTGAAGCAAAGCTCTACATTGTCACTGCACTGACACTTCAGTGCTCCAAAAATAAGTTGATAATGATTTGATAATTCATTCCAGATCCATAAAAAAATAGGAAGTATAATTCTTCGCTTGCAGTTAGCAAGATCACTACACTACTAAAAACATATACAGTACCACGATTTTATGCTAATGCCCAATGCATATGGTAGTAAATTGATATATTACATTACTCAAAATATCACCTCGCTAATTCAGCATCAATTTGACAAATGTAAACTAGCTTTTCCTCTATGGCAGCACTTGCTGGAAACAGCATTTTTTCAAATATTTGCATACCAAATCTAAAGCAAGACATTTCCCTTAGCCAGTTATTAATTCATGCTGCAGGACTTGAGTGCCACGTTTTAGTTTCATGTGAGCATTCACATCAACTGGACCAGCCTACAGCATCCAGTAGGTAGTGTTTATAAATCCAAGCCACAACCAGTGCAGCACTTCCTTAACTGTGGTCCTCTACAGGGACCACAAGTGTAAAGTGAGAGGGATAAAAATGCATCTCTGTGCAGAATGGCAACAAACTGGCTAATTGAACCACTCACATATGATGGAGGAGCTTTGTTTGAAACCTTATTTTGCAAGTAGTTAATCCATGATACATTGCAAATCCAAAAATCTAAAGATAAAACAACTGCAAGGTTGAAAAATCTAATGACTTGTCATAAAGGATATCTAAACTTTCTTCAGAATACTCATAACCTCCTGGTTGGCTTAAATCAAAAAGGTTTAGTATCTAGTATGTTGTGTATGACAGAACTTACCCATCGCAGACTTCTTTTATTATTGAGGACAGTGGTTTTTTCTAGTTAAGGAGAGAAGAAAAAAATAAAAATCACTGAATTAGAACAGCCTGAGGTCTGAAAATAATCCCAAAACCACAGATTCCACATAAGAAAACAAATTAATAGTATTTATTTTTCTTTTCAATATTAAGCTTGGAAGGACCCAAAAGTTTTCTGGTGTTCTGGGCTGATAATCTATAAAGACAGCTATTCTATACATATTCTCCATGATATTATCAGTCCTTTTTGTCATCGTTAACCTATACAGCATCAACTCAGCTTCTCCACTGAGAAATCAGTGTCTTTTGTGTGTACTGCATCTCACTACCCAGCAGAAACAGAAAATTCAGATATCAGCAATGACATCTGAAGCAAGACGACATTCAACATTTTTAAACCTTTTTTTTTTTTTTGTCCTTTTCAGATACCATACATGTGATGACAGTAACCCTCTCTAAGTATGCATATACAGGCTTTTATCCCCTCTGATAAAACAAACTGGAAGGTGTTACAATCCCAGATGTATCAGTTCTGCTTTATTCTCTGCATCTGCAGGCACAAACATTTGGACTGACTGAAAACAGCCCTGTTGCTTTGGGTCCCAAAGCAGAAGGAGCAGTCTAGTCTGGTGATGGTGCAATACCCTGAATGTTGCTCTAAACATAGGGTGCACACACAAGCGCTTTTAGGAAATTGCTGGGTGAAAGAAAAATGCATGTTTTTAACCCAAAGTATAAATGAAGTTAGATGGCCAAAAAAAAAAAGAAACAGACCAAATTTCACTTTTGGATGACTACAGGGTCTTCCAAGACTTGGTGACCACACAATCTATCACATACATCTGTTGCTTTGTGAGAACTCCCCAAATGACCCAAGGAGCCTCCTCTTTACTTTCAACAATCACAGTTCATTGAATTCTTAAAAAAAGAAAACTGCACAACAACCTATAAACAACCCAGAAGCCAACACTGTTGCCAAAAGCAGCAGACTCCCTTTAGTGTTTATGGAAAATTGATAAGGCTAAAAGTCAGCTCAGTAGCAGGGTGTATTATGGGGAGGGAGAATTATTTTTCCTTTTGGATTTGTTTTCTAAACTGCATCACAGCACAGACAGAAAACAAGGGATGAAAAATCCCTGCTCACATCAGATTCAGGTAAGGATGTGTTATTTCAACAGTCCAGTCAACTAAATCTTTTTATACACAGGTTAAAATGTAAAATGAGCATTTTAATGGACGATAAATGAAAGCAACTGCTGAAAGAATCCTGTCCCCTCTTGCCATACCCTTTGGGTCCTTACTTTCCACCCTTCCTCTTTCACTGCTATTACTGTTCTCATGTGACCACACAGATGAGTCACACAAGGGAACATGATCAAACTAAAAATTGACATAGGAAAAAGCAAAGGAAAAGAAGCTTTCATCTGGATCTATATCCTCATCTGACTTGCTATGTGCCTAAATGAAAAGCAAATGCCAGTACACAAGAGAAAAGGCAAGAAGCATGAAACTATTCTCCTCTGCAGCAGCCAGCATGCACCTTCTCCATAGCATCTTCTCGCCTTTGTGTGTGCAGCTGGGACCAGATGAGGCAGATCACACAAGAGAAAGAAGGTTTTCCTCCCCACAACTTAAAAAAAAAAAAAAAAAAGAAAAAGAAAAGAAATCCCACTGATGGAGGAGCACTGGGCTGTCCAGCTCTGGATAAGGCCCAGTTGGTGTCCAATGGGCACGAGCCAGCTTGCAGGTGAGCTACCCCAAATGGAGCGTGCAGCTCTGCTTGCTGCCTCCCCTTCGCTCCTCAGGATACTCACATGCACCCCTCTGCCATATAGGCTTATTTCAACTGAATTTGTACCTGGGATATTCATTCCCTTCACAAAATAAATTGGTATCAGCTAACAGATTTAAAACAACAAAGGACAATAATAATTGCCTCTCCTCCCCACCCACTACAGGAAACCAGGATGAAAAGGAACTGTAGCAACCTAGACCTGCAATAATCCACAGGTTGAATACAATTACTGTCGAAATCAGGATACCAGTACTTCTAAATCCTCTACCCCATCAGCTTCCACATCCTTTCTCAATGCCACCCATTTCCCTCCCCCTTTTCCTATGCTATGTCATCTTTGTATTATTATTTGACATTGGTTTTTGTTCATTTTTCTTCCAAGTATTTCATTTCAAACAAATCAACAAGAACCTATAAGGGATTGTTAAAAAATGAAAGCAAGGATCTTAAATAATAAAAATTATTAACACAGGCAGCCTTTCAGGGTACTGCTTTGTCTTCCTGTGCTGTATTGGGTTTACATAGCAAGGTTCTTGTAGCAGGGGGGCTGCAGGGCTGTCTTCTGTGAGAAAAGCCCATCAGCTGCCCCATATTAGATAAGGGCCAGTTTCAGCTGGCTCCAAAGGGACCCACTGCTGGCCAGAGCTGAGCCAGTGAGGGATGTTGTTTGCACCTCTGTGAGAGCAGATTTAAGAAACTGGGGGGAGGGGGAAAATGCTGTGCAACATCAGCTATGAGAAAGGAGCGAGCACCAGCCCTGCAGCCCCCAAGGTCAGTGCAGCAAGAGGGCAGAAAGTGCTCCAGGCACACAGCAGCAGTTCCCCTGCAGACCGTGGAGGAGCCCCCGGTGGAGCAGGAGTATGTGGCCTGGAGGAGGCTGCAGCCCATGGAGAGCCCCCGCAGGAGCAGGCCCCGGGCCAGAGCTGCAGCCCGTGGAGAGGAGCCCACGCAGGAGCAGGGGGTCTGGGGGGAGCTGCCACCCATGGGGGACCCGTGCTGGAGCAGTTTGCTCCTGGGGGATGGACCCTGTGGTACAGAGCCATGTGGGAGCAGTTCTTGAAGAGCTGCTGCCTGTGGGCAGCCCCCGCAGGATCAGTTCGGGAAGGACAGCATCCCATGGGAGGGACCCCACGGGGAGCAGGGGCAGAGAGTGACCGTGAGGGAGCAGCAGGGACAAAGTGCTACAGGCTGACCATAGCCCCCAGTCCTCATTCCCCTGTGCTGCTTAGGGGGAGGAAGTGGAAGAGGGTGGATGGGGGGAAGGTGTTTTTAGTTTGATTTCTCTGTTTCTAACTCCTCTAGCTTGTTAGTAATAGGTAATACATTTCTCTAATCTCCCTACTCTGTTTTGCCCATCACAATAATTGTTGAGTTATCTCCCCATCCTTATCTCAACCCTTGAGCCCTTTTCATGGTATTTTGTCCCCTTTCCCCTTTGAGGAGGGGGAGTGAGAGAGGGGCTGTGGTGGAGCTCAGCTGCCGAGCTGGGTAAAACCACCACGTGTCACTCTTGCCACAGTACTGAAGTGACTAAGCACAAGTCAGTTAACAGCAACAGAATGATGAAAAAGTGGAAGTCTTCTGGGACACAAAGTTTGCAATCAGTAATTCAATAGCACTAGAGTGAGCTTTACAAATTAACAAATGTAAAATAATTTACATTTGCAATCCTAATAAGCTACTGCTCCTCATAATCCTTTGGGCTCTGCTCCCCCTGCAAGTAACTCTCCAGACAAAACTTCACCCTTTCCCGCAAAGCAAATTGTCACCAGCACAGGCACTCACAGCTGTGAGCAGGGCACTGCTGAAAGCAGGCAAGGGCTGCCACAGCCTCCCAGGGAGGCTCTGCACATCTGCCCTGGGGCCTCCACACCAACAACCTTATTTGCTCTGCAAGGGGCAGAAAGGTGAGTGATGGGCTCCTCATTAGGGGTCAATTTTATAGATATATGTTTTTTTGAAACATGAAAGATGAGGTAAACATCTACCTTTGCTTTCTGCAGAGTAAATCTACTCTGCAGGCCATTCAAAGATATGTTTGGTTTTTGGCCCAGATGTAAATATTTGCCTGATGTCAAGGAAAAAGAATATTGTTTTGATTATTTCAATCTTCACACAACTATTTTTACGGAAATATACATTTTTGCTGCATTTACATTTAAAAAGAAATTCACCTTATTACTTAACATGCTTCAAAGAATTTCCTACCATCAGATAATCCAAAACAATCTCAAAGTATTCCCTTCATCAAAATGATTATTTTGTACTAGTGTCTTTTAATTGTTTTGGATATTTTTTGTCTCTGCATCCTCTCCTACACCAGGAAAATTGAAGCGTGCTTTTACACATGCTGAGATGATCTTAAAGCTTTAAGAAGATCAAGCTGTAGCTTTAATGCATGAAATAACACAGATCAAAGTAAATCTTATGGTCCCTATAGGAGATAACCCCTTTCAGCTAACATATCACAAACATCTGCATTGAACACATCAGTTAGTATAAAAGTATCTTCCTAGTGTAGTTATTAAATTGATAGCTGAAATCCAGTGGGAAACAATAACAAGGAATTACGGCCTCATGACCTGTGGATCTGTGTGCACATGGAGAACACTAAGCATAGGCAGTGCTAGAATTGACATAAATTTGCACACCCAGTAAAGCTTTACCTGCATTGGCTGGTTAGTACAAGTGTCTGAGATGCTGGCCAAGTCTTGTCCTAATGACATCTACCATGCAGCACTACCTAGTCACCACGTCTGCGCCACCTGCATATTCCTCAGGACACCTCCCCAGGCTACACACTAAGGAGCGCACAATCCCCAACTTGGTCTACTTTGGTACCACCCCTGCACTGTGCAGGATGCTGCTGCCTGTGCAGTATTTTGTACCTCTTCTGAGGCAGCTTGGAGAGCACAAACAGATTTCCCACTATTTCCCCATCAGCTTCATCCTTTCATGCCTATGCCTTGAGTTTCCCATAGAGGCAACCGCTCAACAGGTAGCACTAAACATGAGCATGCTGGATGAACCCAGGTCACTGCTTTGATTTCGGGAAACTGTGGAACAAGCAAAAAAAAAAAATGCTCAGACCACTCATTGCTGCCTAGGTCAGCAGTACATTGACCTGGACTTAAAGCACTTCTAAATCACACAAAGTATTTACATGTGTGAACTGTAAAGAGCACAGAAGCCTAAATCTGGGTGGAATCCTGTGTTGTATGCGCAGTTCAGATATGCTCTGATGGTGCTATATCGGGGAATTGCAGATACTAGTTTCCTTTAGACCAAGGCTGAATACATTTCCTTTTCAAGTAGCCAGCAGAGATTCACAGCTTTGTTTTGGATAACGATTGGGATATCACTTTCCTTGCCTGAAACCTTTTAATTAGAGAAGTAAAGAGAAAAACCCTTGCTGTTGTTAAGCAGATCACAGAAAAACAGCAGATGCAGCACATCTGTTAGCAGAAAACACCCAGTGTGAAACAAAGTTCTGTTGCTGGTCTGTACATCTGTCAAAAAGCAGAATCTCAAGCCAGTAAATGTACCGTTCTGTCTGTTATTAATGCTACCATTCTGCTAACAAATCTTTTAGTGCAAAAGTCATTTTTATGGCTATTACAAAACAGAAAACCACCTCTTCTCATGATCAATAGAGGCTTCACCTGTTAACTATCATATGGCAGGGGCTACAGAAACAGCAGCAGGACTGTCCAGTGGCCAGCACACCAAACGCCAGGAAACCTGGCTCCTTGACTCAGTTTCATTGCTGATTTCTCACTGTGCAAGAGACGAGGCCTGCAAGGGGAAGGTCCTGGACAGCTTTGGACTTCAGCCAGTCCAGCCTGCCTTCCCTGCTCTGAACTACTTTTGGAATCAATTCTCCATTGACTACAGTGGAGCATCAATGAGACTTGACTCATTTGTTAGGCACTGGGCAGCTGTACAAGATGGGAAACAGGATTTCCATCACTTGGGGGAGCACTGAGGGAGTGGACACTTGAAGCATGGGGGCACCGCAGCAGCCAAGACCACAAAAGCCAGCCAAGACCAGGTTAGCACTACAAGGTTTTGTCAGCACAGCAACACAACCCAAGGCAGGAAACATTCACACCCCAGAGGGGACACACAAAACCCACAGTGGGTTCTGCTTGCTGATGGGAGAGCTTTTACTGGCTTAGCGTACAGCCCCTTAAGGTGGCCATTTTAATGTGCCAGCAGAAAAACTGGTATAAATTTAGCAGTAGGGGTTCTGCAGAACACACAAGACTGGAGAAAAGTAGGCATTGGTTTCTTCTTCCTCTACACCCTCAGCTGCAGTTTCCTCTGTTTCTCCCTTCCCTCCCCCAAGGACATCTTAACACTTAAATCTGTATTTCACTAGATCTAAGCATTGCCCTGCAGATCATATATTTAAGATAAACCAACTGTAAAACAAAGAAGCAGTGCTCTGGTGTGAAACACACTATTAAAACAAGCAAAACAGAATTTTACAAATTCTTACGCCACATCCTGTCATCCTAACAAGCTGTAGTATCCCTTGCTTCCTTAAGTAGTTTGCAAATAGGGACACCAAAAATCTCAGTCAAAAGAGTACTGAAAGGTAATAAAACACCTAAGGACCCATAGTTCAGTGGATTACAGTACATTTACAACATACTTGCACCACATATTTAAAATACAATTCAGAAGACTTGAAGAGTTACAAAGCAGGGCTTTAAGATGTGGCTTTTCATATAACCACTTTATTAGGCATGGATACCTTTGAAAACCAAATTTAACCCCCCCCCCAAACCCACAGCTCATGACTGACACATTGCTGACCTACCAGTGTAGAAGGGTCTCCACATGAAGACACTAAAATTTTTACTGTAGTGTTTTTTTGTTTGTTTGTTTGTTTTTAATAGTGCTCTCTTTTGTAGTACAATCTTGGAGTCCTGGAAGGAGAATTATGAAACTGAATTATAAAGTGTTCCTGGATACTCCAGTGGGCCGGAATGTGAATGAAGTTATCTTGTAATTAATTCAAGTGGTGTGTAACTCCAGGAATCTCATGATTATACAGAATGTTTCCTTTAAATACAGCAGAATTAAATTTTAAGAGATGAGACAACTGCTGTTTTTAAAATAAAAAAAAATTAAAAATTGTTACAAGCATCCCTGTGTCTTAATGCATATGCCTCTGCACAGATGCAACGACTTTACAGTTACGTTCAGCCTTCACCTTAAGAAGGCCATCGGCTGAGGGTACCAAAATTCAGGCTCCGATCATGAGGTTCTGGCTAGCAATATGGTGCTAACAAAATCAGACCCAGAGTAAAACAGGTGGAACGCCATTAATTTTCATCTTGTTTCTAAAGAGGCTCTTCTTTAGCACTGTCTGTGCCATGGGTCAGGAACACTGGGACACTATTTCTGCAAGACCTTAAGGAGGGACACTATTTCAAAGAAACATTATTTTTCACCATCCATTGCAATTAACAATGATTGATTCATTATGTTAACAAAGTACTGTTTCTGTATACATGTCTTAGCGCACTGAATTATAATCAATGTATTAAAAAATCTGCATTATTCCTTCTAATATTATTCTTGTTGCTGAAGAACTTTTTTTTTTAATCCAGAAATAGAAATAAAATTGAGACCTTTCATTATTCCAACAAAGAAAATGGTACATTAATTTAGTGGATATGAATTCCTTTACCAGTTCTATTAATAATCCCTGATGATAATAAAACTAAAAGGATAATAAAAAATGTTAAATACTTTCACTATGATTATATGCTGGTTACTATCTGGTTTATAATCAGTTTCATCTACTGTTTTGTGAAGCTGAAATACTGACAGTAATATAACTCATTAAATGATTTTTGGTCTTTGTTTAAAACCTGGAAGCTGGTTTTAAATAAGCCCTAGCTTTAGCTAACTGGCTTAAGTTAGACAAGTGGGTATTTTTGAAACGTCAGCCACCTTTTGGCTCATCCACTTTCGGATCAATTTCCCAATTTTGGAGTAAGATTTCATATAGTTTTACAGGTCTATGGGAAGGAAGTAAGCGCCCCTCTCGCTCCTTCATGCCCTTGGCACTAACCACTTGATTTTAAGAGAGTTGAAGTCTGCAGCCAGCACTAAGGATTGGGAGTAACACTTCACAGCACAGCCTCTTGTATAAGCAGAAGTCAAAGTCTCTTCCTTCTTCAGCACCTGAACAATTCTGGTGCTCACTAATACTGCATACATTTAGATTCATGCTGCTAGGATCGTATTGGTATACTGCTATTACTAGTGACAGCACTTGCAGGAACTACAGCTATTCTTAGTCAACACACATGGTAGAAACGATGTGCCACTTTCTTTTCTCTAATTAAGCATTTCACAACCCCTTTTGAACTGCATCTCTCCTTGCAGTTTGAGAAACACTGAGCTAAATCAATTAACACTCCCTAAGGGTCCAGATTTAAGGTCTGAAACCCAAAACAACTTGAAAAGTCCCTTTAAAAAATCTCTTTGGTTTCCTTTTAATATGCAGTGAAGTGCAATAACTCCTCTGAAGAAAAGAAACAATTAAAATGGCATTTATAACATACACTGGCAGAAGAAAAGAGACAACAATAACTTGAAACACACTCTTAGAAACTTGCTGACTAAGTCTAAACCTTAGAGAAAGCGTTAATGTAAAGCAGCCCCTGGTTCCCCTCACCACATAATGCATCGCACTGTTTTAACAATAAATTTTAATTTGACATTGCTCCTGTAAATATTGCCCACTAGACCAGATCATACTTTGAACAGCATCATACAACTGTTTGGGGTTGTTTTGCTTTCTTTCTTTGCGCAAAAGTAAAGATTCACATCTGCTAAAATTAAATCTGGAGGAAAAGACTGCACGGCCAAGTTTAATTACAAACTGTTCTTTTGTGTAGCACCAGTGTTTACCTCCAATGGTCAGGAAGTTCATCCCAGAGTTTAAAGAAACCCTGGTTTTAGTACGGAACATTAACACACAAAACACAAATGGATTTGAATAGGTAGGCTAAAATAGTTATCATCCCCAAATATCCATCTTGTGCCTCTCCTGGATGAATGAAAAGAAAGGTTAGGCACTGAGGCTGGTTCAGCAAAGCACTTTATTATATATTGCTAGTGCAGGCAAAGAGCCTCCCTAACTTAGTGAGACAAATTTTGTCTGCTTAACATTAAAACCATCATTGATGAGTCCAAGTCAATTATTATACAGAAACATAGTGCAAAGCATCAACTAGAAAAGGTCTGTACGTCAGCGTTCGGATTGTCAGAAGTCATGCACTTGAAGGGGAGATATTCGAAGTTCACTAACATTTGCTGGAAAAAGAAGTACTCATGAGCTCTTCTCAGGCCTAACACCTTCCAATACACCAACGTCGATTACTGTGGTTTCACAATAACTATTTTGAAAATATCTTACTCTCTTCATTGCTAAGCAAAATATGCACATACACAGAAGGTGAACTGGGAATACTGTGCAACTGAGTATAAATAAATGCTTCCATGCATATACAAAAAGCAACCTAAAGATACATATTTTTGTAGTGTTTTCCATGGTATTTTTATTTCAATATTTGGCATAGTTTCAGTACACTGAAAGACAAAGAGCTTGCATTATGCTAGAGTGAGGTGATTTTTTTGCTTTGTTTTTGTAGTTTGTCTTTAATAATACAGTGCTGTTCTTTTAAACACCGATTTCCTTGCTGGTAAGAGATAAGAAAGGGAGGAAAATGGTAGAGCAGATCAAGTGTTTGGTGGTTTCAGAATGTGTATCGTAGGGTGCTTGAATGGGCAGATCCCACCTAGGAGGCAAGCACTGTACTCTTTGGCTGCAGTGCCTCGGCCAATGTACAATTCACTTTTCTGCCTTCCTTTTCCTTCCTGCCCTTTATCATCTCAGGGAGCAAGCTATCTGAGGTACAAATCATCTTCTCCACTAGAACTCTTCAACTAAATATATGTTTTAAGGGAAACAGATCAGGAAAAAGTTAGCATCAAGTTAACCAAAAGCAGAGCTGTGTGTTTAGAAGTATGCAGTACCCCACAGGTTTTTAAGGCTCATGCCCACGTTTCTCCCATTCCCAACAACAGCGAACATGCAGATGTGTGTATGCATATGAAGAAGGGTTGCATCTCTCCCATCTTCATCTCGTCATCATACCCATATTTTCCACGTCAGAAAGGCAAGGGGCGAGCTCCTTCCTTAACCCTCATTCCTCCTTTTCCCCCAAAATGAGGAGTTAAGTTGCTGTTAGCCTTCTCCCCTTCAGCCTCAATTTCCCTCTTCTCTCTTCCCACAAAATGGCATGAGGAAACTGGCCAACAACCTGGCTGGCCCTCACAGGCTTGCTAGGAAGAGGGGCACCCCACACAAATCAGCACTCATTTTCCTTGTCCTCTCTAAATCTTATATAATAAAGGTAAAACCGAAGTTCCAGGACAATAAGCTTGCATTTTAGATAACGCATATGTTTCGGCTGGAGAGTCACTTTAAGGCCTTTTGTAAATTAAAAACAATCATTTTGGTATTATTTTGCTGCTGCTTGGAAGGAGACTGAAAACTATTTGATCCTTTTCATCCCCACCGTACTTGGTAGCAATGAGCTGTTGTTCATCATGACTAACATGCATCTTTCTCTGAACACAGTGTGCACAGTGTCTGCCATTTGTTATATAAGAGGAAAAAAAAAAGTAAAACATTCTTCACTCCAGAAGGCAAGAGATTTGTATCTGCACAGATATGCTTACTAAAAAATTTTAGCAAATGAAAACGGAAAAGCACAGTGGCTCTGGAAAACAAGCCACAAAGTGCTAAATACAGGGCACACACCACAGTGGGGTTAACTAGAAGTGAAACTGCACTGCGTGAAGAAAGTAGGATCCTATTTCAGTAAAACATTTTCAGCATGAATTCAGATTTTCTCCTCTTCAATAGAGCTTCATAATGTTCTTGGTCCCTGGATACATTAGGGTCTAAACACACTATTAAGTACTTGCAAGCTTTCCTTCACTCTGAATACTATTTACAGAAATAATTATTCTAAACAGGTAGCATTCTGTAAGATTTCAGTACATTATGGGTAAGTAGCTAAATTTTAAAGAGGTTGCTTTTTAATATTAATGCATGTGTCACAAAAAAACAATCTCAGAGAAGTCCAGAACATAAAATGCAGCACTTGTATAACTTGATCTCTTCCTCCTGTGCCCCCCTCCAAATTACCTACATGAAAGTTTAATTTGTAAATTTTAATTTATTAATTTCTGTACACTGCCTCAAATCAGTCTCGTCCTTGTGGCCACTGCACTAGAAATGACCAGGGAAACAGGGCAACCCATGAGAAACCCACAAGGAACAGCAAAGACTCCCCTGCTCAAAACATGCTACTTCTCAAGTTCCAAAATCTGCACTTGCTGCAGCCATTCAGCATGATCATACTACAAATGCAAAGCACTGACTGTAAAAATTTGAGAAGACTTTCTGTCAATAGATAACAACATTACCACAATTTTACAGTTGAACAAACTAAGGCACAAAAGTGTTAAGTGGGTCACACAAGCAGTAAATGTCTCATTTAAGCAGCTGTTTAAAAAGAAAGAGAAAATCTAAAAACGTGGCAGAACACATCAAAAATATTAAGCAGTAACACAGGAAAAGGGTTACACCCCTTGTAAAAACACCTTATACTGCATATGTATATATGTATATGCATATATACTGCATACTTACAGAAAAGTGCACATATAAACAAACATAATGCAGAGACAGACACACAGAAATACACGTGTATATATATACACACACACATATGTACATGTCCCATCTCCCTCTATAGATGTACATAGGAGCACACATGCACAAGCACTTACTTGATCGATTTCCATCAACTTGGGGAAGGCACCAGGCCATTCGATCGCCACCTTCACTATATCAGCAGGAGGGGGCATTGCGACGCTGCTGTTCTTCGGAGCCAGTACAACTGGACACTAAATACTGCAGAGAGCCTCTCTCATTCACACCTGCAGGGAAAAGGGAAAAAAAAAAAAGACAGCAGTTCAGACAGAACTCTACCACTGCTGCTTCATTTCCTACATTTTGCCTGGCTGGGCAGGTGCATGAAAACATCTGTGTATGTGGATGTGCAAGAGCACAAGAATCACACATATTACAAAAGCAAACAGAGGACACAATGCCACGACACTGCACAGCCAGACAGCCTGTTTGAAAGATGGCCGAAGCACTGAAATGTACGGTGAATAATAGGCATGCATTAGATTTAAATAGACAAACTATTTTTAAATATTATTAAATATGCTCTTGGGGTAAAGCGACAAACTAGAGGAAGCTCCTATTACGGTGTCACTCCTTGAGTCCCAGGGAACGTGATGGCATCGGTTACAGCTCGCGCTCCAGAGGAAGAGATTGCCCAGGAAGTTATGGCCAGGAAACACTGTTTCTTTTAACTATAGCAGTGATCTTCTGAGTGTTCACAAATAGATCACTGCACTATAGCAACCAGGATGTCAGGAAGAAGGCAGAACACAGCAGCTTCCACATATACATATACACACACATCCTCACCTAACTAAGTCAAAGATACCATATATAAATACCTCTATGGCAAATATCAGACAAGAATACACAAGGATACAGTATACATCAATAACGATACCAGACAGCTACATAAAACATTCACAGTTCTGCAAGAACATGAATGTCAACAGGATCACATGTCAAATAGCACAGGCTGTGAATTTTGGAGAAGAAAAGGAAAGTGGAACAGGCAAATCCTCAGGCTTTGTAGAATTTAAGTTCTGTCTCTTTTTGGCTCACTGAAGTTTGTAACCTTGCAACAACAACATATATTTTGCAGAGAGGTGCAGTGCATCTCTGAGCTTGCAAGCAAACCTTCCTCACCCCTCTCCCAGCTCAGCAGCAGGACCACCACTGAATTAGCAAAGCTCTGCAATTGTCAGGCACAGCACCTTGTGCAGACAGCAACATGCTCACTTGCTTTGCCAAGCCCTCCATTTAGACTGTGGCATTTCCCACGCCTTCTGCCGAGACCTAACAGAGCACTACCACATAGGGCTCTAGAAAGAAACTGCAGAAATCCCCAGAGGTGCAGCCCCCTTCTTCTTAGATGAAAAGAAAAGGAAGTGGTGAAAGCATGGACACGTTCTCGTATGTACACCCTTTGGAAGAGCTAAGGCAAGGGATGAGTTGACAGAACACACCAAACAGACATCCAAAAGCCACAAACAAGTACAGGAAATGAAACAAAAAAAAGTCTCTAACCACCTTCCACTGCTGCTTCATCTTAACCCAGACTAACCATGGACTCTTCTCCAGCTACAGCAGAAACATGAACTCTGCAGCCTGAGCAAAACCATGCAACCATGCTTTCATCTAGAAATTTCGTACTTTCATCTTCTACTGCTTACAAGCTGGCCCAGCCTTTATGCATATGGCTCTATCTAACCCCCAACACGTGTCTTCTGGTCTAGTCTGAAAAGGCCCAGCCCTCCTCAACCTCCAGCCCTGCTACGTTCTATGTGGAGCTCTCAATACATACAAAAAAAAATTATGAACTTCAACGCTGCAGCAATTTATTTCCAACAATGGCAGTTCTGATGCTGACAACATCACACATCATCACAAAGCAAAGTGCAAGGCAATAAATAAGACAATGGATGGTCTCTAAATAAGACTGTATTTCAGGAAATGCCTTGAAAGGCAGAACAACCTGATTAAGAAATGCAGTGACATTGTCTGCATTGGTACATGCACAGAAGCTCCTGCTAGGTATTAAAGGGACCAGGATTAAACACAATAAAGCAAGTGACTGGCTTGCTGGTGATTAAGAATGGTCAGGTATTCACTGCTGACTGCAGCTTCCCCATTAGAGCCCAAATAATACAAAGCCCCCATCACCTCTCCCCTAACATCCATTGCTCCCACTGTTTGCATCTTTTGTGAGTGCTCCCCTGGCTGTGTAGCACGCTGACTCAATTCATCCTAACTAGCAAAATAATAATAATAATAATAATAATAATAATTTTGTTTGTCTGCTTTTTGCTATGTTTTCCAGTCAAACAGCTTCCCAGAGATGGCCCAACTTGGCAGGGAAGAAGCAAGACCTGTTGGCAGCAGTGAGCTGTTAATCCACCTCAACAGTAAAATGAAACTGAGACCTTCGCGCCTTTTTGCTGACATGCTTACAATGACGGCATTTCTCACCTCCACAGCAGAAGAGTCCTCTGTAGTTTCAGTCTGGTGGTTTGGTGTTAAACTGTCTGCAATGCTTAAGCAGAGCTGGCTGCCCTGGTACCTGAGAGACCTCTCCCTGCATGCCCTGGAAAACACAGGGTTCCCTGGCAGGAAAGACACTGGACATCCCCCCTAGGGGGTTAGCTAACATAAAGCTCGCTGTGAATGCTGAAAGAAATGCTTTGATTCACAACTACTAGCCATGACTGTAAAAGCAAAACAACATCACACAGTAATAAATTTGCAGAAAACTTCCACACTCACATACAAATGTGGACGCTAGCCCTCATTTTCCTCTAGTGAGTTGTGGTCCATCTTAACAAGTCATGCAGAAAGGAGGCAAATGGTTTAAGAAACAACAGTCGAGAAAACAGACTGTAAGTTAATCACATTCAGCTATGGAAAATGATCATTTGCATTCCAAAGCATGGTGCAAGAGAACTCTGTCACAACGTTCGGAAGGCAATTTCAGTGTGTCTAGTTTTTAATGCAGGCTAGCACTAAAGATCTCCTACATAATTATAATTAATATATGCATGCTTATACAGTTACAAAAGACAAAGCAAAGTGACAGATCTTTAACCAATACAAATGGATGTAGTTCAACTTCTCCCACTAGGAGAAGGCCAACTCAGAAGCATCTGTGTACTCTGAATGCTGAAAAGCATATATAGAATTGTCACTACAAACTTCTTTCCTTTCTGTTTCTTGGTGGACGTCCTAGTCACATGTGCTCAGACTTTTTTCCTAGCTATTAGTCTTATGATTTCCACACAGAATCTGAAAGATAATGTGGTTTTGTTCTACCTATGTGTCAATGCCAGAAACACTTTTTTTTTGAAGTCAAAATAGATGTTCATTTGTTATCACAAAATTATGATTGCAAAGAAAATTCTGCAACCTACAGTGCAGAAATTTATGAATTACCTACTATTTATTCCACTGGTACACTGTGTTAGGCACTGCCCAATACAAAAAGGAAGGCACAGTCCCTGGTGAGAATTTTTTACTAAACTGGAATCAATTCACATGACATGAATGAAGAACTAGAACCAAGTTCAACTGCTTTTTGTTATGCCAGCAGCAGTCAAACAGCAAAAGGACAAGGACATCACTGAAGGGTTAGTTATGTATTTTTCTCGAGTACAATTCCCTTCTCTCTCCTAGTGGGATCTGAGAAGCATTGGCATGTAACAACTTTGCTCATTTTTACAACATTCATCTTCAAGTTAAAACCCAAAGGCAATACAATGCATGTGTGTGTACAACTGTAGAGGAGAAGTCTGAGGGAAAAGAGGGCACCTACCATTCGCCCTAGTGCATGCATGCAGCTGTAACCTGGAAGAGGTTTAAGCAACTTCCACACTCAGCAGCACACTATTTTATAATTTGAAGGAGAAAAAAAAATACCACCACAACCAAAAGATCCCTACTGCTTTAGCATGCCTTCTTACACAACTATATTTTTCAGAACTATGACAGATTAGTCCATTAAAGTGCAAATTCTGCAAGTTATTATTACCATATACAGTATATTCCTACATCTCAACTACACTCTGCAGTGCTTCCAGTTGTTTACTAAGTCAAAGTAATAAACACTCAAGCTGGAAATCAAGGTATGTTAAATTTAATGCAAAAAATGCATCAGCACACACATGCCAGCTCTCAATTTACCTACCTGAGTCTGAAGGATTAATTCAGTACACATGTCAATAAAACTTATTTACCTTTCCCCATATATCTATGCCTTGCATGTGGAGACCAGGATTTTATTCGAGTATGAAATTAGCTTTCTCAGAAGAACATGCTTTGTCTTAAACTTGTTTTGCCATTTCCCTGGCACATCCCATACAAGGATCTGAGTGCTTTAATACTTACAGCTATCAGAGTACGTCTCCAAAGAAACAAACTGTATTCTTATTCTATAGACATGAGAAAAAATGAAGGCTACAAGGAGTTACGTGACTAGAAGTTTTAGTCGTGTGTGAAAATAGCAGCCTACAACAGCTCATTTCTTCTTTTACAGAAAAGAAGAAATGCGACATTCAAACATGGAGCCAGGTCACTTGATGAACAGCAGAAGTAAGGAAGTGGATGATTTAAAAACAACTAGAGGAACACCACATGCATTTGGGAATGTAATAAAACGAAGCATGTGTTTCTCCTCTCAGATGAAAGGCAGCATCTGTAGGGATGACCTGAAGCCTGCCCTCCCCGCTGGCAGGCAGGTTCCCCCACGCTGCTCCCTCCGTGCCGTGAGACAGCTCCACGAAGGCGGCTGATGGCTGAAACCTGCCCAGCTATGTCTGAACCCACTGCAAAGAAACCCAGCGCTTGCACTCCTCTCGGGCCCTTACATAACCGTGTCCTGTCAGACCTCGTCAGCCTCCTCCGCTGCACTCTGGCGGCCCCGGCCAACAGGAACCAAGTGGCAAGCTCTTTTGAAAGGTCCCCCAGGGACCACGTCCGATTAACCATTTTAGAAAGGTAATCCAACACTAGATTAATACCCCCAAGAGAGTTATTTTTGGAGTTAGCCTGCATGACTGAGCAGCCGAGCCTAAGGAGCTGTAAATACGCTCTGCCATCTCTGCAAGGAATGAAAACAAGGCACAGAAGCCAGGGGGCTGGATGTGCACTTCATATACATAAAGAAGCTTTCATGCTGGCTTCTTGTCTTTGTTACAGGCTCAGCGTTATCCACCTCAAACTAGACAGAAGTCACAAAAGCCCAGCAGACCCACATCAAAAAAAAAAATCCCCAGATGCTGTGCCACAAATGGAAAAGAAAGCTCTACAGGAGCTATGAGCTATATTCAGCCCAGAAAGCCAGCTGTATCCTGGGCTGCATTAGAAGTGTGGCCAGCAGTCGAGGGAGGTGATTCTCCCCTTCTACTCCACTTTTGTGAGACCCCACCTGGTGTACTGGGTTCAGCTCTGGGGCCCCCAACGTAAGGACATTGGCATGTTGGAGCACATCCAGAGGCAGGTCATACAGATGATCAGGGGCTGGAGTACCTCTCCTATGAAGACAGGCTGAGGGAGTTGGGGTTGCTCTACCTAGGGAAGAAAAAGCTCCAGGGAGACCTTTCAGCAACTTTCCAGTACTTAAAGGAGGCCAACAGGAAAGATGGGGAGAGACTTTTCATCAGGGAGTGTAGTTATGGGAGACGGGAGAATGGTTGTAAACAAGTGTAAATTTAGACTACGTATTAGGGCAAAATTCTTTACTCTGAAGGGTGATGAGGCACTGGCACAGGTTGCCCAGAGAAACTGTGTATGCCCCATCCCTGGAGGTGTTCAAGGCCAGGTTGGATCGGACTTTGGGCAACCTGGTCTAGTGGGCAGCACCCCTGCCTATGGCTAGGGGAGTTGGAACTGAATGGTCTTTATGGTCCCTTCCAACCCAAGCCATTCTGTGATTCTACTTGGAATACAGGCAAGCTGGCTGTCTGGTTTTGCTTCTAGAGCACATATTGGAACGTACTAGAAAAATGTGGGTACTTATTTAATTTGAACTCCCCTGCTTCTGGGAATACCATGCTCCTTCTACTAAGGAAATCTGAGTTACACACCTATAATTTAGGAAATTGAGAAGAACTAAAAACTTGGTTGTGATTATTCAAGGAATATGAACTACTCTAGCAATTTAATTAACACTCATAGTATCTTCAGCTGACTGGATGGTATATTTACTGAAGATGTTAATATCTAAACTCTTCAAGCTAGAGATCAGGAAAGTACCAAACCACTCACTCAAATATTCAAAAAACTATTCCAAGGGGAAAAAACAGTTACAACATGACAGTCAAAGAAGTTATATTTAGCTTCACAATAAGTTTGATTTTTCAAATGTGTTGAGAACCTATCTAGCATGTCAAATCGGAGCAGGTATTAAGCAAACAAAACCAAATACTAACCTGCATAAAGTGTTAGAATTAACCTAAACTTTTCACATTTTATCAGGGCTTGCTGCTTAGTTTGGAGATGTTTCTTGTCATTGGGGGCTCTAACTCCAGATGTTTGTAAACTGAAGCAAGCAACAACAACAGAAAAAAAATCTAGAATTCCACCTGAATAAAATTTACTTTTCCTACCTCTCAATGTAGTCTCACATACCTGAGAAATAAAAGCAATGGGGGAAAAGATTAAATCTCAATTCCACCCAGTGCTGCTGCTCATACAGGTGGGAAGAAAAAAAAAAGTTTCAGCAATAAAAATCTATGGAGAAAAAGAAAAAAGGGAGTTGGTACCATGAAATTAACTAAAATAAAGCAAAGTAAATATAATGACTCCAAAGAACAGGAACAATTTTTTGTGGACTTCGCAATGTTTCACCTAAGAACACTCCAAAGGAGTTCAATGTAATTGGAAATAGAATAAGTTTATTACAGGTTGGCTGAAAATATATCAAAGAGGTTCAAGAGAGAAAGTTCATCAAGAGTTCTGTGACCCAGAAAATCAGTTTTGAATTGGATTCAACTAAGAGTAAAGAAAGAACAAAAGGTCACAGTCTTCCTTTCTATCACCAACATGATCTGGCTATGGTACTTGGGATTTTCCTGGCATTTTGATAAATCAGAGGGTTAGAAAGAGCACACAAAAGAGCATCTTCAGTCAAGATGATGACACTTGATTGCTTCATTTCAGCAGAGACTGGATCTAGGCAGCAATGACTGGCTATATCCCAAAGAAAGCAGCAGATACAAGAAGATAAGTTCAAGATTGGGAGAAGTTCTATACCATGCTAGAAGCAAGATCAAGAAGTAGCATATTAAAAAGTTTGTGTGCTTTTTTTAAACCTTATTGATGCTTATAACATATGGAAGAACTACTGGTATAGTCAGGAAGTTAGCAGTCAAATGGAGGAAGAGAAGACAAATGCACGAATACTAAAGGAAATAACCAAGTTAGCTGACAGTACACAGACAGGATGTCAAAGACTGAAACAAAAAATTATTTTCTAAAGAAATCATTCTGCAAAGAAAAGTAGAGTGGAAAAGAGATGCACATTGATACTCCACAGTAAGTGAACCGAGCCAAATGCTTATCATCATGCTCACAAGAAATAAGAGAAACAGCAAGCAAAATACCACTTATCATTAGGAGTCTGATAAGGTAAGAAGTTTAAGAATCCAGCCTTCTGCTTAGGGCACTGACACTGCACTTCAAAGATGACAAAAAGCAAAAGAAAAAACACATTTCTCAATCTTGCAGCAGAAAGCAGTTCTGTCTACACAGGTGTTCCTACCAGTGCTGTTTCTTTCATACTTACTGAAATAAATGCATCAAACCAGCTAACAGTCACACAAACAAAAAGAAAAGAAAGTCCATATATTCCTGACTTAACACCACTATACAATTCCTAATTCTATCCCTGTCTAGCAAGGCACCTTGCTCTCTGCTATTAACACACATATTTGCAAAGAACAACTTGCCTCTAACACTTACAGACTTTCCAGTGCCTGCACTCCGAAGGACATTTAGCAAAACAATGAAACTGCACATGGGAAGTAAAGTTATGGCCACCCAGACACAAAAAAAAAAAAAGATACTTAATATTGGAGACCTTGTCTGTACCTAAAACTTGTGGAATAACTTGAACTATTCTGCATTTAAGAGACCATCTCCAACAGATATTTGTTGTTGAGACTATTCTGGCATTTTAATGGACATTAGCAAGCCCACTTTGGAAACAGGAATACAGAGATGCTAAGGAAGGAAATGTCAACACAGTCATCCCAAAACAACTACAGGGCAACCTCCGCATTCATCGAAGCAGAATGCAGATTGTGATTTGTCGGGAAGCTAGAGACCATTCAGAAGTAACGTGACTACAAGGTAACAGCTGTGCCAGCACTCTGCTCACCCAGTACACTTCCAGAGGTGATGAACCCTGTGTGCATCTTGGTGAACTGCATTAAGCGTGACATTTGGTAACAGGAGATCCGAGTGTTTTAACAGGGGACTATCCCTTGCTCATCTGTCCATTACAAAACCACAAGTAGTAGTGACCCTGCTTGAGCAGGATGGTTGGCCAAGATGACTTCCATTAGCCCTTTCCAGCCTCAACCTTTCTGCGATTCTATTCAGTACACTGATGTAATTACCCCAAGCACTTGAAGTCCTAGCCTGCCCATCTGTGTTCAAATGTTATGCCTTTTCTGCACTCAGATGTGTGTACAATGAGCAAAAAAGGCAGCTCTTTTAGCAGGCTGCCTTCTATGTCATAGCAATGTTCTCTAAATATAATAAAAATGGCTGTCAGTTTTAACTTCGGAACAACAATCTCTATAACTCTTACCAGCCAGCAATTCGACAGCACTCATTCAAATAATTCCAGTCTTCTATAACTTGAACTAAGATCTTAAAGATCAAGATGAAACTATTTCTGACAGGAAAACTACTGTAAATTGCTTTTGTGTTACAGTCCAATACATCACATTCAAGCACTCAATATAGTCTGTGGTCACCCCATAGTTTTACTGTGCATTATTTTCCACACTAAAACCCACATGGCACAGGGAAGGAGGAAGGAATGATGCAAACGTCATCCATTGACTGATTTCAGTCGTGAGCTCTAGAGATTCAAGCTATTTAAGCAGTGGACAACAGTTGAGAAGATTACTGTCTCTCCTTTCTCATGGGGACAGCAGAACGTGATGTGTTCACTCCCAGATTAAAACCCACATATGAACTTAAAAACCCACTGAATCTAATTTATGCTAACATGTCAGCTTATGATTAAAAAAAAAAAGGGGGGGGGGAGGACTGGGGGGGAAAGGCACCAATTCAGCCACTGCATTTAAACCAAAGGCAGCTGTTAATCAGTCCTCTGTGTAACTATCTGAAAAAAAGTGGCAATAATTTTACGGTCAGAATCACCGTCTTGAACCTAACTCATTAAAAATATTAGCCAATTTACTTCACTGTTCAGGTAAGAAGCCATCAATTAAAAAGCCACATTTGTAGGATATATGATCTGCTTTGCTAGGTATCTGACTTCCATCTCATAAGTAACTATAATTACAAAGGTTCTCTAAGACTCCCCAGATGGCTTCGACTAATGCTCACCATCAAAAGCTGATGATGGCACAGCTGTGTTTCCATCTCCAAGCTCTGGATGAAGCTCCTGCTCCAGCATCTCTGGGAACATGCACAGCTATGCCAAGAACGAGCAAAACACTCACTGCTTCCAAATTGTCTAATCTACGAACTGAGTGCTTAACCTTCCCACAATACATGCATAGAGATGACATGACCAGCACTGTCTGCACACTGAGGACTGAACTGTGCCAGTCACATTATTCTGCAAAATAACTCATGGCAGTTTCCTTCTCAGGAGCCAGAACATCAGTTGTCACTGATTGCTGCTGCAACTCAATTGACTTCTATCAAAACATCCATTCAAAATGAACCACCACTTGCTGTGTGATGCTGTTCTGTATTATCTTAACAACAAATAGAGTGCCTCAAATATTTTAATACTCTCAATTCCACCCCAGAGCTATTACCAAGTATTTTACCTGCTAAGAACTTACAAATGCCAGCTACAGGACAGGGAGAGCCTGGCAGCAACAGCCAAAAGGACACGATGCCCTTGCTGTATAATAACCTGTATACCTCTAACTTATTAGATAGAAAAAATGAATCCTCACAACCATTCTATGCTAAAAATTTTGTAATACATAGCCTCATCCTGAGCCATCATCCTTATGGTCTCTGCGAAACTGAAATCTTTTCACTCCCAAACCTTCAGGCTCCTGCCATTAGAGGCGCAGTTCCCCAGCAGCTCTTACATCTCCAATGGCCCTGTGGCACAACCTGGCATTTGGTACTTGACCAGCAGGCTGGTTCAGAAAGACGGAGTGCTCAAAAACTAACCCCAACAAAACAAAGACATATCCAACACTCACCCACCTGAGCATCAGCGTGACCACCATAAAGAATGGGTAGGGGCAAAGAAGAGAGCAGGAAGAACCTGCTTATCTTAAACTGTCATGGAAACTCCCTAAGCCTGAAAAACAGATTTATTTCACCTGTGCACAGTTCATGGCGCATAGCTGAGATTCAATTCAGTAGCAGAAAATGATGTAAAAATATGCAGTTACAAGCTCATTACAGTATGTTTCATTAACTCAATGAGCTCCCTTATAATTGTAATAGACATTAAAAGATTAAAGTATTTGGATAAAATCCAAGTACATTTATAGTGCTCTGCTGATCGCTGGAGCTCATAATTTTCACAAATGAAGTAACATCCCTTCACCAACTCCCCGGTGAGCATAACCACTGTTTTATCATTCTTGCTTTCAGACTTCAGTGTTCCCAAATTAAATTTCGCCACTGCACTTGGGGTTGAGGGGTAGCAAATCACTGTTCACTTAACTGTCTAATTCAATTTGACACAGTTAGAAGTGTTTTCAAATATAGTTTCTGACTGAAGTTGACAATTTTGAACTTCCAATAGGGTTAACACCTGGCTGAAAAGCCCTTTGTGTGAAAATACCAACACTATAAAGAAAGCACAAAACAGTATCCCTGTCAAATTTTTTTTTTTACCTGCTTGCAATAGTAATGTAACATCAATAGATCTCTAATGTTCAAGTAATAAATGTGATTGTTATTAATCACTTTAAAAACAGAATGGGCTCCTATTTCTCCCTTCAGTACAATACTTTTTGCTCTGTTTTGAAGATCAAAACTTGGCTTTTATGGGTTTGGCAGCATGGTGACAACAGTAAACACAGAACTCTGCCCACTCTCATTTTATGCTACATTATGTGATACTCACATTTGCATTGAAAGCATAAGCATTTCCAAAAAGTGGCAGTGCTCACCTCTACTAGAAGAGTGCTCCAAGTCATCACCCCCCATCCATGCTTCCCTACAGCATAATGATGCTCCACATTAGTGGCTGTGCAGTCTTGATGCTGTGTCCACAGAAGTGTGGCCACGGCCTACCAGAATTCCAGCTGTGTGGATGGACTCCGCATCTCTGAAGACCAGGAGTTGAGTCCCATTCATATCTTCCTACCATATGAGTTCTTCATAGTCCCCCTATTGTATGAGTATGATATACCCAACATGGGATTTTACTCTTCTGTGAGTTAATGCAACTTCCTTCTACTTTGCTTGGAACATTACCCCAGTATGTAGGGCTCCAAGACATGTTCTCCACAGCATGCAGTTCCCAGTTGCCTCCCCCGATCTGGCCGTGCAAAACTTAAACAGACTGTGTACATGGGAATATGAAGGAAAATAAGTTTTTCAAGTTCCCTTTTCACATGTGCTACTCTCCAAACTCTGGAGCAGGTTCCTACCAGCCACATCTTCATAAGCTCTCTTCTTGAGGTATAACATCAGCAAAGAATTAGGTGGATTTCAGTGTTCATCTCTTACCTTGCTGGTCTCACCCCCCACTGTCCCAACAGCTTTGACTAGGACTAGAAAGAAATGACGACAAACACCACGTAAGGCAGAAGGTCTGACCTGAAGGGAATTCTGAAGGAGCAGTATACCCAAAGTGCCAATATGCCGCCTAAGTGTCCAGGACAAAGTCTAACGCTCCCATTTAAACAAGGGAGAAAACCATACTTTTGCATTTGCAAAATAAACCCCGAGACACAAAAAACAGATTGTTATTCGACCTTAGTGTCACTGAGAGAATGACATCTTGCCAATTCATTAGCAGCTAGTGCACGATACAACAGAGAAAAATAATAAACTGGGAAAAAAAGAAAAAAATTGCAAACAGATCTTACATCTACAAAGTTTGTTCTCTTTAATCAGTGCTGTGGGGAAAAGAACTCCCTACCACACGTAGGTAATTACACTGTTAAAAATGAACAGAAAGGCTGCTTCAAAGAGTAGGATGTTAAACTTGGGACCAAGAACACTTGTGTTTAATCGTCTTTTATTCAAAGACTTTGTGTGTGGCCACGTACTTGCCCTTTGGCCCTCTGTGCCTCCAACCCACAACTATAAAATGGGGCACTACACTTCCTCAGAGACATTGTGAGGCATTTGGAGGCTACAGGGGTGTGTATCTAAATCAGACTGACAGATTACCCAGAACAGGCAGCTGCCTTATTTATTTGTGTGTTTGGACTGACTACTCGCTCGGTTCTTTCTGCATTTTAACCTCCACAGCCCTCAAGGTTCTGAGAACAGACTGGCTTACATCCCTATTTCTTGCTACTATACTCAATTTGAATATGATACCTGTCATAAAAATAAGTAATAATAAATATTTTTTAAAAGATGTATAAGTGAAGGATGTTTCTGACAGACTCTGAAGATGCAATCTGTGCTTCTCAGCATCTCAGAGCACAATGCTGCAGTTACCCTTCGCACTGGGCTGCTCACAAGGATACCAGCTTTTGTGCTGGGACAAAGAGGGTAAACCATTTTATGGCTATATTTATTGGCCAATGCCTTCGAATTCTCACTCTGCCAAATTAAAAAGTTTTACTACCAGCACAAAATGAAAAATACATTTCTAGGTAGATTAATATAAAACAAACTAGCAAGGGAAACTATTTTTTTCAGGCAAAATAAAAGCACCACCACTATATTCATTTGAGACAAGACAGAAAGCACACAGAACATGCTGTAGGGAGCAAGCCCAAAGTCTCATTACCATTTCGCTTTACATGAAAAGCTCTTTTTTGTCACCTTAAGAGTCCCTGAGGCATACACACAAATGTCTGCAGAGCCAATCAAAATGCAAATACTCCAAAACAGCCCAGCGAGCAACAACCGCTAGGCTCCTTACTGCCTTCTTCCTTCTCTTCAAGCTTTCACCATTTAGCACAGGGGACTTTGCAAAACACCATATGCTTTGGTTTTAGAGCTCTGAAAGTTTAATCTGTCCTCAACTGAGAATAACTTGTCATGTGGCTCTTCAGCTCAGCCATTCCTGGCAACCGCCTTATTTTCAGCACATACACATGACAGGAAGAGACCACTGTCCTCTGACAGTTACCTCTTACTGGCCCCAAATAATTTCTGCAGTTTTACACAGTGAATTAATGCATGGCTACTGGTGACACCCTCTTTTGCTTTTAGCCATTTAATTGCTCAAGTGGAAATACAGATGTTAAGAGACGGGCACATGACAGGAAACACTGGCCCCTTGCTTTGAAGACACATAACATGACAGCAAGATGAAAAATCTCACAGCTACAAAGGATCCCAGTTTTCTCAGGACGCAAGATTATGGGGAAACCATTCAAGGCTTCTTGCATTCTAACAAATCAAGCTGAAGCACTGTTGTAAAACTAAGGAGCTGCCTGTTTTTAAGAGTTCCTTTCATAAATTCACCACTCTTTATTCTGCTTCATTAGCCAACCTTATTTAAGAAAAAAAAAAATCATAAAAGGAAGAACAAGGCAAGGTAGTTTTGCATGCCCCCAGCCAAGTTAACCACGATATGCATTGCTGCTTTCCGTTAAGAAAACTCAACCATGCAGTTTCTAACAGCAGCTGAGAGCTACACAGCCTTGCTGAGCACGTTTTCCTGTTGCACAGCTATGCGTGTGGAGATGTACACATGGCTATTAGCTCGTACGTGGGGAAGGAAGGGCTGCAGGTCTCCGCTGCTGGGCTGCACCCCTCGAAATTTCCATTCCCAAGTTTGCAAAAATGTATTATGCTTTTATATAGATGAGAAACCTAGGAATGATATGCTTGAAAATAGCTTTCAATTTAGATTAAATGTCAGCTAAAGCATGATTTGACCTGGATCTGCTGTTAGGTTGTTTTGTGTTTTTTTTATTATTATTATTATTATTATTAACTTACAACACATCTATTAAAAGTCAGAGGCCAAAAGTCATTTGTATTTAAGTCACTATTTTTGCTTTTGTACAACAAGGTGATGACAGCTTTAAAACCCACTAAAGTCTAATCCCTGCTTACTCTAATGTTCTTTCCTTGCTTTTAGTACATAAAAGTTTCACACGATCAACTCTTAGAAAAGAGCAGCAACTGTCAGGAGTTTCACTGTGTTCTCTTCAACATGGACAAAAGCATAGAAACTTTTGCTTATTTATTTATTTATCATTAAACAGGACTTTCATTCACAGGAAAAATCCGAGCATAATGCTCACCTTTAGCCTAGGCAGTACAATTCATCTCTCTCACCTTTGGCAGTCTTTTTGGTTTCTTTCCTTTTCTCTCCTGGAAGTCCTTTATTTCCCTTGACATGACCCATTCCTCAAGCCTTCTTCCTCTCTCTCAAAGAAATTACATCCACACACACCAACCATTTTTCCTCAGGTGAAGCTTTTCTACCAACTGCTGCACTCTTATTTCAGCCCGACCACATCCTGGCACTGCTCACGGGCTGAGATGCAGCAGGGACACTTCACCCCTCCCCAGTCTCTCTGCACTTCTGAAGCTTTTAAAGCACATCGAAGCAAGATCTTCACGGACAATTTGGGAATTTCAGAAGTGCACATGGATATTTCATTCTTCCTGTATTTTTTTTTAAATGTCAGATTCAAACAATCTATGCTCTGCAGAAGCCAATTACTGAAGCTTTCACGAAGGTTAAAAGTTCAAAAGGAAAGCTGGTTTCTTCATTTAGCAGCCTCTTTCAGCTATTCTGATAAAAAGAAGCCAAAGAACTTATGTGTAGATACAGCAGCAAGGGGGATGAGGGGATGGGTTTCAAAGTGCTTAATTCCCTTATTCGTGACTCTCCCTCTACCAGGTTCTGACCTGAGCCTCTTCTTGGCACACCAGCCCAAAGACTAACCACGAGCACTGAGAAGAGCCTAGGAGAAAGGGTTTTCCTGCTGCCTTTCTCCCTACACACATAGCAAACAGTCCCCAGAGCACATCTTACCCTGAATCCTTTGAGAAAAAATGTCCCTTATGCACAAGGCATAACCATGAAAATCATACCTCATTCTCTAGCTTGCAGGCTTACTGTGCCTTTTCTCAAAATCCCCTTCCTGCTGACAGATATAAATCAATCAAGCAAATGTACTCTGAAGCTGAAACTTCACATTGCTACAAAAGGCTTTTTTCCTAACATATTAACTTTGCACATGAGCATAAGCACCAAGAGTAACACCAAAATCAGTAATGAAGGGACTGATTCATACGTCCCAGAGAACAAGTGGTGAACAATGTACACTCAGTAAGATTTCAGCTTTATCCCTTATTAAAATAAAACCACGTGCCTGATCTCTAACCCACTTTGATTTATTAATGTTTTTGCTTTTCAAGATTATGAAAGTAATCTGGAACAGAGAAATCAGAAGAAAACAATTTATCATGAAAGCCTTATATACCAAATATTAGAATAGCTATCAATCTTACTTCCTCTCTCAAAACCATGTATTAATAATTTTCAAGGACCAGACGGGAATTCCAGTTTGAAAGTTGCAAAAGTAGGCTAACTCAGATAATAAAATACTACATCCCAAATGTAAAACAGCTTCTGCTACTGTACATAGACATCAGTTGGTCATCTATCAACCCACTGAAATGCCAAATGAATTTGGAAGATATTACAGTACTGACAAGAAAGAAGGAACAGTCCTCTGAAAAGGTCAGAGATGACTGATGCCAAGTTGTGCATGCATAAATCCTCACATCAAGGAACGACTGTGTGCCTTACATTGGAATATCTGTTTCAAACACCTTCCCCAGCGCAGATTGTTTCACTGGAATGCAAGTCTGGATTACAGCCCCAATGCAGAAAGAGGTGCCATGCTTTCAGTGGCATCCCATCCCAGCAGATGTTTGTTCTACATTCCAAAGTGTGTCAGACTTTCCTCTGGGCATTCAGGAAACTCCTAGCTCTAGCACAACGCTCAGGTTTTTGCAAGCCAGGAGGGAACTGCACTGATTGATCAAGAGCATCTGGGTGGCGGGGAGAGAAACCTTGCACAGTCCCTCCCTTTTATCTCTCAGGGTCTTCTTAGTTCCAGCCCCTCTGCTTGACAGAGAGAGAAGTGAAGCTTACTTACAGACCTCACTTGGCCACAGCTGGCCCTTGTTTTTATAACCTTAAAGAAAACTCAATGCCCTAGACAACTTTATAGGACCCTGGCAACCACAAGACAGCCGTGACAACTTCAACCAGTCAACCCCAGTTCATTTTCTTGCTCTTGGACAATCCACACTCTTAGCAATTGCTTGTCTGCTATTCGACTCGAACCACAGGTCTGTGGGCCTATAGGTTTTTCATTTATTTGTTTGTATTTGGGTTTTGGAACATTGTGCCCAATAACATACAGTTGTTTGACTGTATGAAGCAATGTAAAAATGCCAAGGAGAGCAAAGGAAAATGAAGAGATCACATCTTGTAAGCGTTCCTCATGAGGGAAAAATAAAAAAGGTGTAGAAGTAAAATCCTATAAGTGACAATTCTGGGGGATCATCTAATGTTTTAAGCATTTAATTCAATTTCTTTTCAGATGTAGTCTCAGTAAAAACGTGATAAGGTTTTACCTGCCAGTTATGTGAGCCAATCAACAGGGTATCATGATACCTAGGCTGAGACTGACAGACTTTTACCCAGTCTGCACTAGTATTACGCTTCTATGAAGGCATTTTTAGACGTTGTATGACAATATGTTGTGTATTACCCAGTATATATGTATTTTAGATACATATATAGATACATGTATGTGCACAAATGCACAGAAGCACAGGTCATGGAATATCTCATCTACACAGTTTGTTCCCTCTTTCAACTCATTCTTTTGAAGTTAGGAAGCAAATGTGCAAGCAACAACCATTTTAAACTTTGTTATAATACCACATTGAACGGTAGTCCTTAAAGTTTCACTGAAGTCTTACACATACTGAAACTAACCCTTAGCTCTTACAAAAATTATGTAGCATCATTAACCTAAATAGAGCTGAGGACATGGCACCTTTTTTCCTAAACACTAACCAAAAATTTTGCAAGTGTTCTTCTGAAATTAAGTAAAGGGGATGCTTTGAACAGTCACCTCAAGACCTCACTTTGCATCCTGCTCACCCGTTCTGACCCGTTACTCACACAAGGCAGATTCTGAATGAGTTTCTGCAGCAGATGAAACTGCAGAGATGTACTGCTGCAGTCTGTCCCCTCTGCCACTTAGACTCACCATCACCCAGTTCAGGGAAGCCTACTGGCAGAACAGTAAGCAGCAGAAAGGAGTGGAAGACTTTCTTGTTATCAGGTTAGCTCTTGGAAACCACTCACCACAGGCACAGTACAAGTGAGGGGGCAGGACTGAGGCAGCTCACATTGGTGTAGGTTATGGTTGTGGTGGCAGGGCAGGCAGCCCACACCTCCCTATAAACCTAACTCTTGATGGATTCCACATCAGGAATTTGGCTAACACACCCACAGTTGGTGTAAGCAGAAAGGATCACAACTCTTATCTTCCCCTGAGCCATGCTGGCTGTATGAGGAAGGAGTGACTGAGAGCCCTAACTCTAAGGAAATGGCGAGATGTAAAAATCAGTGAAAGTATCTGAAGAGCAGCCAGCTCCTGAGCACTGGTCCCAGCTAGGAAAGCAAAGACCTTACTTCACCTTGCTTTTGCAGCAATGAAGCCCCAATAAGCATTTGCAGCAGCACACAGTTCTAGCCTCCCCATTTCGGATCTGTTTTTATTCATCAGACTTTCCACATGGTAATCCTAGAAGAGCAATTATAATGCAATACTTTCAGCATCAAGTTGGAGAGGACTAATTTGTGGCCACAGCTGTGGCCTGTTATCTGTACTTCATCACTCCAGTTCAGCACAACATAAACTCCATAATTCTTCAAACCCCTACATGCTTCTACACCACAACAGCAATTAATTTGTCTCTGCCATCCTATACCATTAAAACAAAACTGTAACGCACCTCAACCTGAAAAAAGTTCAGTCCCAGCCCTACACAACCTCTTCATAATTTAAAGAGGAGCTCCACAACTGCAGCATTTAAGAATTAGGACTTTTGTCAGAAATTATCTTTATTCATGTGCTTATTTTCAAAGGATACGGGTAGATCGGACAATAGCACCCTCTCCATTAGCTCAACTTTTTAAGTCACAAAAAAAAAAGTTTTTGTCCTAAGGTCAAAGTATAAAAATAAAACTTACTGAACTGTTTTCATATTTCTCTTGACATGGAGAATAAAAATCAGAACTAACCCACTATAAAGAACTTAAGATTAAGTGGTAGTTTTAAAGATAATTCCAGCTAAGATACATCACCCTATAAATCTGTGCATAGGGAATTCATTTGATAATGCCCTCATTATGTGAGCACAGCCCTTTAATACTTTTAGTTAAAGCTCTTCCTGATAACACAGTAATTGACTTTTCATATTACGAAAAGAGGGTTTCCTTTCTGTCATTTGAAAAAAAGTTAATGGCTTTTACAACTCCACCCAATATTAAAATAACATTCATTAGCTGTAATAACAATTCCTAGTTACACCATAAACAGATACCTCACTTCAAAGCAAAGATAATTTTAAACTTCAAGTGACCGAGGTTTTAATCAAAAAGAAAATTCACATTCAAGTCACTCCAGCTCTATTTAAACATCTCTTCCCTCAGCTTTCTTAGTTCCATTCTCACCTCTTGGAAGCAAGCATAGTTCATATTAGCTCACTTATATTCCATAAGGAGTATAGGACAGAATGGCTTTGATATTCCTCTTAGCAATAAGACTAAGCCACATGCAGGTTTCTAAGCAGCAACACACCATTTTCAAAAGAAAACTGGATTTCATGAAGTAATTAAATACCCCGTGCATGTGTCACAGCCATACCACTCAATAAGCTCAGTGATTTAAGAGTGAGCTCAGAAAACAGACCCTGCAATAGGAAAAAGCCTAAATACAGCACACATCCCTTTGTGTAAAAGCCCTCTCAGGGAAGGAGGAAAAAAAATTAAAAAAGCAAACCACAATTGCATGGCATAGCAGCCTAGAAGACAACAACCTAAGGGCCAGCCAGCCTGGGATAAGAAGGCATTGGCTTTCAACCTTACGCACAGCATATCTCCCTCGGCCTGCGGTCTCAACACCATTGTGCAGTTGGAAGCCACCCTCTCCTAACCGGTGTGCTCTGCTCTCCTTCACGGTGCTGACCTGGATCTTGAGCTTCATGTCTCCTGGTAGCTGAAGATACTGCCACTACACCTCTAATATGAAAGCATCTCCTGTTCCCTTCCACTTGCCCCCAGGACTGAGAGGGAACTAAAGAACAGGTTGGTTCCCCACACGCACCCCAACACCAAAGCCACTGGCCAAAGCCTGGACCCAAGAACCAGAGCTAACCACCATGCCAGCAGTACCCAAATAAGAAGCCATGAAGCTAGTTTTTGTTTCGTTCCTCCACTGAAAAGATTTGTGAGTCTAGTTAACATCAATATTTTTCTCATCTGCACCACTCGGAAGAAATAATAATAACAAAAAAAAAAAAACACTGAAGCCCTAACAGTGCTCCAGCTCTTCGTATCACTCCAACATGCAGAGTGATGTCCCCATGCAATAGAAGACAGCAACATTAATACATTCAGTACATAATAGGCTTTACACAGCTTTACAAAGTATTAAGGCATAGCCTCCAAGTTCAGTGGACCTCTACAAGTTTTCCTGAGGCTTAACCAAAGAACAAATGCAGCAAAGTCCGAATGAGCAAGCATCTCAGTTGCAACAATCTTCAAAATAATTCTTGCTAGCTTTCCTGCAGGCCTTTTTCAAATTATTTGTGCAAGACAGTGTATGCTTTCCAGATTTTCCTTTCCACTCTGCTGGGATAGGTGGATTATAAAGGAACATAATCACAGTTTGCTATCCTCAGTACCTAAATTGGAATGAAAAACTATTTTCCTCAGCTTGAATGCATCATCTTCACTATAACCATGACTGTTTAAATCCTGTTGCTTTAAAAGAATAAGATGTATATTGTTTTGTTAAATAGTTTTACGTGACAATTTGAAATGAAATATAGCTAAATGCATACTGCTTTGTACCAGAGCAAACTCACATGGGTAACCAATTAAAACAAAATCTAAAAGAAACAACCATTTATCTGTGGAGATTAAAAGAAACAAAACACCAACAACCTTCCAAAAACAAGCCTCGGCTCATAGTTGGAATACATAACAAATTAATGATATTCCAAAAAAAATGAGATTCAGAAATAATAGTTTTACTGCACATTGTAAAGTACATCTCCGTGTTTTACAGACCTTCTGTTGACTCACTCCTTCCCACAGATGACAGCCTTCTTTCCTCTTTTGCTTTATCATCGCGCCCTTTACTCTGCAGATAACTACCCTTTCCTGTCAGACACATACCTATGCAAGTTCAAAGATATATTCGCTAACTTGAATTTAGCTTTGAAATCTGCTGCTTGCACTTCATGATAGAAAATTTTTGCAACTAAAATTGTTTACCTACTCCGGCTACATAACAATTAGACTAACAAGAGTTATTACCTCTGTGAACAAATGTGGTTTTTTTGTTGTTGTTTTTTATTTTGTTTTGTTTTGTTTTTTTTAATGCAGTCATTTAGCTTCATGAGCTCAGGCTTTCAGAGTAACATCAGGAGTTGATATTTGCAATAAAGCCCCAGGAGTTGGTATCACTGCTAACTTTGTGACCTCAAATATCTCAATAGACTTTCCGGGAAGTTCTGGAACTTGCCAGTTTACGTGTTACTGACGTATACTGTTAGGCATGCAAATATGAATCATTGCCTAGGTACAACCAAATTCTGTGATTTGCCCATGGGCTTATGCTCACTGCAACAATTTCAGGGCTGATTTGCTCAGCATCCCAGTACTCCCTTCCACAAAACTACTGATCCAAGCCCATTCACAATAGAAACCCATGAAAACTGAACAGCTGAGGAACAGAGGTTCAGGGCACAGACCCAGAGCAGAGATCAACGTATCTTTTTATTTGGCAGTCTCTCTATATTTTGATAAAACTTGAAGGACCTCATGCATCCTGAAGGGTCCTACCACGTAGGAGGAGGAATACGTTAACTGCCCAACATACCATCTACTTGCATGCAACGTTGCAAAGTGGCAGCCCGTAATGCATTCCTGCCCTGGTAGATCCTAGTGCAGATTATCAGCATGAACTCTGCTGATAAGACCTTCACCGAGGTCATGCAGAAAGTGACTGGCAGAGTTTAAAGTAGAAAATATGAAGAAAAACTCTTTCCCATTGGTTTCCAGGAGGAAAGATTTCAGCACTCAACTCCTTAATTCAAGGCTTCTGCTACAGCTGTAAGAGCAGCTTCTCACATACACAGCAAGCAGTGCAGGAATCAAGAAAGATACAAAAGGAGACCAACTAACTACTGAAATGTGCTAAGTCTTTATTTCTTTAAGATATTGCATAGATTCTGAAGATGACTAAGAATTTTATTCATGAAAAATCTACCCCAAATAACTCAAAGAACATTCAGCGTGGGAGGTTCTTTTGCAAAAATTAAATAGCAATTGTGATAAAGTAGTATCTTGTGTCGTTACCAAAGAATTTACATTTTGCTCATGCTCTTACCTAACTGCGTATAGCCAGGAACCATACACAACAGATACCAGCCAAGTTGTTATTTCAAAATGTAGAGTTATTTAAGAAAAAAGGAGGGGAGCAAAAGGAAGGTTGATTTTAAAAACAATCTTAGGGCAAAATTTTCATTTTGGAGGTATCCAATAGATCTCACTTCTAGTTGATATCAGCTGACGATCCACACGGAGCCAGTTTTAGCTAGCATTTTCTGAAATATTGCTAAGTACAGAGCATTTTGGATCAATTTGTACTTGAACTACGTATCACTGAGTTACCTGTACCCGTAGCAAATGCCTCGTGATTTGAAACCTTGTGCCTCAGAAGACTTGCCAGAAGACAACAAAGGCTATTGGCACAAACCAGTATTTGCTACAGAATTTGTAAAGTATGCTTTTAGGAATTCTCTCATTCTCCCTCAGCTTTGCTATATCCACAGGAACGTGATTTTAGTAAGTGAAGCCGTGAGTCCTTTCCTTTCAAGACCACCATCTAGATGTTTCATAAACATCAGCACACCAACAATTACTCTTCCAATACTGTCATTAAAGTATGTATATTTTTTCAGGATCTCAGTTTTCAAAGCTGTTGATAACTTAGAAATCAAACTAAAGAAAAACTTAAAAGAAACCTTGAAAACCTTATTATACACACTGGGTAGTTAAAATAACTGGCTTTTAAGGGGCTCAGCATTACTACCAAAACTACTGTCCCTTAAGCATTCAGCTTAGGGTTGAGGGCGTAATACTTACTTGCTGTCTTACTTCTGTAAATCCAAAAGAAAAAAGTATATCATGGCTATATCCTGGTTTCTTTTTAAGATGTATAAAATCAGTTCTCCTATTTCAAATGTCTTTTGCTTAACAGTAAAACAATACATTTGTTCAGTTGAGATTAAACACTGTCCTAAACTGATGGAGTTAGACAATGTGCTATTATGCTTCAAAGTCACATGTAGCACATATTAAATGAAACGTCAGAAAAGTAAGGCATTTAAATGCATATTTGACATACTTTTTGCAACTCAGTATGTTTCACTTCTCAATGGGGCTGTGGGTGGGAGAGGAAAAGGTTGGTTTATTATGGATTTCAGTGTAAAGGCATCGCTTGGCAATTCAAATCATCAGATGCTACAACTGCCCACTGCTAGATCTTGCCACGTTCAGGAAAACTACGTGCCAGAAATCATCATGCTGAGTATCCAGAGGGAGCCCTTACAATCACTGTCTGTATGCTCAGATAGCAACATTATACAGCCCTCATGCTGTAATGCCAACATGAGTAATTTCTGAGGAAACTTTCAAGCCATTCATTCTTGTTTGTGCATAACAACATTTACTATTCCCAAGTACCCCATGTCACTGGATTTACATCAAGCCTTGAACAATGAAGCAAAAGTAGTGTCTTTTGAAAGGTCCAAAACTGCTGCTGCCATTTTGTAAACTAACTTCTACACTACTAGGTTCTGGTCAGTCAAAGCAAGGTTTCTCTCACATTTTGTCTCCAACTCTCTAAGGGGGAAAAAGTATTTACCACCTCTTGATTAATTTGATTATACTTTCCTCATGTAAAATTCCGTGTTAAAAAAAAATACAAAGCACACTTTAATATTACATTAATAAACTAGGCCAGATGTAGATGTCTGAATTCCACATACATTAAACCTACAGTTTGATCGTCTCCATCACAATTTCATTTAAAAAAATAGCTATATTCATGAGCAAAGTTCCTGAAAACCATTGATTTTCCCCAGCTCCATTCTCATTCTTACACTAATGAACAAAGCCAAAGACAAATTTTAGATTTCCATTTGGATGCTAACCAAGGACCATCACAAAGATGTTATTTACCATTTCTCACATAGAGGGCTCTTAGTCTCTTCTCGAAGATGTTAAAATCAGTATCATTAATTTATAAATGAAGGATCTGAGACCCAGAGGACTGAACCGGGTAATATAAGTTAGCAGAGAGAGCTAGTCAACGTGATCATGGTACTGCACAAGAAATACAATCCTTGAATTTACACTAAACTAGCTACTCTCTTCTACAGCTCATCTGAACGTCTCCATTTGCCTACAAGAAAATAGTGGAAGTAAATTCAGATAAATGTTACTAAAAGCAGATTAATAAAACAACATTAAACTTTTAGAGCCATTCAGTTAAAATTTAAATGCTTTTAATTTGATTTAATGTACTTCACCGAGGAGCTAAATGAGCTAAAACCACTTAAGTTGCACTTAAAAGCTCTTGCACAGAACTACTCTGTAATTTTAAATGTTCCATTTCCAAAGTGAACCTTAATGCAGATTAATTTTTCCAAGTGTTAGTATGGTGACAAGCTCTCTGCATACGCTAAAGGTCACTTTTTCAAAGAAGGTGAACAACCTTATATGTAGCATAATAGATGGAGATTACTGATGATTTGCTGCAGACCTATAAATTCACCTCAGACTATGACACACCAATTTCCCACTTACCTACCCTCAAGTAACAGAATTCAGATCACCTTGATCTGAGGTTAAATGTTACCCACCTACTAGAAATCAAATCTTCATTTTTGAGCTTGTAGCAAAAAACAGTTTCAAACTCAGTCTCAACCAGAATTCTCAGTTTTATTGTCTCTTAAATCTGAAGGGAAGATTTCACACAAAACAGCTAGTCTTTCATTTACTAATGTGAAGATTGGTTGTCTACAGAAGGATTAGATTTTGCTTGTTTAATTTCACATATATGTCTTCATTTCAGTTGATTGAAACGCTCTTCCTTCGGAAGCAGTTTTCCAGATTTCCTTGTGACTAGATGATATGTAGCAGGAGGTTCCTTGAGGGCATAAGAAGTAGGCTGATTCTTCTGTGGGCAAAGCTTCCCCACATCCATAAAAACTGCATGTGTAAAACCCTTCACCAAGATGACCATGCATGAGAGTCAGCAACCAGCCCACAAACTCCTTTGTAAAATCACAGAAGGACTCTGCCTTTCAGTTCAGAACATTTAGTAGTACACAACCAGATCTGGAGATGTAGTTCTTCCTAACATTGTCTTTCCACCCAACAGCTGCTACTCCATAGCAAAGCCATAGAAACTGTTCTGCAGGTCAGGTCCTGCATGCAGCCCAACAACCACCTCACCCAACCTACACATCAACATCCTGGAAGGTGGTGGCCCAGGGGAATGAGTCAGCAGCCAGAGTTGGAGGGGAAGGCAAGTAGACCCAACCATGGAAGTGCAGGAACTAGTGTATGGTTAAGTTGGTGTTTGACATCTTGGTCTTGCTGGGGAGGAGAACAACAACAACAAACACCACACACATTCCTAATATTGTCAACTAATGGAAGTAAAATAAATATAAAATTAAAAGAGGTTGCATAATTCATACAAGTCAGCATGCAAAAGTAAATCAGACTCTTCTATAGCCTGAAACCTAACCTGTTAGCTTGTGCAGAAGACTATGAACTGTTTTTGCTGAGATTTTAGCTTAAATTAGTCAAATTAAGAACCCACCCTTTTTCATAGTTAATTCAAGGCTATAGATGAAACCAGAAATGCATCTCCTCCCACTCCTATCACCCACCTCCACAGAAAAATATTTAAATAGCAGAGATTTGTAATCTAGAACAAAGAGCAATATTCTATTAAGTATCAGCCTATTTAAATAAAACTCTCTCCAGCTTAAATGCATTCTGAAATGCCTCCTCACTGCTTTGTTATTTACTTGATGTGTCACACTAGGTCTCTCAAACATTAGGATACATTTTTTATGAATACAAGTCTGTAATAATAGATTTAAGGTATTTATAATTTCAAATAATTGCCTGACTGTCTTCTGAGTATCAGTAAAATATTCTGTAGCTACATAGCTGACTTTTTGTTACAGCTTCATTACCTAAAGAATTCTCTACTGTTTGGAAGTCCCAGAATTCCTGATCATTTTAACTGAACACAAATAATCTCTTTCCCACGAACTTCTTATGTGGGCCATTACTACAGAACTAAATCTCACAACCCGATGTATTTATGCTCACGATATCCACCTTAGATAGCAATACCAGACAGCACTAGTTACTACATCAAGAGAAAAATCTGTTAGGTAATCACGTACACCAGAAGCATACAAAAGCTTAAAATATAGGATCAGCAATTGAATAGAGCTGCACAAAAATGTGCAAGCAATATAAACACAATGTGAAGTGCGTTCACTCCGTGCCTGTTAAGCATAACCAGGAACTAAATCTGGGGTGAAATGAGGATAAAAATATGCCATTTAACTGAACACATACAAGGTGATAACCCAGACAAACCAAACTTCTTTTTTCCATCATAAATCTGGAATGACTGAATAAACTGTAGTGAAACAGAGATGAGTAGCTCACCCAGCTAATGGGATGTGTGCAGTATAATGTGTTACAGGAGCAGCCAGAAGCATTCGCTGCACAGAATGAAGTATTCGTGAGTACTTTGGTCACATCAAGAGGGACTTTTGAACCTTGTGAACTATTATTCCTTCTACAATAACTAACCAGGCCCTCTTTCCTGATGTGAAGCTTCCAGATTAAGCTTGGAGCACATTCACTTGCCATGTAATGTGGTTGCAGTTGTAGCATCCTGAGTTGCCAGTTCAGCGCAGACTGACCTTCCTCCCAACAGGCTTTTCACAGTGAGCACTGACCCAGGCTCCAGCAGAACAAGAAGACAGACAGCAATAGCAGATCAATTAGAAAGCAGCAGAAATGCCCTAGCACTTGGGAGATAAGGGCAGGGAGATCAGACAGCTCCCCAGCAGCAACGACCCTGAAGGGGCCAAGAACAGATGGCTTCAGAGTTTTAATGGGCTGCAAAAGGTAAGATACAGTACCATCCAAACAGCACAGGACTGACAATATCGTTAACCTCAATGTAATAACCAATCTCAAAAAAAAAAAAAAAAGCAAGAATGACCAAAAAAACAACCCAAAACTGTAATAAAATCTACTTAAGTGTCTGATTCAAAGTAGTTTTCAGATGCCTGACTGCATTGTGTAAACACTCCTTTGCAGTGGGGAGAAAAATTGGGATTTGTAAAGAACAAGGATGTGATTTTTGTAAAAACAGAGTATTATATAGATATATATCCAACCCCCAATGGTAGGGGGGCTGGAATTAGAAGATCTTTAAGGTCCCTCCCAACCCATACGATTCTATGATAAATTATTTGATTTTCTATTTATCGAGTACTTGTAAAAGTGTTCAGTGTTATCTAAGTTAAACAGAAAATGTCGTCTTCTGTAAGAAACTAACCATCTAACTGACAGGAGGGAATAGAGAAGATGCAGTGAGAACGCCAAGATGAAGGATGAATATTTTGATTCCTTTGCATTTGATTGCTTCCTGTTTGCACATCTGAGCCAGTGTTCTTGCTACAAGTTGGCTGACACGTGGGCAAGTGTTTCAGAGCAGACTATTGGTAAGGCACTTCAGAAGCAGAAGTAGCACAGAGAAAGCCAAAGTCAAGACAAGGCAAAAAAGACAAATTTGGAATCACTATTAGCACAGGGAAGAGAAGCATGAAGGATGAATTAAGTAATCTGAAAAGAGCTGAGGATAAGAAAATAAAGCTGCAGGAACTTGACACTTAGAACACAGTTAATAGAGAGCCGCTGTAAGAACTTGCAGCTAATGCTGATGTAATGAGAGGAAGATAGACCAGAGCTACCCAGCTCTGCAGTATGGTTAGAATAACCGTCATGGCTATTCAGGAGACCTACCTGATGAAGGCAGGCAATGAAGGAATACAGTACCTTCTGTTTAAAGTGAGAGAAACAGTAATGCAGTCAGGGGAAAAAAAGATGAGCAGGTTTTTTTTGTTTTGTTTTGTTTTAAAGCCAATCTCTCAAGACTTCAGAGCACATTCATTACTAGAAGACCAACATGTCACATCTCTTTATAAAAAGTTTGTGAGTATACTAGCCAAGAGTTATTTTGGCAATGTAAAAACACTGCTGTCACATATGGGCTTCATACAAATGAGTTATTGTTTTCTTAATAAATGTGCTTTTTCCCCCAAAGAAATTCTCAACCTATGCTAGCCCTCAAATTTATTTTTCTTTCTCCTCACCTACAAATATGAGACAGAATAAGACATTGTTTGTTTGTTTTCTTTACTTGATAGGAGACTAATTTTTTCTCCAGTTTGGTGGTACTCCAAGTGAAAAGGACAGCAGATACACTTTTGGCAACTGTACAGGGTGTTGTATTTTTTTCCCCCATAAAACACTTCACTGTGCCAGCTTTCTGTGAGTAACCCCAGAAATAATATACTTTTTCTGACACATGACAGCAGTGCAGTTAGTAAATAAATTAGACCCATATGAAAATGTGATTCATGTGCAGTGTCATTACTCCAAAGAATAAGGTGGTGCATGGCTATCAGAGGTCATCCTATACACAAACCTTTAAATGAAAATTCTTTCCCCAGACTTTTGCAAAGCTCTTTTTTCAGCTCTTCAACACTTAACAGTCACTGCGCAAAACTTTCAAGCCACATAAGAATCCCTCTTGCAAGGAAGCATGAAGGTCCAGCACAAAGCTGATCAGACAGAACAGCATCCTCATGACACCTCACACATGGACAGAGTAAGAGGCATCAGTGGTTTCACTGCAACCATACGAAAACAAAATGAGTTTGAGAGGTTTCAGATAATTATCTTTTTTTTTTTTGCATAAAGAACAGGAAGACACAAACAGGCATAAAAATCTAGTATGGAAGCAACACTTTCACCACAAGACATATAAATGACTGTTTCCTCCTAAGTCTGGCTACAGTACAAAAAGTTTGTAATGTGCACGCATATCATAGTTTGCACTGAGGATGAGGATTTGATAGCTAGCCTAGTTCAAATACTAAAATACTTAAGTCAGCATTGCCTGCCATGTCGTGCAAGTGCCCTCAGTCAGCATACATAAAGGATCACCCTGCTGAAGGCTTTTCACACCGAGATCTCACACACATATTCAGAGTAAGTAGCTATTGCTGGCACCATCAGCCAGAACACACACATGCCTGTGATTTTTCCACAAATTGATGTCACATCCAGAACGAGTGAATTTCAAGATGCCATACGCCACACAAAGAAGAAGTTTATTAATACCAACCCTTTTTTCTTCCCCCTTCTCTCCCACACGTCAGCAGTTACAGGTCCAGATCTAGAAGATGAAGGGGATTACTGCAGAAAGCCAAAGAGCTTGGCAGTATAACCAGACTGGGAGTAGGAAGCCAGGCAGATGCAGAAGACCTGGCCTGACACAGCTTCTGACCCACTTTATCAGCTTGGCCATGCTGCTTTCCTTCTTGGTGCTGCTGCTCCTCTCCGTCTCTGTACGAGCTTACACAATTAGGCTGAAATCTTCAGGGCAGCAACTGCCTCTCCCCATGCTTGGCGAGCAACAGCTTATAGGCTTGACTCATAGCTTAGTGAAAGAGAGGGGCTGATTTTACTCGGATCTACCATGCCAAGAATAAAACCATCTTTTCACTTAAATAATGAAGAGTACACACAGTTCAACCCGTCAGTATTCTTTAAAAATATGTACAGCTGGAAGAGTGGCATGTTGCTCTCATTCACAAGTTTGCTGTATCCATATTGACAACCACGATCTCCTCACAAGGTCTATTTGGGGAGACATTGCTCCCAGGGTCTGTGTTTTCAGTCCCTGTCCTCTTTTCCCCCGCCTCTCCTGCTTTATTGCCTCCTCCAGTATAGCCCCTCAGTCACGTCAGGCAAACTATTTGTGGTGTGGCACAGGAAGCTGGTCCAAGTCTCAAGTGAGCAGAAAAAAATCGCCTGAAGAAAAACAAACATTTTATTTTTAACCTGGATCCATTCCCTGACTGAGCTTATTCCCCACCACAACAGGTGTATCAACACACCTGAGGAAGACGTGGAGCAAGTGAGGCTGCAGCTATTCCTGAAAGAGATGAATGTATCCATTACAGTGGCAGGAAGGGTTTTAAAATATTAGTAGTAGAGTAGGGGGGTCTTGCACTGGGGAACTCTTCAAACATCACAAAACAGACTAAATACACATTCCTTATGTTTTTCACAGTTTCCTTTGCCAGTTTGGCTAATTATATGATATTTAAGTTTAAACATATGTTGCCTCCCTTGCAGTGAATCCTCTCCTCCTACATGATACAGCAGTGAAGTCATCTTGCTGACTTCAAGCCGAATCCTGCACCTTCTCACGTAGGTGGGCATTTTTAGTTCATCTGGAAAGCCATCCAGCTCCAAGAGTGCAATAATTCTTGTTGCAAGAAGCCACCAGCCCAGGTATCCCAAAACACACCATCCAGGTGCCATATATTAAAGAACGAGCATAACTTCCACTATCCCAGACATCTGGTTCTTAAAACCTAGAAGACGCTCAGGACACATCTGCATTGGAGGGAAAGGTGAACCAGCAGACCAGAGGCTTTTACTCTCCTTCCCTCTATACCATCAGCAATTCACTTGAAGATATTTGAGATTTATTTTTTTTTTAAACCACAACACACAAGAGAAGAAAATTCCAAATGGAAGGAAGTGGCAAAATAGTAAGCCAAAAGAAGTATTTAGAGGAAGAAAAAATCTTGCAGGCCTTTACGAACCATCATGTACTGCTGACAGGAAAATCTTTGTTATTGCATTCCACATTATGAGTACCTTGAGTAAGAGGAGCAGCAGCATACACCACAATAGCTGCGTTTCATTAGCTTAGCAGAGCAGAGGATTTAAAGGGAAAAGACAGCAGCTGAAAATAATTGCATTAAATTAATATTAACCCACAAACCCAGAAGAGGCATATAATATGCAGGATGACTGCAGAAGCAGTAACTCAGAATTAATGTCTGTAGAAGACGAATAATCCCACTCTTGGAACTCTAACTGGGATTCAGAATCCTAAAGAAAGAAAGTTCACCCCAAACAGTGTTCCCCAGAGAGGAAAATAAGGAAGGAAAGGAAAACATGGCCTAGTTAAAGATATCAGTAGGTAGGAAACACAGACTGCAAAATTATGTGATTCCCAAAGGACTAACATTTTTATGGTTTATACACACATTCCCACACATTCCTTCTCAAAAAAGGACTTAGAAAATAAATCTGATTTTAAAAACTATAAATGAAACAGACCTGTGAGAATTTAAACACTTAACGGCAGAAGAGAACAAAACCTCCAAGACTGGAGCAAAAATGGCAGTCAAGTTTGGAGTGGGCTAAAACACAGCCAGAAATGACAACTGTAATTCAATCTGTGGATGTACTTTACAACAGTCTTGATGCCACATGGGCTTAGAAAAGAACAGCATCACTAAAAAAGGTGCTTAATAAATTAAACTGTTGGAACAGAGAGGCACTTCACAATCTTGAAGAAGTGTGCTTTCCTCAAGTTGAAGAAGGAAGTTATGCTAAGTTTGGGAAGGGACTTAACTATTTCAAATATATAAGTAAATAATATTAAAGATGTCAAGTTACAGCACCCATTCATTTCATCTAGGAACAGGTATCAGAAGTAAGCAATGATGTTACAGGTAGGAAGGAATAACAAAACTCCCCAGTTCTTTCTCCCAGTTACAGCTGGAAAAGACACAACCTGGTTAGACCCTTGGCTAACTGTGAATCAGAAGGAAAAAGCAATCCACAAAATGAGGTCTGAGGAAAGTCGTGGCAGAAGTTACCACATGACCACCAGAACTGATGCCTGGTTAGCCACTTGCCATCTGAATTTACATGGCTTCCCCAGTTGGAGATGAGTAATAAATTCTAGAGAATAAGCAAGCCAGCATTTGGAAACAATTAACATCCCATTTTCCTTAACCATCATGTTCAGGGAAGTTTTTACTTCCCTTCCACAACTCTGCAGGACTAAGTCTAATCTGTGGACTTTACAGTTAAAGCAAAAACTAAGCAGCAAGGTGTTCATGCTGTAGGGTGTTTAAGTTCCAACAGATTCCTTATCAAGCACATAAAAATAATTTGTAATCCATCTTTACCAAGCAGAAAAAAAATACTTTTTAGTTGGGCTTCCCAACAAAGCAAGTTCTTATAACACTTCATCTGTATTTGTCTACCATCTGGACAGCACTATCCCATATGGACCCACAGTAACGTTTTTTTCAGGTTTCTGTTGTCTCTTTCATCAGCAGTATCACTCCCCAGTTCTGCTCTTTCACTGACTGACCAGCACAGAACTGCCTGAAAATGAATAGAGCTTTAATTAAAGTCTTGAAACTTACGTTTAAAGCAAGTGTTCCCAAATATTTTTATTTGAACATTGATGAAAATTTTAGAGAAGCCTGAATCTCACTTAACTGGAAGCCCCTTTATAACTAGTCTGACAGCGAAGCTTTGTGAACAAGAGAAAAAAAAAGAAAAAAAAAATCAAATCCTACACATTTCAGGGTACAAGACAGGTAAGTTGTGAGATGGCAATCTGCTTTTTGCAGAAGTTTTGGCTTTCAGGCTTTTCATATCATTTCTCTTAAAGAAGTGAGAGATTCCATTTCTCATGTATCTATGTAAGCCAGCAAAGCAAACACCTTCTCTGTGAGCAGCAAGGTTAAGGCATACTGACCTGAATCCCCGCTGTAAGTTTTCAGCTGTTTAATAAGGCTCGCATTCGAGTCTTCCCCTTGCAGTTTCTGCTCCATCTAGTTTCCTGCTTTCCTCAAACTTGTCTGCACTTTTTATCTTTGAGACTTCTACTGTTCTGCTGACTTGGCTTGAATCAGACAACAATTTACAAGTTACTGGAGAAGGGAAGGGGAAAAGACACAAATCCCACCCGTACAAGCAATAGACTGTTGCTATTTCTAAGTGTACCAAGGTAAAAATTGAGAGGGTGGGAGGATGACCTGACTTCTGGAACAGAAGCCCTTCTTGCTCTCCACACCTAACAGAACATTTCACCTGCATAAATCCATTCCAAAGCTTTGGCTTACAAATGTTGGAAATGTTAAGCAACGAAGAATTAAACCTGATGCTGTCTTCCATGTATGATTTCAGTTAACATTTCCATTTCATTGTACAAGACCTACTTCCAGTCCCAGTGAAATACAGCATTTATTACCATCCTTAGCTTTTCTGAGTTTTTCAAATAAATAGAATAGTTCAGTTGGAAGGGACCTTCAAAGATCATCTAGCCCAAGTGCCTGACCACTTCAGGGCTAACCAGAGGTACATTATTGAGGGCATTGTCCAAATGCCTCTTGAACACTGACAGGCATGGGGCATCAACCATTTCTAGGAAGCCCATTTCGGTGTCTGACCATCCTCACAGTAAAGAAATTGTTCCTTTTATATAATCCAAAGCTTTGTGCCATTCCCACGTGTCCTGTCTTCGGTGACCAGGGAGCAAAGACCAACACCTCTCTCCAGTCTTCCCCTCCTCAGGACATTGCAGAGAGCAGTGAGGTCTCCTCTCAGCCTTCTCTTCTCCAGGCTAGACAACCCAAGCGTCCTCAGCCTCTCCTCCCAGGACAGGCCTTCCAGCCATTTTACCAGCTTTGTTGCCTTCTTCTGGGCACTTTCAAGTACCTTTACATCCTTTTTATACTGTGGAGCCCAGAACTGTACATGGTACTCAAGGTGAGGCCACATCAAGGCTAAATATAGCGGGAGAATCACTTCTTTGGACCAGTTGACTATTCTGTGAATATCCGAAGTTAAAAAAAAAAAAATCTATAGCTGTTCTAACAATCTGTAAGTTGTTCTTCCATTTCCAACAGTTATTTGCATAGCCAGTCTCTCATCTAATCTTTCATTTCCCAGTTACATAAGTCCACACACAAAATGAGAACAGTAAATCAAATGACGCGCTTGGCAGGCTCGTGTTGGTGTGATGACAGCGAGATCCTGGAGCAGCACAGGCCTCTTGTGAAGAAGGGTCATGGAGTTCCTGGGCAGTTTCTGTAACCATCATCTGACCAAATGAGCAATACTGAGACAGACACGGCCCTTGGTGGAAACTGGCTGTCAACTGGTGAACACCCAGGGAGGGGACGGAGTTGGCATCCAAAGCTCCACGTGTCACACTATATGGCCTGTCCATGTCACCGCATTAACAGGACCAGTGAGCTTTTTAATCTCATCACATCATTAAGCACAGAGGTGAAAATGAGAAGTGGGGGTGCAGAGCGCCTGCTAAGGTAAGCTTGCGCACACCATTTTGTTTCTCAGGTTTTTAGTTTCCTGACTGAAAACATAAAAGGTATTATTAGGTAGAAAAACAAGCTATTGTTTAGGAAAGGTGTACTTGACCCAAGTGGGATGACAAAAGGATTACTTAAAATGTTTGTGATTCATCACAGTTCAATAACTTTGCATGAATGCTAAAGCACTTCAGAGAGGTAGAAAAGCTTGTGCAGGTGCAACAGGAGCGATGAGTCAGTTATTGCAGAGCTGCTGGATTCAGTCAAGGCCGTGGCGCTGAGGAGCCCCTGTGTGGCACAGAAGGGGCTGCCAGCAACTCCCCACAGACCGGTCATATTTAGACAACAAGCTATAAATGCAGACATTACTCTTCTCTCTCCATGTTTAGCTTGCCTCCATGGTAAAATTTACAAGCATGCTGCATGTAACTGAGTCAATGTGGTTCCTCTCCAGGAGCAAGCATAAGAAAAGAACCCAGGTTAATCCAAAATCATCTAAATTCTCAACTAAACAGTAACTCACTGCTTCTCCTCTTCCAGATCTTCTGAAAAGAACTTTTGAAATCCCCCCTCTCCATATATACACCTGTTTAATTTAATTCATCTTCAGCCTTCAAGAAAATACACTATTATCCCTTAATTACAAAGGATGCTCAGTCCTTAAAACAGGCCCCCCCATGCACATGCATGTGGATATAAAAGCCAAATGTTTTGACTTAAAGAATGTTTCTTGAATACAAATTACCATCTGTCTCCTACATATTAAAAATCTTCACAGAAAAACTTCCCAAGTTCTTTAGAAAGTAGCTATTGTCAGAAGCGTAACTGCAAAAGACTGATACTTCCCACTCAGCTGATCTGACCCATGCATTCATTTTCTCCACCACTATTCATGCTTATACTGGGGAAAAAAAAAAAGAATATGACCATGTCTTCCTTGGTTTGTGCAGAATCAAAAGGATTATTTACACACAGACACAAACACAAAAAGAGAGAAATGAAACTTAAGGACGTTTCACTTTAATCTAATGGGAATAAGAATCCTTCCTGTCTTCACACACGCACCCCTACCTTAAAAGACCCACAATAATCTAGGATTGGCCTTAAAAGCTCAAGAGCTTCCTAGCTCAAGACCTTCCTTACTCCCACTGCAGCCTTATGGTAGACAGCCTACAGAGCTGCCTGCTGAGGACTCAGACAGGCTCTGCAACAGCAGACAGAAAGATGGGGTGGAGGGAGGAAAAAAATAAATGAAAGCACAGTTACAGTTCTGAGAATGGCCACTGTGTATGGCTCCTGACCTGCAGGGCAATGAGCTGCAACAGGGCTTCACCATCATCCCCAAGAAGATGCAAAGGTTGTTAAAGAACATGTTATGGTCCTGCCCTGTCACCAGCTAGAGATTTTACACCTGGTTGGACAATCTATTATATATAAATAAGCACACATTAACTCTTAAGGAGAAATGGTGTTGCTGAGGAGTATTTACCTGATGACTGTGTAATTAGATATCACTCTTCCTTTTGTCAGAACCAGAAATAAGGTATGCTACAACCCAGCAATATTCTAGCTCAATTTCCATACACCTTACAGACTAAGCTTGTGTGGCCAAGTCTAGGTAGAAATAGACTAACATAATTTTGCATCACATTTGAATTACTGAACTAAAACATTAGGGATCACCAACTCCCTCTCCCAGGCTTAATCTGCAGAAGAGACTTTGCCCAAACAAACTGGCCAGTCCCTTCCCCTGCTCCTGTCGGGCCTCCTAACACTTTCTTCTTCTGCTTTATTTCTCCTTCCTCCTCCTTCATTTAACCTTTACTGTTGTCAGAAGTTTTAAGGAACACACACGATTATTTAGATGTTTCTCTGCTATGCCAAGTTCTGCCTCTCACTACCAGCCCTAGCATCCCCCAGCCTCCGCCAGCTACATGCCATTCCTTCAGGAAGGGTACCTTCTGCTGACAGTGTCGGAGGCCAGGAAGGCTTCCGGCAGCACAGCTCCAGCAAAGAGCCCGAAAATTAGCAGCCTTGGGTTTTCCAAGAGAAGATAAGGAAGTCCAAGACATGGTTTTAAAACGGAGAATAAAAAATGCCGCTGGCGCTGACAATTATGAAACAGAAGAAAAAACACAAGTTTCTCCCCTTCCAAAAGGGCTGGCAGCATACAAGGGCATTCACCAGCAGTGAGCACCTGCTCCTCTTACATACACAAAAATACACTGCAACAAAGGAAGAGACATTACGCCATGAAATCCATAGACCCACAGACATCCAATAACACGCCAGCAATTCTGCCCTGTTACTGCAGAAACGAACAGTGAGGCCAAACACTACAATTTCTGAGGGTTCTCCCCAGTGTATTCTTGCTCTTCATTTGACAGCTGCACAATGCAAGCCATTGACAACTGCAGAAAGATGCTGGGTTTTGTCAGAAATAGCTTAAAAGAATGACTGCAGATAGATGCATTATTTTATGCAGAAGTTTCAGCAACCGAATATGGTTGGGTACAATGGCAACAAGATGGAAACTGCTCTTCCTAAGACAAATACATTGTTGCTCTAATGAGACAAAAATCATGTAAAGTCCTTTGTTTCTTAAATGCAGTTATCCTGCTTTGGTAGCATACCAGTGAGAAAGAAGCGAACAACTTCTTCCCTTACAGTATACAAATTATTCTGCAAATAATAGCAAAAGCCTTTGCAATTATTGCATGTATTACCCTCAACGTTGACCAATTTCCTGAATTCGTCAATGGGACCAGATGTAGTTGAAGGTCAGTATTAGACCTTAGGAAGGAAAAAGTAACTTCACAGATATTTTAGTGGCTTGCATCAACTTACCATAAAATTCAAGGAAGGCTTTCTCCTTTCTCTGAGCACAAACTAAGATTTTTGAGTTTTAAGTTTAGGTATCCAGACACAAAATCACTATGAAAACGAAACAGAAAATTATTGAAAGTGAAAATATTTTTTTTAATTATATCACATTGCTACTTCATTATTTTCACCTATGGACAACCTGTAGTAACACACAGACTGCTACCCAAGAGACAGTGCAGTTGCCTACAGCATCACTGGAACAGCAATTCTTTTTCAGTAAGGACAGAGCTGATGGTCCCTGACATAAATCCAGACGGCTCCAGAGAGTTCCTTAGTATATTCCTTCAAGAGTTTATTCTGTCAGGGGCTCAGTAACACTTTAAAGCCAACTTTGTCCACAGCTGTTGACAAAGTACCTTTCAAAAAGATTCCTTTTCTTTGGCTTCATGTTCATGAGGCTTGGTGCCAGCACCTGATTAAGAAATGAATGCAAACAATAGTGAGTATCTCCAACTGAATTCAACCAATGCTTTTCTTCTTGCCTTCAGCATACACTAGAAGAGTTCCAGAATTTTTACCTACAGTTAATACATAGATTTATTCAATACTGGACAGTTTGACCTAGACGGAGCTGTCCTGAGCTCCTCCTGATGCTGAGGAAGGGCTCTTCTACCACTTTCCAGTAGATTGAGCAGAGATTTTCCATCTATTCTTTTTATATACAGGTAGAAGTAAACTGTTCACTTTAAGCTGATTCAGCTCATTGAGGCACTACAGCTGCAGCAGTAACTTCATGTTACAATTTGGAAAAACAGTAGGAAAGAACACGAGTTCCCACTGCTGGTGCATACCATCCGTGCTTTCCCTAGGAAAGGCATATTGCCAGCTTTTATTCAGACAATAACTTGCAAATACATCCCTTCAAGTCTGGATTCTGCCTACTATCTCTCCTTGAATATTTAACTCAACTTTGTGAAGATCCTCAAAAACAGGTCCAAGTTTTCTAACTGATTCAGGTTATCAACAGAGAGCATACCCATGTATTGCAACCACTTGCAGCTTCTCCATAAAACGGGCAAAGATCAAGTACCCATGCTGACCTTACTAGACATACCTGTTCCTTTTAATAATTACTATTGATTATAAGATCTTGCTGCAGCTTTCACAAGCTAGCAGAATTACAACCAATTACTCTTTTTCAATGGCAATACTTCTGTCAAAACAACAAATCCAGATTAATTTTTAATAAGATACTCATCTCCCAAGGATTCTCTTAAAGTAGTGTCTCTAATCTCATTCAGTATGCATGTGAAATGGCAACAGACTTGGACTGGGATGCTTAGAACACAAAATTTTCTTCCCCTTTGGCCAATACTGATAATGCAATCAATTGCAATCACACATCTCAGAAATGGAAGCTGTAGCAGAATACACTGGGCCTGTCCAGGCAGGGAGCAAGTACCCTCTGAATTCAGGTGTAGGACACACACATTCTGAAAACTGCAATGACTTTGGCTTCCCATTTCCAAACAGAATTAAAACGACTCTTTTCCTTAATGACTCCAAATTGCTTGCCTGGGAGGCTACCTCCCTTTTCAATCCACATTGCCACAGCTGGAGTCTCTTTGTTACAGAGGAGACAGCTAGGGACAAGACATTCTCTAAAGGGGGCCCTCCGCTCTGAATTTCAATGGATCAAGAAAGAAAAGCCCCAAGACAGGAAAGCAAGGGTTATCCCCTTAGTCAGGCTTATGGGGACCAATGAACATGGTCAGAACAATTAGTTGTAAACAAAGGATCTGCAGGTTGACTTAGGTTTGATTTTTTTCTAGTCCAGTTTGGTGGCTCTCTATTTACTGATTTAGGTGATAAAAGCCTGACCGCTTGCTCTCCTGTTTTCTTCCCCCATATATCATCATATTTTCCATTACAGAACAGCAGCCTACAGGCTAGCACAGGTGCTTTTTTCAACCTTAATATATGATTTACACATTAAATATATTAATTCATGGCCAAAAAGCCTTGCTATCTCTAGAGTGAGGTATTTAAATTCATAAGATTATTCAACTCGAAACAGAGAGAAATTCTTAAAACATACTGTTTTAGTTTGAATTCACACTCCACCAAACAGTGGAAGCTTTGATCCGTCTGGCATATGGACCAGGAAATCAATTTACAATTCCAGTTTACAAACAGCCCTAGACCATTTTACTTATGCATTTGTTTTAAAATAGAACTTGAACTTCCACCTTGGATTTAAAATTATGTAGATCATTTTCTTCCCATCTTTCTCTACACACATCCCCTTTACTATAAAGTGCTTTCTGACTCATTTGCAGCTGCAGGGGATGGAATCTTCAAAACCTCTGCCTTCCAGAACATCCCAACACAGTGCAATGCCACCCACTCTTGTTGTTAGGAACAAACGCACACTTTTCCAACAAGCTAACTTCCTATGGCAGCTGAAGAAAAAATAGCTGATTTTTGGTAGGTCAAGAAATAAAAGCCCAGGTCGTTGCTTTTTATAAGAGCTCATTATAAAGTTATGTGTATGTTATAAACTAAGGCAAATCCGAGAAATCAGACTGAAATTGCCAGCACTTTATACAAAGGGAAGAACAGACGCAGACGATTCATCAAGTCGAAATTCATCAGACAAGAAAGCCAGAACAGAAAGGCTGAGACCAGCACAGTGTGGAAGTTATGTTTTTTTCCCTTTCCAAATTGTATACCTTGTTTTCCACAAATGCACTTCTGTAAAAATTTCACTTTAACTGCAAAATATGAAAATTAGTCTTTTCAAAAAAAGACCTCATAAAAGTCTGACCTACATCTAGCATAAGCTACAATTTTAAACAAACCACCCCAGTACTTCTGTTCAAGATGTGGGCTATTTTTCATATACTTATTCCTTCTTTTCTGGACCTGGCATCAGCTATCAAATCTTTAATTGCTTGCCATAAATATGGTTAAAATTACATTAAGTGGTCCAAAGCGGGAAAGACCTTGCATTTTCTTTCAGCTTTGTAGGCTTTTTGGTTGGTTGGGTCTTTTTTTCCCCCTCCTCTACAGACTTCTCTTACGTAGTTAACAACCACCACCAAAAGTTCTGTCTGATGCTGACCAATGAAAGCTCTCATTTGTTCTGATTTTCTGCCTCCCCCCCTCATTTTTCTTTTTTCAGGAAAAGAAGATTAAACGCAATAAGAAAGTTGTATGCATATCTATAGGAGAAGAGCTTATAGACCTACACAAAATAGAGATCAGACTTAGACCCCACATTTAGACCTGAACTTTGTTTGAGTTTAGTTAACAGAAGGGATGTCAGTATGTGTGAAGAGGGATAGTGGGGTGAAAAGGTTGATAGGAGGAATGCACTTGAACCATGGGGGTACAACTTCAACAGCTGAGTGCCCTGGTGATTGAAGGGAAAAAAATAGCAAATTTGAAGGAGGAGAACTAAAAAAAGGCCCATACTCCAACATTTTAAAAGCCCAGCAACGAAATGTTACATCCTTTCCAAAATGTAAAGATCAGTACTTATGTTTGGGGAAATTTTTTTTTAGTTGGCTTGGCTCAGAGCTAGCAAAAGAGTTTATCCAAAAGTCCATGCACTGAGCCAGCACTTATCAGGTTTCAATTTCCAGCTGAAGCCACGACTGTTGCTATGAAAACTAATGTGCAATTGTATTCCAGAAAGCAAAGCAATGGAAAAGACTGTATTGGAATGTAACAAATATATGCATTGGCACTAACAGTAAAAGTCGTATTATACCAACCTGTGTCATAACCATTTTTCTCTTATTATTATTAGAGGAGAAATGTACAAATCAACTGTATTATCTGGCCAGAGGGTATTATGTGAATATTTATAAATTCCTCATTGCCGTACCTCGATAGATTATTCTCTCACAAAATATGAAGCAGCATTTTAAAGAGTCACCCCCACTGCAGTCACTCCAGTAAGATTCAACAGCCTATACAGCAGATTGCTAGTCTGGCCAGACAAAAGCCTAAACCATTCACATGAAGCATCTTAGCCAAGATCCATGCAGACCTGACACTTCTGCTGGACTACACAATCCATGCACGTTGGCAGAAGAGAAAGAAAAATAGGTAAGCAATGTTTTCACTTTGACTACAAATTCAAGCACCAGAATTCATGTGTGTACTATGAATATATAAATAGTTCACTAAGATAGTTCTATATCCCTCGAAATACAGGTTAAAACATACACATTTTGTGGAAGTTTACTGAAACATCGGTTTTACAAACCTTTTTCCATCACTCCAAAACACAGCAAAAACCGTTTTAAATAAATTATTTTAAAACTACGATCGTTCTCCCATTTTCAGAACATTTATGCATATCCTGTTACTACATGAAAGATCAAGTCAACATCAGAAGCAACAGATACAGGCTCCAAGTCAGCAAAGACGCAAAATATACACTTTACTTTCAGCGTGTGTATCGTCACAAGGAGACAGCTACATGCTCAACCTCATAGAAGTTTCTAACAGACTGAACTTTTTGGAAATTTCTCACAGACCAGGTTAGGAGCCCCAGTTCTTCCCATCAAGCTGACAACAAGCTGTAAGGAAAACACTGTTTAACAGCACCAGTCATATACAGTTCCTGAGACTAGATAAAATTTTAACTGAAGCTGGAAGGTTAACAGGCTGACAACATTATGTGAGCCTGCTGACATACCTTGTATATCCCTCCTTTTGTCTAACATCAAGATGTTGAATGCGTTTGATCTACAACTTGTCAGCTTTACACATTAAGGAAAAAAGGTCCATACGGAACATTTTGTTCATACTTATGCAGACTCAAATTTACAAAAAGCTTTCAGAAATTAGAACATCTTCAAGCAAGCATTTTCTGCTCTATTAAAGAGTGTGAGTTTAAAGTCATCACAACTCCAGAATGTGAAGTTCTCTTATAAGCAGTGACCCATTCTCCCTTTCAGCTGAAGCAAGCTCAAAAAGAATTTGATTTTATAGTATTAGTATTCATGCAGCGACTAAAAAATTACTTAGTTACTGACAACACGATGTTTCATAGAGCTTCATGTGCTTCCATAAGTTAGGGAATTGGAGCTAGAGACTTTGAAAGAACATTGGAGGTGATAGACACTGCAGTCCACAGCTTTTCCTGCGAATTTTAAATAAAATTAGTTAACTGAATAGTAACATTGGGAATATCTGGGAAAGAATTTAAGGACAGGACAAAGTTGGTGAAAACAGCAAGCTAGGATAAATAAGAAAATATGTCAAAGACCAAAAGAATAAACTACCAAGGTAGGGGTGGAAAATATGCAGAAAGAAGTGATAAGGAGAGTTTAACTTTCAGAAATAAAATTAAGAAAAAAAAAAAAGGAAGGAAAGCAGAAACAAAAGTCAAGAACATACACAGCTATGATTTTGTAATAGATCTGTCTGGGAACAATTCTTTTTTTTTTTCTCTCCTTTAGCCACTTTACTGAATGTGCTGTTTCACAAACACTTTAAATCAAGTCACCCTGAAAGGGGCAATGTTTCCCCTCAGGACTGACTGCTAGTTCCCACTCCCTCCCTTGTGCTAGCTGCTGTGGAGCTTTGCAGTGTTGTTTTACTGTAAATGGGGCAGAGCAGAAGCATCAGTAAGCAAAGTATGCTCATGTCCTCAAAAGCAGTGAGAATAGGTCACTTGCATAAGGTCTCCAAGTAGTATGTTAAGCTTCCTAAAGAGCTCCAAAGGCCACTGACTACAAAAATACCAAAGCGAGCTCATTTGCACATGGGCTAACACACTTTGCTAGGGGCATCCCTAGCAGGAGTGGCTTCGAGCCTTCCTGACAGCGTGGTTTAGTGCTGAACAGAGAAACAGCTCACCCATCACTTCCGCGCTCCCACAGCCAACTTCCCCTCCTAGCAGGCACTGAAAGCAAGCCTAGCACAGCCAAAACAAGAGACCTGCCATGGAAAACCGCCATTAGGAGAAACAGCGATGCATTTCCCAGTGCTTGCAAATGAGTGCCACATGAATCACTGTTCACCTTGCTCCTCACACAAGCCTGTGCTTTACAAACCACTCCACTCAGCAGCTTGAAAAATTAGTAGCCTACTGATGGGTACCACATACGTGGCACCTGCCTGAACGTATGCCACTAACAGAGAAGTTTACCTCTGTCAGAACTGAAACAGAGAGAATACGAAAGAGCATTCATTAGCCACCCCTGTGGCATATACTTCTTGTTAACGACCCTCTTAAATGAGGAGAGTGATCAGAAAAACAAGGAAACTTGCAGAAGGGCTGCGACCTGCCCTTTGGTCTGCTTTTCACATCTCATGACACTTGCAATAATGAAAGGTGACACCTCAGAACCAAATCCTCACAAGTATACTGATGCAAAAACGTGGATGGAAAGACAGCTCTGCATTTGTGACTGTTCTTCCATTCAGCTCTTAAATGCCAATCTGTAACAGCATAAGTATACAGCTTATTTTATGGTAAGCATCACATATATTATCACCTCTTATGATCCATACTATCAAATGCCTGCCAACACACTGGCTTCTGCCAATTGCTTTTAGTTTCTTTCTCTCCTTTTCCAGTGTTATATTTGGAGAGAGGAAAAAAGGAGAAAAGAAGGTGACTGACTGAAGTAGAAGGAAAATAATCCGAAATCCTTTAAACAGTTGCTCTGTTAAATTGACACAAGTTTAACAACGTGTACTTGGCAGGTTCCTCTTGCCACGAATACAAGAACCTTTTTTAAAAAAAAAAAAAATCATTCAAAGCAGAGAAATCTTTTAAAGATACAGCACAGACATGACTGAATGTGGCTTGATAGCTGTTAAAGCCACTTAACAGTCCTGCTCTAATTTCTAATCACAGGGGTTCAAACAACACTGACTTCATAACCATAAAACAATATCTTTTCAGAATCTCTTTTTTAATAGGATAATGACTGAACAGGGAGGGAAACCTGACTGCCTCACTCTCCTTCAAGTCAAACCTTCGCAACACTGCAGGGATGCAGCAGAAAAGAAAGCCTGCTAAACCTCAGCAGAGCCGCACAGAGATATAAACCAGAAGAGGCATTACTTTTGCCTTCTCTAAGGGTGTATGATGTTTTGCAGTTCCTAAAATCCCACTGCCTTCTACAAAGATTTTTTAATGCAAGGACATCCTGCACATTTGCACCACAGCACGACAAAGAGAACTACTAAATTTTACAGATGATTTACTTCTAGAAAACTAAAAAAAAAAAAAAATCGAGTGATAAAGTCAGAAGTGAAGAGCAAAATTCTACCTGATGGCCTCAAAGTCCCAAGCAAATCCTTATCTGAAAGTCACACAATTAGAAAAGTTGTGGTTGGCAATCTATCAAAAAGAAGCCTGACAATGGAACAGAAGGGCACTGCCTGTTAGCATGCAGGTGCGCTGGCAGAGCTCAGTGGAAACATTTCCCAGTTACAGTTAAATCTACAGCCATTAAGCCTCCCAGCCCCTCACATAGCAAATCCATCCGAAGCATCAAAATAGGAAAGCCACACATCTTATCTGTGAACGTGAAAGCTCCATGGTCCGTGTGTCAACACGGAAAATATTAGACCATAATCCAACACCACTTCATAGGTTGGACACTGTGAGAAAGAAAGACTATGGGCCCAAACCTTAAAATCAAAGGGGTTTCTATTAGGTAGAAAAAAAACAAAGGGCGGAAGGAAGGGTGGAGCGCTACGTTACTCTCGATCTGCAATTTGCTGCAGAACGATATTGCTGTCAGGAAGTACAGCACACACAGCAGTGTTTCACCAACAGTTACACCTTTATAATGCTGCATAACTTCTACATCAACAGTGAGAAAACAGAAGTACTACCTTTTAAGTACACAGGGTGTGAGGGTATCTCTTTATATAATGACTTCTGAATCACAGATACTTTCAGTGACCGTGTAAGACTGTTACAGAATAAGTAGCTATGAAGAATTTTTCCTATCCACTTAAAAGCTATTTGAATTGTACATCTATTAAGTTTTTCCTGGCATGTGCAGAATGTTAGGAAAAAAAAACAGTAAGGATATAAACCTGCTCATTATCCTTTCCCCCTTTCTTTATAAAGAAAAAAAAAACTCAGACAATGACATTTGCACCTAATTTGCAAGCTGCAGAGAAGATGAGCACAGTGACTTTCAAACAGATTACAAGAGAGAAAAGAAAAACAACTTCCCCTCTGCTATCTCCCCTGGCCATCAGGTACACCCCACAGTGGTTCCATTCACACACTGGGACCCACAGACTTACACTGACAGCAGTCGCTTCCTATACCTGCTTTGCATCCTTTTGCTGTTTTAGCCACGTTAATCTATTTTCTGAATGGTGAGTTTTTAAAGCTGCTGCTGGACTTTCAACAGCTGTATGAAATGTGAGTTGTGGATATTTTCCTGACAAGCACGCAAGAGGGACTTAAGCCAGCAAACAGACACCGCTGCTCTTCCTCTTCCTTATCTAGTTACTGGCCATCAGATTAGATGTCTACCACCTACTTATACAGCTTCAGAAACAGGAGGGGGGAAGGGGTAATTAAGGAAAGACAGCCTTCAAAGAGAGCATGCTTGCAGCTCTAACTGAAAGAACTTCACAAAAATGAAAATACATTTCTCTTTACTGTGTAACATGCCAGATACGTCACTCAATCGTACAGGAACGACACAGAAAGAATGATCCATAAATGCCTCAGAGATTATATAACAGAGGATGCGACAGCACACGTGTGTTTGGGCATTTGGGGGCAAAGGAGGAGAGAGCTAAGAGTAAGAGGAGGAAACGTCCTCAGATGCTAACACGGGGCTCTGGACAGTTCTTACTCAATTTCCCCCTCTTCTTAAAAGATAAATATTTTAACAGCAGGCAATCAGGCAGCCGAGGGACAACAGCAGGAGCAAAAACACTTGCTTACGAACGCACTTCAAAACATCCCTTGCTGAAATTGCACCGTAAACGTATCGCAAAACGCAGCTTACAGGCAACCATGTTTACACTGGAGCAATTAACCCACGGCACGCTTCCTGCACTGCTATTGTCGCTGGCGCTCTCGCTGGGTTTGTCGCACACGCGGAGCTCTGGCAGGTTGCGAGGTGCTCCTCTGAGGTGAGCACCACCACCACCACCACCACCACCGCACCGCTCGGGTGAAGCACACTCACCGTTATTTTTCAGGAGCTCCTCTATTTGCTTTACGACATTCTTGGGGTACAGCCAGCCGGTTGTGTTAGTCCTGCAAAAAAAGAGAGGTTCAGAATAAACTCTGGGTTGAAGCCTTGGAGATCTTGGGATCTGCCACCCACCTTGCCGAGCAACATCACCTCACCAAATTCAGCACCGCCAGCACCCCAAACTCTGGGAGGGGGGGGACCACCGCCGAGACCCCCCCGAGTGCCCAAGAAAGAGGGGGAAGGAGGGCTGGGGACTGCCCAGCGCCGAGCCGCAGCCCTTGGGGCCGCACTTGCTGCCAGCTCCGGCCCCCTCCGGCCATGCTGCCCCCAGCCGCCCCCGCCCTCCCTGCGCCCCTCGCCCCCCAGCGCCCCCTCACAAGCGGCCTCCCAGCACCGGGGGGGGGGGGGGGGACGGGGCCGGAGCCGGACGGCCCCCAGCCGCCTACCTCCCTCCAGCGGCGGGCAGCGGGGCCAGCCGGACCCCTTTCTCCTCTTCCTCTTCCTCCTCCTCCTTCTCGTCCTCGTCCCCGGAGCGCGGTACCGACGCTATCCCATGCCGGGGCGCCGCCGGCTCCCCGCCGCCGCTCTGACTTCCTCTTCCTTCCTCCTGCCGGCCGGGCCGCGACGTGCAGGCCGCCCGGGGGCCCCCGCGGCTCGGCGGCACCTGTGGAAAGGGGACGGGGACACACAGAGACGGGGACGGGGCACCCCCGCCTCTATCCCACCGCCCTGCACGCCGGCTGTGACGGCCGCTCCCCCTCCCGCACAGGTCCGGCGGAGGATCTCCAACCTCCCCCGCCGCCTTCAGAACGCGGGTTTTGGTTTTTTTTAGCCCTTTATCGCTGTGTTTCTTCCCCGACAGCCACCGGCCGGCCCCAGTGCTGCCGCGGGAGGCCGGCAGAAAGTGCCCCCGCCCCGGCCAGCAGAGGGCGGCAGCGGCCTGGCTCCGCCGATCCCCGGGCCCTAATATCAGCTGGGGAGGAGAAATAGGGAATCCCCGCTTCTGCTTCTCAGTCCCCTCAAGAGAAAAGCTCCCCCAGTCACCAAGCGGTTGGGTTTTTTAACGCCTTGACCTACTGCTACTGTGTGGACTATGCATGGCACACCATACGACAACCCATTAAATTCTTTACATCTCACTTCATCAAGAACTGATAGCACAGCCAGGAAGCCCTACTGTCCTGCAGCGGCTCCTAACCTCTGCCATAACAAAATGTACTGTTGGTCAACTATTACGTGGCACCTGAAGGCCCAAACCTGCAAAATGCTGGCTCTAATCTTGCAAAGAGCTATGCCTCAGAGTAGCTTTCTGCATGTCAGAAGTCCCCAGGGATTTCCTACAAAACCACCCTCCTGCAACACCCAGGCCTCAGACCACAAAACCACATGCTGGGGCATCAGTGGACTTGCCTGTGGCTTTTTGCCCTGAGAGCACCACAGTCACTCATGGGGGCTTTTACATCCCACACAAAGGCTGGGGGCTTTCCAGAAGGGGAAGCAGCCTTTGGGTCTCCCCTTAGGTGCACCGTGTCAGCAACACATGGGGTCTGAGCAGATGCTTGTGTGTGAGGCACAAAGTGACATGACTCTCCGGAGTCACACGTTGCTGTATTTAATGTAATGCAATGCTGACTGAGAGCACACCTCAACAGCCTGGAAGCAGAGCTTCCTAATGCATGGCTCTGCATAAGGTCTGAAACTTCTCCACAGCAGGAATTCTCCACAATCAAGGGACATTTCCTTAAAGCCATTGAGTTTTGGGCCTCCCTCCTACGGTAAAATCCATGAAGAAGCTAGACTGAGTACATCACACTGGGATGTGTTGTTTCCTGTGTTTAATACACATTTCAAAGCACCTTTTTACACTGCTTTACTAAGGTAGAACTCCAAAACTGAAAGCACGAGGTCTATATAGATATAACTCTTTCTATATGAAGCCACTTATCAAACCATCCCAAGAGTTTCTTATGGCTATGTAGTTTATTGAAAGAAGGACAACAGCAACATCAGGTGAATGGCTGTTCAGTTGGCAGCTGAACTATTTTTGTAACACTGAGATTTTTTTCTGTGTGTACGTGTACCTGCATTGTGGTGCCTGAAACAAAAGCAGGAAGTGCTTACAAAATAGAAAAGGGCATTGTAAATGTAACGTGAGATGTACAAGAAAGACTCATTTACCTCATTTTCCACTGTTAGTGTAGGGCCAGTTTCCCAGTATGCTTGCTTGGGGGGTTGGCTTGGAAGATGAACACACATACACACAGTGGTAGGAAGGACGCTTGAAGAACACTAAGAATGAACACTATTTGAAACACAGAATTTTTAACACCACATTTTTGATTTTCCTCTTTTGCCTCTCAGGCTCAGCAATAAAAATGATTAAAACTGATTTCAGCTGTATACTACCACAATAGTTGTATTTTAAAAAAGGGTGGGAGATTTTTTTTTTAACAATGCTATTGTTATTCAATTTAAAGGAAAAAGTTTGAAAAAAAAATTCCACCAGTTTCTGGGGAAAAAAATTAAGAACACTGTTCAGTTGCAACATTTGTGAGAGAGAGCAAAGAAGAAACCCAGAAAGCATAGCCCAGCAAAGCCCCCTGTTTATCCATAGACAGTACTGCAAGTATTGCACCAGGAGTAGTAGCATTTCTGTTCTCCAAAAGACTTTACTTGGAATGCATATGTACAGAAGTCCTTGGCTGCTCTGTGCATTTCCTCATTTGTGTAATAGTAGTCCCTTACATGGTGTCTTTCACCAAAACACATGTTGTCATTACAACTGCTGCTTTTCATACTGGAGTTGTTCTTATGTTGTGGGTGTAAGATGTTCACTAAATAATTCTAGAAAGCCAGAAGAGGGAGCGCAGGAACAGAAAACACCAAGAATTAAGCATTTTAATTTTTATGGCTATTTCAGCTGGGACCTTAAAAAGACAACCAAACCAAACCAAACAAACACAAAAATGTTTCCAGGAAGAATTTCTGTCCTGCATGGCTCACCTGACAACAAGGATGTATCAGGATCTTCCAGTAGGTGCTAATCACCTGTTGAAATCTGGCCTGGAAAAATCTCAGCTTGACTATCCCAAAACTGTAGAGAGCATCAGAGCCATTAATCATTTTTGCAGTGAAAACCTTAGCTCTTGAGATGAAAGAGCCCCTGACAATTTTTGAAGAAGTAGAGTTTTGTCATAGTGTTTCTGGCCAAAGCCTTCCTCAGGCACTGATTATTCAAGATAGCTTTTGTTACAGCCACTAGCAAAGATGGTTGGATTTTACTGTGTTTATGGACTTTATGAATTGCCCTTCATAATATCAGTATTTTATTTGTATATAATACAATTACTACAGAATCTTATTTGTAACCATCAAACCATACAGAGGTGCCAGTTGGGATACAGAAACAAAATACAGGAGTATTGTTGCATTTTGACGTTTTCGAAGTCACAGATCAATTTCTCTTTATTTTGACAGTGTGAGCTATCTCTTGTGGTTGAGTTTTTTGCATTTACTTATGCATGCACACATGTGCATGTATGGCCTATTAGATATTTCTAAATAGGTCCTGAAGATCTGACCTAAATTCACAAACAATGACATTGATAAAAATGGACTGTATGAGAAACTTCAGGCTTGTTTTTCTGGGCTGCAATATACTTGCAGGTCTCCATAGTCTGGACCCTAAATTATACCTGTCAGTTTGCACTAATAGACATAGATATGTATGCATTTTATATTTATGTATACATCGATGTGAACATCCTAGTGAAGGGCATTCAAACAAGGTCACTATGACATGAGGATTATTATGAGTTGGTTTTAGTATATCTATTCAAGCTGTAAATCTGCTGTTGTATATACATTTCTATACAGTATACATACAAAAAGAAGGCAGCATTTGCAGAATAGCCAGCCTAATGAAGAAATAAATACATCTCATATAAGACATGGTTAACCTGTGAACAACCCCACACTAACAAGTAGTTTAGGTATTTTTATGCATTCATTTTTATCTCATCTGGACATAGATTTACAATAAAATAGATTGCTAAAAGTTATAATTGGGAAATAACAATATTTATAATCATTATACCAATTATGAAATCCAAGCAGATAAAAGCAGGAAAATGAAGAGGTCAAGAATGGCTCTCAGAGTGTTCATGCCATTAACCTATTTTACTTCTACAAAGAAAAACATATGTTTACAAACTGGTTTTACTGTCATTTACTTGCTGATCTATACTTTAGCATGCCTATAAAGGACCTCTTCAGGAGTTCATGAACAATAAAGTCCAGAAGCAATTTCATTACATTGTTTGAAGGAGAAAAACTTGGGAAGAGCTAAAAGTTTGACAAGTTAAAAAAAAAAAAAGACAAATAGCAATGCAATGCTGAAGCTCAGCAAGCTGCAGATGGAAACACAGCTTCTGTCCTGTCTCAGTGAAAGCAGTTATTCATTAAAGCTGCCCAGTGGCTGTCAGAGATTGGTCCTAACTATATATGTTTAAATCAAACTAGACATTTTGTTGATAATGTGGTCCAAGCCAAACTTCACTTTTATTACTTTAAGAAGGAGTTCAAGGGAGTTAGATGATCTTCAGCATGGAACAACTGCAGTGGTACTTCCTAGCTTTATCATTTATTTATTCCTAGTACTCTCATTGATTTTGATAAGAAATTCTGCACATCAATTTTAACACCAAGGAACCTGCACAGTTCTCACCATGGTTACTCCTGAACCTGCAGCAGAGCAGTTTAACAGGGAGGAAAGCTTACCACAGCATTGCTACCAACAGGAGTGACCAAGTGGGGTTTTCACCCTCCATTCCCAGGGCTCAATTCACCACTCATGGAAATGAGCAGAAATCTCTCTGTTGATAGGGTAAATATCTAACACTGGCAGCTTATCCACAGTGACTGAAGAGAGGTTAGCAGAAATGGCAAGAGAGCTTGAATCCATCGCAGCTCTGAGTTCAGATGCCTGGCAGGATTTTGCTGAACGGAGAGCCACTAAAAGAAGTCCTTGGAAAAGACAGCAGAGGAATTCTAATCATTTCTTCAAGACATAACAGTTGTTTGCTGCATGCCATGTCTCTTTTCCACCACACAGTGACATTCCTTACATCTGTCATCAGATTAGCATGTTATGATAAAACCTCCTATTTGTTTCAACCATATTTAAGGATCAATATCTTTTCTACTCATTTTGTTTTCCTCCTTTTGAAAGGATAGAGCTGGGCAGTCAGCAAATGGGGACTCTCGAGTTTTGACTCAACCCTGAGCCCTTAATCCACCATAAAACTGTGGGTTATCTATATCAGCTTCAGGAATGCATTTCCTATTCTTTCTCTTTCTTTCCTTTTCTTTTGTTCTATATTTTTGACCTTGTTATTTTAACCTATAAGTTCTCCAAGGCAGATATTTTCTTCTCTGTGTTTTTGTAGATAACATATATTTTAGCTCCAATTTCATTTAGGGTCTCATGATAAAACTCCAGCACAGCTATTGTTAATAAACCCAGTCTTGTGAAGAAACTCACTGCATTGTGATTTACCCAGTTTGCCATCTGGTTTGATTTGTAAGTAATAACATCACTCGACATTGCACAAACCATAGGCTGCTTACTCTTTCTACAGGCTACAAAACTTCTTTAACGTGCACCAGATTTTCAGTCACCTTGCATTCTACACAGGTTAATATTTGATAAAAGTGGCCTATTTTAACCAATTCAACTGCAGTGTTGTATGTGCAGTTGAGGTCTGACTGATGAAGAGCCATGTCACGTACCACTACAGATCTTTAATATTAAAAAACAGATCCATCTTTTCTGGGCAGCAGCAGTGTTATTTATTTTGCAAAAGGCTACAGAGACTTCAGCTAGCAAGAAAGCTCAACACTGCACAAACTCATGATAAATGCCAGTCTTTCTCCTAAACACAGACTTTAACAGACAGTGAAAACAAACAGGTACAGAGAGTCCGATAGAAGTAACACAACATCCTTCTCCAGCAACAGCACAGCGCAGTTCACTATCAGTCAAGGCCAAATCCTCCTATCCCAAATTGAAACACAAAGAACACTGCTGCACTAGTAAACCCTTCCAAGGACTCACTCACAAGCCTTATGACAGCTTTGTGACTTTCTTGCTGCAAATAACAGACTGTTTTTTCTATCATCCATTTTAATCCTTTCGTAATATTAATTGATAAACAGTAATTGCTGGCAGCAAAGTAGCAATGAAGTGTATAAGCTCACTGCTCAGAGGTATGCTGGATGCCCACTTTCCTAATACAGTGATTGACTTCAAATGCTTCACTGAATGAATTCACATGAGCAAGTGACACTCCAGCAGCTGCAGAAGCAGTACAAATGCACTCGTGAATGCATTTCAGCATTTGCACTTAGCCTTTCCCCCTTCTGCATTTATTATTCCATTATTAAAGAAGGTTACTTTGCCTATAAAATATCTTGTTCTGCTGCCATACTTTATTTTGCACGTTTCTTGAGAAGTGCAATGTTCATGGCGGAAAGCAACTGTCCAACACAAAAATATCCACAAGACTTCAGCGCCAGTTACAAAGAACTCTCCTACACACTCTAACCCTTAAACACACATTCTTTAACATGATATCCTAAATAGCATTCATTTAGGACAAACGTACATAAAAATTGGGCCACAGTTTTTGAAACAACCCACTTCAGTGTATGTGACTCTTCAGAGAAATTGCAAGGCCATAAATAATGTGTTTGATTCACATCGTTGTTGGACTGCAGATTAATTTACAGAAATTTTGAGGAGCTGAGGCAAAGGTCATGTAGGTAACATCCTGTCATATTATAACCTGTTGGAGGTGATTCACCATTCTCACACCCCCCCGTTTCAATGTGTTTGTCTCGGGTACCAATTTTCAATGCCTCCTTTTAGCTCTTCCTTTTTGCTATCCTCACCTTATTCAATAGCTCAACACACTGCCTGCTTCTCAGCATCAAGGCCTTGAGGAATTTATGGCCCTCTGGTATGATTTTCATTGCTAGCAAGTGGGAGCTGCATCACATTTCTCTTATTATTATTTCTCCCTTTTATTTTTAGTCTCCTGTTTTTAAAGAGTTCTCACTTCTGCTTTCAATGATCTTTTCCCCCCAGCCTCTCCTGCTCCAGGTAGGACCTACTTTGGAAATCGGCAGGCATAGGATTTAAACAGACAATTGCTGTTATTTGAATAAGCTGTGGCAGGTGGCTTGCCAACATGAGGAAACCATGGTGCCATACAGAAGTGCCAGCGGTAGACAAGGGACAGGTGAAGGTGCCCTGCAAGTACCTTAGTGCCAGCTGGCCAGCCCTCTGCGTCTTGCTCACTGCACAATAAAATGCCCAGGTCAGGAGATGGTTAGAAATGGCTCAGGCACAGCAAACTAACTTTTCTGTTCAGTTAGGTCTCCAGCACCTCGCTGAGCTTGGTCAGGCTAGTTTCAAACGTGAGGGCAGTAGAAACTCAGAGGCTGATCATTGCGACATGGATCTACCTCTGACTGTCTTTTTTAAGCAAAAAAGCAACATTTTGGGGCAAGTTTTCTTCCCAGACGGCAGTGATAAGGGAAGAGGGGAGGACGAAGGTTGGGTAGGGCTCCATAGGTCAGATCATGATCCAGCGGCCTCAGTCCACAGCCTGGCATTTAAAGATAAACTGTAAACTGGTACTTACAATAACGTGTAAGATGATGTGTCTCTGCAGCAAATTATCTTTGCTGCAGAGCCGGTAACCTGCAGCAAAGGGGCAAGGCAAATGGCTGGAGGCTGCAGTCCCTGAGGTGCCCCAGCCTGCATCAGCAGAATGTGAATCCAAGGCTTTCATTGCAGAGCAATCACCACTCTATGAATGTCACAAGTTCAGTTCCCAAGCCTAAAGTTAGGGACAGGAGAGTGGTTTATTTGCTGAAATGTGAAGTTCTAAGTCAGCAAAAACTGTTCATATATTCATATCAAACTTGATGCATACTTTAGGTCAAAAAATGATTTCTTTCTAAAGAGCGCAAGTTTTTAATCTGGCATTTCTAAATGACAGAACAGCAAATCTCATGATCTTTCAAGACTGAAGCTGCCTGAAGTTCTTTAAAGCAATGCATAAAATGAAATGAAACATTTTATTCAACACAAAATAATAATAAAAGAAAAATGCATGGGAGCAGAAGGTCATTTTGATTAAAAATAATTTTCAGATTAACTCAAAAAAATTTAGAGCATGGGAAGTATTTTCCAGCTCAGCTAACAAATCAATGGACACTTTTACTTGAGTAGCTCTAATTCACACCCTTTCTAATGGCATAATATTCAAAGGATTGAGCACCTGCAGCTCCTATTCAAGTTGAACATTTAGTATTTATGAAGTCAATGGGAGCATCTGGATGTGCAGCAGTTGTGAAAAAAATCAAGCCTTTCATTTGTCAGGAGTGTGTAAGCAGGTTTAGAAGTGCCTAACTTCACACACCCCCACTTGGAAATGTTGTTGACTACTACAAAAGGATTACAATTCTTCTGCCTCACAGGGAGCCTAAACTCCTGCCCCAGGATACAAGATGCCCCTGCTGACTTCCCACTCCAAACTGGGAAAATATCAGTCCTCTTATGTCACAAGGACCAATTAGTCAATGTGTGTAAAGCTTTCTGAAGGTGAAAAGCATATCTGCTTTAACACAACAGATGGCTATGGTTTTATTTTAAAGGTTTTCTTTAAAAAGAAATTCTTTGTTTTGTCGAAGCACTTACTCTCTTCACTGTCCACTAGTGCAGATGATTTTCACTTTGAACCAGGGTACAGATGGAGGAACTGGATGGCAAATCTTCTGTTCTGGCTGTGAGCATTCAAAGAGAAGAAACTTTAATATTGATCTACTTGATGAACCAGAGTCCCCCACTGTCTTGCAGTAGCGTAAAATATCATAAAACGCTGCCAGTTCTGCTTTCTCTTCTCATTCCTGTCTCTGATGGTATTATGGAGTATCTTCCCACAAGTAAATGAAGTACAAAACCTATGGGGATTTGGATCATCTCTATGTCACTGAAAGTAGCTTACTAAACTGTGTTCCCACACGTGTCCTCATGCCCTGCTGCAATTAGCGTCTTGCACAGATCCTTGAACATATGTTTGCTTTGTCATCCTGTGGAATATTCCACTACTCTACACAAAGCAAGCTGTCAAAGGCTTTACTGAAAGCAATAATGACTAATGATTTATGATAAAATCAGCGCTGTGATTCTCCGCTGAAAAAAATTTGTGCGGCACAAGAACAGCAAGAAGACTGCTCTCAAGCTTTTGTTAATTGGCTTATAAATTCTGATGCACTTCTCAGAAAATATAGCCTCATATACCAGCTGTGATATATGGAAGAACACAGAGGAAAAGAGTGCAACAAATACAGGCAGGATTTTGCAGGTTGAACTTGCTAAACATATCAAGCCTGCCCACTCAAACAGCACTTTCAAAGGGACAATATTGTAGAGTCTAGATTACTCCTACAAACATCACATCAGTATAGTACACTCTTTGATAAAGGGTGAGATAAACCTTCTAAAGGAAGCGATGAAGATGTTTCCTACTGGCGAAGTACAATCTTTTTTTTTTTTTTCCTTTTAAGCTCATAAATAAGATAACTCATCCTCCCCCCCTCAAACATGTTTTCAATAGTTCTGTTTTCTTGGAAACTTCTCTGGGAAATTTGCCCCTTCTCAGACTTTAGGGTTGGCCAAATTACAGAAAGCTTGAACATGCTAGGATTACTTGATTTTCGTTTTGTTTTTCTTCCCTTCTCCCCCACAGTTTTTGTCCTTCTGTATACGTTAGGTATACATGTGTTAAGAACAGTTCTTAGTCCCTGCTCTACCATTGTGTTGGACAAACTCCCTGGCTTCTGGGGGGTGACAGTTGACCTGACACGAGCGTGATCTTGACTCCTTTTTGATTTCTCCCCTCTCCATGGGAAGCACTAGCAAGGAATTTAGCAGAGAAAGGATGAGGAGCTTTCTCTGAGAAGCATGAAGTAAGCAGCCCTACCGTATCAGGCCACCTATTTGGAGATGCAGTTGGTCTTGCTGCTGCTGTTTCAGTTAGAAGCTGGACCTTTCTGACTTCTTCATTTCTTGTCATGAATGCTCATCCTCCTTAGTGGCAGATAGGTTTTACCATGCCAAAAAAGAGGGAGGTTCTCAGATTACAGTCCCAAATCCACACACTTCAATATCAGGTCACGCTACAGTTTTATTAATTTTCAGAGAATATAACTAAATAAAAATAACTAAAATATAACTAATAAAATAAACTAATAAATATAACTAAAGTTATATTCAGAGAATATAACTGAATTGCACTGACAAAAATTAAATAACAACAAAAGACAAGCTGATGGAATAGAAAACTTAGCTCATCTGTACATAGGCCAAAAGCTTTCTCTGCATCTTTTTCTCCGTGTTTGTTACAGCTGCATTGTTTGACTATTCCATCACTACTTCTTTGATGTGTCACGCTTTTCACACATTTAACTTTCCTCTAGCAAATGCCTCAATGTCGTTCCCTCTTGTATTGTTTACCCCCAGAAACTTCTTTGGATCACAAGGAATGAAGTGAGCCTGTTTACAGTTGGTCTAGTGCAACAGTATTTATGGCTTTACTTCCCTGTAGCTGGTTCTCAGTGTTATAAAGATCTGTCTCATCACTGAGGTGATTTAAACACCTTTCTGTTTCATTTTTTTTTCTGTCCTCTGTTGTGGATTTTTCTATGAAACCGCTGTTGAGAAAGGGTAAAAGACAGTTTCCAAAGCAGCATTACAGTCTCATAAAGTAGGAAATTAAATCTGACTTAGGAGTCCCCCCAGACAGATGAGCCTCATTCTTTTGCAGGATGGCCCACTGCCTCAGTGGCACTATCCCCAGCCATGCCAGCTTTCCCTTTTGTTCAGGTGTACTTCCCTAAATATACTTCCTCTCACTATTTTGTTCTCCATCTTTATCTGAACTGTTTATCTTACTGCTTTATCAGCCATCAGGTCATCTTTCTCTCTTATTTAGTCATCACATTTTTTCAAGGCTTTATGGTTTTGAAATGATAGCAGGGGGCTTATTTTATCTCAGAAAAGTAGCAGCTCTGTGGCCTTGTCCCTACCCCTACTCCCCCTTGCATCTTCTGTCACCTATCTCATCATCAAAGAGATGTTTAAACAAGAACCATACAATTTCATTTCTTTTTTCCTCCCAAGCTCTTCCTTCCCATGACTTACTGACATCCCATTACACCAGCTCCTGGGTTCTGACACTGACACTCATCAATAAAACAGCAAGATGCAGGCACCACACCACAAAATCCAACTTAGCGCTTTTTACACAGCTGATAAAATGCAGCTTTGTGCTCATGCTATGCATTGGTAGGAGCTTCATGCTCAGCAACGATGAGCTCCCCACGCTGCCATTTGGATTTTGCAGTGCAAATTCTTCCATATACAGAAAAAACAGCCAACCCCACTGGCAGCTGCTTGCTTTTACGCTGTTCTGGACAGTACCTCTTGGTCTATTCCTGCAGCCAGCACAAAAGGGAATTACCTCCCCTATGGTGTGGGGAATCCCCCTCAACCCAAAGCCAAGGCTTGCTGGGAACGCAGCTCCCTGTAGCAGCAATCCCCCTCTCAGCCCAGGACCACAGGGAAAGAGAAGGGCTTTGGGCACCTGCACCCTGTCCTCCCTCCAGGCAAGGACAGCCCTTTCTTCTTCTGTTGTACCACCCTAGAGTTCAGTGCATTCAAAAGGGTCCTTTTTCTCTCCTTTAAGCTGTCGCTAAAGCCCACTACAAACTGTAATTTGGAAAACAGTAAGTTGCTGAAGCACTTCAAAAATATTTTCCCAGGGATTAGCTTTCTGGCTCTTGCATTACACAATCACAATATCTAAATGAGGAGCCTACAACACGTCAAAAACATGGGCATCTCAAGAGAGGTGGGAAGAGAGTGTTCATGCTGGTTTGCATCATGCAGTTTGATGCCCTATGTGTTGCAGATCACTTGTGACCCTGAGTGCTACCAGCTGTGCTGTAATTAACACAGCATGCCTGGCACAGAGCAGGCAGGCACTTGTTCTTGGAAATCATTGTGTCATGTGTCCTCCGTCCTCTCCCCTCTCCTGCTCCGAGAAGGTCTAAACAAACTGTTACTGGACTTTTATTCTTTTGCAAAGTCCCCTTACTAGCATGCTTTCTACAGGTTTTCTACTCGTTCCAAAAAAGAGGGACACCAAAGGCTCTCCGTGAAATCTGAAGGTGTTGAAAAATCTATTTGCTCCCCCTCTAAAGAATTTACAACTAAAGCCATGTGGTTTTTTTTTTTTTTTTTTTTTTAGCCAGATGGTAAGAATGAAAATAGGAAGAACTATTCCTTTATAGAAACGCTATGGGGAAAGGGCTCCTACACAGCTTCTGAGGGTGCAGACAGCCTACTGCTGCCAAAGTACTAAAACCAGGTTACAGAATGGATCTGGTGTGGATGAGGAAATCTAATTACTTGCTGTAATTATTTGCATCCTAATATGAGGGAGGTGGATGCTGGAGTGGTATGGCTCTGCGGCCACCCATTAAAATCAAGAGGCCTCACTCAATTGGTTTTCTCCAGCTGGGGGTCTGGTCCTTGGCTGCCTGCTGCAATCATGGATTTTAAACAGACCTGTCTGATGTGGGATGTTGTACATACTTGCAAGAAAAACAGAACACTAGTACACTTCCACAGGATCAAAGAAACTGTATTATTCCCAGCCAAGCCTATTGGCTCAATCTCTGGGGTATTTTCTCAGGATGAAAGGATCACACTATTGACCTAAACTGTACAATATGCAACCAAGTATCATTTTCATAGCAGTTCATTTCTGGAATTTGTGAAAATCATATATTTTTACAAAACCCAGTATCCTCATAGTACCTGCACAGCTGTATCAGCTCTACATTTGCCCATTTCTCTCTACAGTTTGTTCTCAAGAGCCTTTTATTACATTTTCCCTAGGCAATAAGCAGTTCAGGGCTAGTTCCTTTTGAGATGCTGCATTTACAGTCATCTCTTTGTGAGAGATAGAAAGAAGACCTTAGATGAAAGAATACCCTTGAGGAGAGTTCTGGAAAAGGCAAGGAAAAAAAAAATGGGATCTGAAAATAGGGAACCTAAAAGCCCCTAGGAAATGGCTGTATAGCTTTTAGCAAGGTTACTGGGGACAAAAGAGCCTAGGCAAGCTTGATTTATTCTGCAAAGCCTATCACTGAAACAATTGAGAAACACAATATGATTCGTAGGAGAAGGATTCACACTATACATTTGCTCACCTGGGGATATAAAGCAGCTTCAAAACATTTTCACCTCACATGAGAAAACCTAGTGGCAGCTGTTCCCTCACTCTTGTTGCATCTGGTGTAAATTCAGAGTGATCTCATAATTGACTCAGGCTCCTGATCATGCTTGTCACAGATGGGTGCTACTGAAAACAATTAGTAATTGATTTACAGAAGATCAGAAATAGTGGAAAAACATTATTCATTCAATTAAGACAACTGGCTTTCCTGGCTAAGGAAGCATAACTGCTTATTAAGCAATAGGAATGGATTTCTGCCCTGTTCTTCTTTAGGCAAGAGCATAACCCACAAATGGGATCTACACTAAGGTTTTCTGCTAGCTAGAGGGGACAAGAATCACTTGGAAAGGCAAATTTAATTTTCCCCTGTTTTTTTTTTTTTTTTTTTTTTTTTCCCTCCCTGGAGAATGAGCAGCAAAGCTTTTAAAAGATGGTTGAGGGAATCCAGGCTCCAATCAACCCAACCAAAACCTTGCCACTGATTTCAGCAGGGCCAGAATTTCCATCTTAATGAAAATGCCTTTTCATTTAATAATCTCAGCAGGAACTGCCACAGTAACATCATTAGCAGGCCTGCATTCATAAAAGTTGCTTCTAATTTTTCCATGTCTGCCTGGAGAAACCTCAAAGTACCAACCACGTGTCCTTAGGGCGGTGCAGCTTTTTACAATAGCTCAGCTAGTGGCCGCTGCTTGGACAGGACTTAGTACAGTTTTCTTCTGTGCCTAAGAAACAGAACAAAGCAAAGCACAATGGGCTGAATTTGGTACTGTTTTGCTATACTGGAAATCCAGAGTCACTCCACTGGGAAACAGGAGTATTTTTCTGGATGTCTCATCTTCAGGCAGGAACAGAATTTGGTCTGGTATCATTACACTTCTCATAGCAGCAGTGGCAAATGTAAGGCTATTGGAATTTTTTTTTTCCTTTGTTAATACCTGGATGAGTGCACAGTACACTACAGTGTGCTGGATTGCACAACTAGAAGCCTTTTCAGAATTTTTTGTTCCAGCAGAACACAATGTCCCTGGGCAACTCCTGCTTTCATACCATCTCTTGCTGCAGAACCAGCACAGTAATAAACCTGTTGGAAGAATAAGTTCCTGGCTGTTGACCAGAAGGTTTGTCCTAAAGACCACAGGCAGGAGGTCTCCCCATGACCATCTTACTGCTGTTTCTGAGCAGCACCACACTGGGAGGCTGCACAAAGCCACACAAAACTTTTTTTGGAATTTGTTTTGTAATGTGGTCCTTGGGGGCCCCTAACCCCTGCAGTGGGGCAAAGTTCCAGAAGCCAGCACAATGCTCAAGTCCACCCTTGTTTTCAGTCTGCATTTGGTATGAAAGCACATCATACTGGTATGGATACATGAAGAGGTAACAGGTGGTCCCCCAAAACTTTTTCATTCCTCCTTTAATCTACATTTGATTAAAACTTTAAGGCTTTTTTTTTTTTTTAATATATAAGCAAACAGACATATGCACTAGCAAAACACAAACCAATATTACTCATCCATCATCCTGAGAAGTAAAACAAATGTACCTTCCTAACATCTATTTTCAGGTCTCACTTGAGGAAATCTTATGAATTTCTTTTTTTTTTTTTTATTGCCTATTTGATCTTAAAGGGATTAAATAAAATTTATCTTCTCTAAACAAAAGTCCACAGAAGAATCACGGATTTCATATCACAGAACTTATAGGCTGGATCCATAGCTCTGCCTTAAAAGTCAGCTTTTTTTGTTTGCAGTGTTTTTAAGTGTTCCTATATATCTGAGCACTAGGAACTGATGCTAGTGGTCCACCGATAACAAAGGTTACTTACCTGTGTCCTGTCTTGAGGAGTGCTGTTAGAATTTTCTATATCAGCAGCTTTTCCAAGTTTCATATTATGCCAGTTATAACCTCCAGGATGGTTCAGGAGATCTGAAAAATACTAACCCTGGAAAAACATAATTGCCTAGGAAAGGAAGAAAGCAAAGTAGACTTATTTTGTCTCTGATTGCTTTCTTTTCAGGGAGCATCAGCTGCAGAACAGCAATACAATCAATAAAGACATCTAACAGTTTCCTCTGGTCTTGCTAGTTTACTGACAAATAGTACATGTTCACTATGTGGTCACAAAAAAGCTGCAGGCATACAGGAGCACAGGAGAGATGCTTTGTTCTTGATATTTCAGAGAATGTAAGATGTGTCATAACAGATTGTAACACTCCTGTATCCAGCATCTTTTTCTTAGTACTGACCAGAACAGATGCTTTAGAAAAATGTGGCAAAATTATAATGCATGGGAGCAGTGAGTTGTGCTTTCCCACAGTGAGAAATTCCACTGTTATACCTGCTACTGATGCTATACCTCCAGAAGCCCAGCTTTCCATCACCCCTAATCTAGTAATCGTTTGATACAGTGCTGGACCTCTTCAGCACTGGAGCACTACCTGCTCAGTGGCATACTTTGCATGAGGAAGATTTGCAGGTTTGCAAGATCAAAGCCAAACATCGCAACTTTCATTGGTTACGTTAAGAAAAGACTAACTGAACATCGGTGAGAAGTAAGACTACGTGCATTTATCAGGTTACTAGCCTCCAGCAGGATCCCTCTGAGCAGATTTCTGCCCATGAGCCATACCTCAGCGAAGTTCACATTAGCTTTAATTGCACGCCTGGGTTCTCAGCAAAAGACTGCACTGCTGTTGATGGTGGAGAAAGCAGAGCTGCCTTGGTTCCTCCTAGTATTTGCGACTGGCTTCCTCCTGTTACAAAGAAAGGAGAAGTGTTCTTATGTGTGTCCTGTTCTGGGAAGAGTGACAGGGCTGCAGTAGCTGTCAGTCACTGAGTTACAGGACATTTACAGTGAGCTACTCGACTGCAGCAGGGAGGACAAGAAATACACAGTGCTTCATACTGAAGCTAGAGTGAAATTAGGTAGCCTCTCCTTCTGCTTAGCTGAGAACTTGGTGTTCCTCTTGCAGGGCAGCTAAAATAGTAGTAAGTATTCAATACTGGAATCATCTTTGATGAATAACTAAAATGTTAATCTGCATCTCCAAATGTTAATAAAAATGTCAAAATCTGGGCAGAGTGGGATGTTGCCTAGAACCACTTATTTCAACAAAAGTCAAAGGAAGGAGGAAAAGGAGAGCAATAATATAACTGGAAAAGATGCTTACAGTAGCATAAGGAGAAAATAAAGTGGTTCACACAGTGGTAAGGTATAAGTGCATTTAAGTACTTTTCAAACTCTCCATTGGGAAAAACAGCTGTTAGCTTTTATTACTTGAGAGAAATAAAACCTTGCTGTTTAAAAATACACATTTTCCCCAAATTTCATTCTGTGCTTCAACTGTGCTCCTACGTAGGCACAGTAGCTACTTTTTAAATAAAATTTATGCCATTCGCTGTCTTCATTAAGGATATACTGAGCTCTCAGAGAAATGAATACAAACTCTGTATCCCATTGATTTCTTGTGAGAATGCATCAGGCTCTGAATACTGATCCTTTCTGCAGGAAACAGTAATGAACTTAATAATGTAATTAGCTGTTGGTAATGACACAGTGTCTTTCCCACACACATCTCCAAGTGCAGACTGGTCACCGCAGACCTCACTGCTGCCCTTATCCACTGAAACCCTTATTACGATCAGCAATTTCAGTGAAATTAATGTGGCTTCTTGCTGAGGAAGGCATGAAGAAGGAAGGCAGAATCAGTCACTGAATAAGTGTCACAGACAACCCAGTGTGAGCATGGGGACAGTTATTGTAAAGGTTTCAGTGCTGGGAAACAAGGTCCAGTGTACTCAGAGGACTTGCCCAAGGTTGCACAATGATCCATCAGCAGATGTAGGCTGACTGCTCAAGCTGGACACTCATGCTTTGCCAGAAAATGCTTTTATAAACAGGAACAACAGTAATGACAGTCCAGAGGGGCACTGGAGGGCACCTATTCCCCACCAGATACTGCTTTTGAGTTCTTCCTGCCAGAGATAGTGCTTGAAGAGACATCTTGCTATACAAGCTGCCTGTAACAAACTAATCCGTTCCTAACAAGCAGCTTTCCTGAGTCATTTATGCTGCACTCTTAACTGCAATTAGACTTGTTTTAGCATATTGCCTGAGGCCTTAAACATCATTAATTTTTTTAACATGGTGTACTCCAAGCTTGTGTGAAGCATAGTAGGAATAAGCTCAAAACTTTGAAGTAACACCAGTTCTAGGTGTTTTTCTCTCCTCATGCACATAGGATTTCAACAGTTTCCTAGGGAAAAGCCCCCTAGAGCTGCTCTGCAGACCCATGGAATGGCAGTGCCTCAACACAACATCCCCAGCACTATAGAATTCCCACTGACTGCCACCTGCACCAGCAGGGCAGCTTCAGAACTTGGCTATGTCTTACCCCAACACAGGCCCACCAAGCTATTTCTCAAACTGTGCTTATGCCAAAAAGTAAACAACCAAAATGTCAAGATGATCTTGCCAAATAAGTGGATTCTCCCAGTAGCAAACCCATTAGGATAAAATCATGCAGGGATAAAAAGGAGATTTTTCCTCATGTCTTGAGCATGTGCTAGTGCAGGTTCTGTCCACAGTGGACAACAAGGCATCAGGCTGTGAAGGAAAGCTTCCCTCTTGCTTCACTGCAGCTGTTGCCTTGTGAACTACATGCAGCAAGGGGTAAAACCACAGACCCAGTAGCACAGGGACAGTAGCAAAAAAAAAGACACCCTCCCCCCCGCCCCCCCCCCCCCAAAAAAAAAGCCGAACTCCATAATGGGATGCCAAAAAGGCTAAATCCCTTTTAGGGGCTTCATACCATTCTGGGTAACTGTTCACTGCAGTTTCAGATAACCCCAACAGAAAATCATGCAAAGATGCTTACCCACTAAGCCACCCCACACTTAAAAGAAATTGATGAAAAGCTAGGAGAAGTTTCTGGATTAGAAACCAGCATGGATTTGTTGCAATTTGATGGCAAGAACAGTTCAAATGATTTTTCAAGGACTGTGTTTAGCCACTGAGTGTTTGTCACATCTTTTGGGGTTGGGTGATTGCACTCACAGCTGAGTGTTGAAGATGCTAATTGGACTCTCAATGTACTATATCTTCCCTTTTTGATTAGGCATGTACAACTGTTAAGTACATCTTTAAAAGGAGCAAAGAGGTGAGCTTAGTGCCACTGTTACACCAAGGGGCATGTGTGTGTTTGCATGCACACCAAGTAATGCACAAAGCCTGAAGAATACAACAACTGCTAGAGATGGAAAATGCCAACCTCAGTGTGGTACTTGAGAAAAGCATGAGGTCAATAGCACAGAAAGAAAAAGTCTCCTCTGATGCAGGCAGATCAGTACTTCCTAAAGTGTGTGTGAATAGCAACAGTGTGGTCCACAGAGCTGAACCCCTTGGAGCATTTCTAAGGGAAACTTTGATGCTATCAGTACATGCTGGTCTGCAGCAGTTGTCCGTGAAGAAACAGTTCAGGAAAAAGCATGAGACCTTGAGAACAAGCTTTTGTTTTAGTGAGTGGGAAGTGAGAAAATGGCCTGTTTCCTTTCCCGTGCAGATGGCCTGGCACAAGGCAAGTTGCTGTACTCTCAGGGCTGGAGCAAGCACTACCACGCTTACTTCAGGTGCTGAGCAATGGCTAATACAGCTGCCCTTACCCCTCTACCTCCAGCTTTTGCCTAGAAACCAGCTGAAATCAGAGATGTGCTGTACACAGAAGCCTAGGCAGGGGGTTCCCCAGTAGCTCGTGGAAGCACAAGCTGCCTTAACAGGTTAATTTCCCAAGAGAAAAACACTAGAAAAATTCAATCTGTGATAACATAGGCAGTACAGTCTTTACCTGAACCTGGAGAACTGCAAATTGGCTCTCACAGAGCCTCTGTGCTCACCAGCCAGAAGCAGAAGGTGCCAAGCATGAGGTGGGAAAGGAAGCAGATGTAGGAGAGGAGACCAAGCATGTGAGTGAGCTGAGCCGCAGCCAGATAAATCCCCAGACATCTCATGGCAGGCAGCTTCCCTCAGAGAGCAATGCTGAAGCTTGCTGCAAGCCTGCTGGAAAACAAAGACTGATAAAGAGGCTGTTTATTCTGGTTCACTTCCTATAACTGACTTGGTGACCTTCAGAGCTCGCCGGCTTGCGGTTTGAGCGGCAGGCTGTCAGCATAAGCGCCTGCCCTACAGACACCTATAAAACACAGCCCTTAGGAAAGGGAAACTGAGACCATGTGTTTATCTTGCTGTGAATTGATGACACAAGCAGCTCAGCTGGACTGTGCTCACTGAAAGCTTATCCTTCAGTTCCCAAAGGTTCAGTCTGGAAGGGAGCAGTCCCTGAGCAGAACAGCATTGCTTGCTCAACCTGGTGCTGCAGCTGAAGGGCAGAGGCAGGAGCTCCAGATCTAAAACCAGACCCCAGACTGCAGCTGGTGAACCCATCCCAAAACAGCCCATCTGAGCCCATGAATTACTATGGCTTTTCAGAGAGGTGGAAGTCATCAATAAGATTTGCTGTTCTCCTGAAAAAAGACCATCTTCAATACAACATTGGTAACAAACTGAATGCTAGGGAGAAGGTGGCCTTCTAAATCCTACAGGTCAAGATGCCCCTTGGAGAACAGTGCATCCTCCTCAAGAAACCTTCTGACTAATGGCATCACTGAGCTAACTCTGTCTTTGCTTACAGCTATAACTGCAAATCCTGTACTTTTGATCAGGAATCATCAGGTTACTGGTTATCACAGACCTTATAACTTGTCTGTTTGTAAACGTAAACCCAGGTTCATGTTTCAACTCTAAGTAGCTAAGAGCACCGGTCCCAGGATTATCATCTTCCCACCTGTGCATTCATGCATTGCAGTAGAGCACACATACTTTTGTTTGCCAATTTTCTAAAATTACTGTTTATCTGAAACAGGCAACCCATTGTTAGCAAACAGAAGTGGTGAAGAGAGGCAGAATAATTCTTTTAACCCAGCTGCATTTTGAATTCTTTTTCTCTGAAAGGCCTTCGTACCCTGAGAAAAAACAGCCTGTACGATGCCCTGAAGCACTCCTTGGAGAAAGTGAGCAGTCCTTCCTGCTTGGTACATGATGAGGATCTGCAAGTGAATGATCAAGCAGGCTGTTTTCCAAAATGCTCAGATCTTCCCTACCAAGGGCTGAAAGAAAGAGTTGCAGCAATAGCATGATAGTTAAGATGTCTGATTTTCCACATGCTGTGAATAACAAGTGAAAATATCAAAAAAAGTTTACTTTTCTCTGTTCTGAACCTGGTGCAGGGTATCCACCCATTTAGGTTCCCTATTGCGTGGATTGTGGAAGTATGTAAAGACAACACAGGGCTTAGCCCCTCTTTGTACCTGTGAACAAGCATGGGCTGCAATTGCAGCCTGCCAAATGTTCAGGGATATGACCTGTGCTCTCCATGCCACAGTGGATCTCATATCTTGTTGGACCCAGTGGAGATAGGGCTGTTGTCCTTCTCGCTGTGCAGCAGTTGAGTAACCAACGGTCTGGTCCCAAGGAGCACTGGGAGTGGGTCAGCACTTTCAGGGCAACTCTTTTCCTACAAATGTTTCTGTTGGTACCTACTCAAACTTCCTCAACAGTCTCCAGCTGGTTTGGTGGGTGTGCTTCACTGATTCCCAATACGAATTATGAGCTGTGTTTCCAGAATTACTTCTTTCTCATTAAAAATCACTTCAGAAAAGTCATATAACTCCCCTTAAAGACATAATAAATTAACATTTCTTACCCCTTATTTAATAATACCCCACCTGCTTTCCCATTCTTTCCATAGGTTATGGTGGACTGCCCATCTTCTATTTGCATTTATGCAATACTGCAATTTCTTTTTCTTCACTAAACTAAGCACTTAAATTCCAGAGGCCTCCGCTGGCTATCCTCATTGCTCAGCTTCCTCTGGATCTCAGCTATATTATTCTTTCTTCTAGGGACAAAGGAACTGCCATCACCAGCTCAGACCCATTCATCCATGCTTTCCTACATCCTGCCTCCAACACTGGATTATCCTGGGTTTTTAAAATGCTTCCCCAGGACGAATACTTTCACTTCTCTTGATATTACTCTGGTCTTTGTTGTTTAAATCTCAGCTCTAGGTGTAGTTCTTCTAAATACCCCCAGAAAGTAGTCACAGCTGAAATGTCTTCAAAGGCTGGAGTCCTACTTTTGCTTTTAGCACCCTTTGCTTGTTGTCTGTCCTCAAACCAAAATGAGCGCAGCTGCTTATGCTTACCTGTTGCCATGGTCCTCAATGTGACTAGAAGTGACCGCAGCTGATGCATGTGGCTTTTCCAAAAAAGCCAGCATGCCTCAGTCCACTGGACCTGAGTACAGAGCACACATGAACAACATGTTACACACTACTACCACACTATACTAATAGGAACATGCCTTCAATTCCAGACATGATTTAAATGACCATGTACTGCCATGGTATCTCAGACACCATTCTCATGCCCCTTTCCTCCCTGCCATGCACAGCACCTCAGCCTGCAGTCTCCCACCTTGTCTCCTTCTATGCCCTTCCAAATATTTCTGTATTTCTGCAGCTTTACCAAAGTGAAAATAGAGCCAAGGAGAGCAAAAATACCTGGGGTTAAGCAGAAAGCACAGAGCTGTAACCATACCAGAGCATCATAATCCCAATATATGGGGTTGATACCCAGAAAATGAGCTAGACATCCACACGACTGGACTGGGGCTGTGCCCATCCCCCCCCCCTTTTTTTTTTTTTTCCTCTCCCCAAAGAAATTCTGAATCCCAGGCCACTGTTGCCACCTAAACAGACAGCACTCAACCTGGATAGGTGATGTCTGGTACCTGCTGAGGAAGTGTGCTCAGGCTAATGGGATTTCAGACACTTTCTCCCTTATTCTGCTGTTCCCAAGCAGAAGCCAATCTTCTCATACCCTGACACAACTCAGTACAACGTACAGAGCAAGTCCTGCAGCCCATTCATAAAAGGAATTATGAAAGCATCCCACATTCACCACAACCCTGAACGCATAATTGTGGGGGAGAAGTGCTTTTCTCCATCAGAGAGGATGTTGTACAGAAAAACTTCCTGTGGAGAGCTAAAAGGGCTCATAACATCTCCAGGGAAGCAGCAGCAGCTCCATCAGTGAAGTAATTTATAGTGAGTTTCACTGAAGTCCCATGAGGTCCTGCACTGATGGAGCAGGTTCAGTACCCACCTCCAACGTGAGGCAGCTCAGACCGTGCCTGCTTTCTGCTATCTCCAATGAAGGAAATAAGAAACCAGCCCTTTGAGGATGGTGAGCCGAGCCCCACCTGTTGGTAAAACACCCAGCCAGGCAGCCGTGCTTGCTGCTGGCACCAAGCCCACCAGGCGCCTGGCTAGGGACACGACACGCTCCTCCTGCTGCTGCTGCCTGTGGGGGAGTGGGGAGGAAAGCATGCCAAATGCATGACTCACACAGGAGTGAAACAGGACGAATATCAATATTAGGCAAGCCTCTGACACCGAGGGGATGCAGTCCTGGCAATGTTGATTTATAGCCTGTTAGAGTTGTTTTATAGCTGCTGTTGGATTTGCTTATTAGGATTTGTGAACTGATGCTTCACCATTAGAAGTATATGGGCTTGGGTTTTGCAATTCATAGAGCTTGAAGATCCTGGGATTTTTGCAGTCTTTTCTTCCTGCCAGGAGTGTTTGTAACATGGGCTACTGCTCTCCTTGAAGGAGCTGTCATGCCCTTGACTGCAATCCAATCCACATCTAAGTGGAGAAAAAAACACTGCTTTTCTTGCCCTAGCTTCTACTTTCTGGAGGACCATACTCATTTTGGGTTTTCCACTGAAAATAAGGAATACAGTGGATCTTATGTTTTATCTTTCTTTTTGCAGCCCAAACTGTCTCAATCTATTTGACAAACTGCTTGGCAGCAACAGTTGCTTGAAAAATTAGATAATTTGGGAAAGAGGAAATTATCTGTGCTGCTTGCTGTCCCACTGGGATTCAGAGCATTCCCTGCTCTTTGGGGGGTTATCAGGTGATCTTTTTGCTTGAGATAACTCCAGAAAAGCAGAAAGCAAAAAATAAACAAGCTTCTTGCCAGGTGTTATTCAATAGCACTGAACAATTAAATCATCCACCCTCAGTGCCAAACAAGAGCTGCAGAAATGAACACTATGGAAAAGCCCCATATAGGCAAACCTGCCCCTGCCTTTGGGGGCAAGCATCAGCTTCTGTCAAGAACCATGCAGGAATAGTGCTTTTACAGCAAAGAAGTATCAGTCCTCTGAGCATTTTTACACTCTATACCTCAAAAATCAATTTGCTTTGCAAAGTGGTAGAACTCCCTCCCTTCTCTAGGATTTCTGGCCTCAGTGGATTTAGCTCTGTCTTTGTTCCCTGAATAGAAAGCCCTAACTTCAAGCACTCAGTGGTGGAGAGAGGACCTTTAAAATTCCAGCCCTCAGCACCCTTGAACACATGATGATAGAACACAGCAAGCCTACAGCAAAATAATGCTCATCACCTTCCCCTGCCCTCAGGAGCATCTTTCTTCAGCAGAGCTGGATGCTTTTCAAGGCCTAATTAGGATTCACAATTCCTTTGCAAGGCATATTAAGGTTACCTGACAAGCAGGTCAGGCTGCTTGTTGCAAATAAATTTTTATATGAAACCTTTTTTTTGGTTACTGATTTGAAGAGGTATCCTGACTTCTCATAGTAAGATTGCCTCCCCCCAGTTTTTTTTTTTTTTCCTTTCTTTCTGTTCACCAGCTATTTCTGACAATTACCAGCCAGCATCTGGGTTGTGCATGTCTCCTGGCATAGCTTCTGCATGCCAGGGGTAAAGGAACTACACCGTGCCATGAAACAAATAGCACTGCATTGCAACCAGAGCTTGAGGTGGAAATTTGGACTAGAAAAGGAAAAGAAATAGCCAGACATTAGGTCTGTATCATCACATCTTTGTGTTCCTGATTCACAAAGTCAGACAGCTGTTTGGACTGCCAGTCTTGTCATACCATTTCAGAGCATTTCCTTCAAGAAGCACAAAAACTCTCAGCTGTAGGAAAATCACACTCCCATGGAGCCACCCCTAGCTCTGTGCACAACCACCTTGACATCCTCAATATCAGGAGTTTCTTTTAAAAACACCTTTCCATCAGGTGGTCAATTACATACCAGGAATGAGATTCAAGTAGAACCAAACGAGCTCCCCTGAAGCTCAGGCTTAGGGCAGAGGGATTTCAGCCCACACCCTCCCCCTTTCCAAGCAACAAGCAGAGCCCTGCCAGCAGCTGCCTTTTAAAGCAGCATCCCAGCCCTCCACCTGGGAGATGCACAGGCCAGTTCAATTGTTTAATTAAAATGGCTTTAACAGTCCAACACTTTAATTTTTTCCCTTCTTTTGTTTTAAAGGGTCATTTGTACACACAAGGAAAATGATTTGAAAGGTTTCACATCAGCCATATGGGAAATGTTAAACACCATGTCAAAATATCGCTCCTGTTCACTTAAGCAAAGTGAGCTTGAGCTTTAATTTCCTTTACACCTTAAACCCCTTTCATGATCAGTTTTGCCCAGCATCCAGTTCCTTCTCCACTTCGACTGCATTTCATATTAATTATGAAATACTGCAGGACAAGCTCATGGGTTGCTCTCTGCCCTGCTGTGTCATATGCTGTTTTGTCATCCAGCCCTAGGATAACCAAACATCTCTGCACTGCAAGCGCTACATTTTAAAAACAGTTTGCAAAAAATGTCAGTGACAGGACACAGCTGGCTGTAATTTAATGGCTACAGAGTATTAAGAATAGAAACAACTTCAGAATGCACTGAAATAGCTAGAAATCTAAGACCCTTGGCTGACTTAACGCCTAGCAGCCTCTGTGTGAGGGGGACGAATAGAAGAGCTCTGTAAGACCCTTTAATTCCAGCAAGCAATTGGCAACCACACTTTAACCTGCTGATGCAGAGTCCTCTTGACTTTGCCTTTTATCCTGGCTTTTAAGATAGACCTAAGCAAGACCTGTCTCACATATGCTGTACTTTGAGCTTATTTCCTGTAGGGCTTTATTACTGTCAGTTGCTGTTGCTGCTGCTCCAGAGACAAATTCAGATATTAAACACAGTTGACTTAAGCTTTGAAGCTGAACAAAGCTCTATGCAGATGTTTGACAGGAAACTACAGTCTTGGATTCCTAACAATTTTCAGAAATCATTGCTTCCGGTAGCGAAGGATATTCAGGAACAAATACAAACAGTGCAAATGGAGTATACAATGGACAGCTAGTCATGGGACAGTCTCCTTGGTACTCCAGACAGATACATTCACAACTTTTTTGGATTTGAATTCTTCCATTCATAAATACTTTGAACATTACTAATTCCAGTTAAACAGCTCACAAATGTAGAATTTTGAATATTGAATTTAACTCAGGATTTCTCTTACTCTTTGCAAGCTTTGTACATCAATCAATCCCTGCCCCTCCCCCCCCCCCCCAAAAAAAAAAAAAAAACACCCAAACCTGAAAAAAAATGACAACCCCCAAATCCTTTTCCAAGTGGTAAAGAATTTTAGCCTTTCTAGCCTTTAGCTATCCTTCTTCTGAGTATCAGCCTCTCAGGAATGTATGGTGTTCCCTTCACAGCTTCCTGCTTAGCTCTTTCAGTTGAATGAAGGTGTAAAGTCCCCTCTCCTCCACCAGACTACATTTGCCCCAGGGGCATGCATGTAGCCACATCCTTTTTCCAGGGTGCAGGATCAAAATAGGACTCTGGGGATGGCAAATTTAATTTGGTGCATGTGAGCGGGGTTCTTAATTTGGCAGTCCATTTGCAATGAAATACAAATGGACACTTGTGTCTGCAAATGAGCAATTAAATGCACAGCTAGCTATAACAGCATGCAAACACATGGCCCAGGAACTGCAGGTTGTCTCGTCCTATCCATGGGTGGGGGTGAGCAGCTCCAGGTCAAGCCACTGCCACATCAGTTTATGTCTGTAAAAGGGGCTAGAGCCACAGAAGTTTGTAATAGGTACCTTATAGGTCAAGAACCCTAAAGGAACAACACCAATGGAAATTAACAGGAAAAAGAATCATTATTTATTTTACTATACTTACATTTCTTTGATGAAAAGCATGTGCATTGCACAGCTCCCCAAGACAAATGAAGAAAGGAAGCTTGTGTTTTTAATAAAACTGATGTACAAGTGTTTTATGGAATAGCAACACATCCCCTAACTGTTGGAACCCTGCGACTTATGAATGCTAGTGACATTTTCATCTGCACAGAAACCACCATCTTACAGTCCTCCATGAGGCTGGGCAGCAAAGATGTGCCTAGCAGTGGCCAGGCAGCAAGGGAGGCAGCCCAAAGGAAACCAGCATAGGCCAGGTCAGTGTGTTTGTGAAGTCAAGATGGCGAGAGCTGGTGGAGATGGGTATTTATGAGGAGAAGAGTGAAAAGGAAAGAAAGGGAGGGTAAGAGAGATGAGGAAGAAATGTAGTTTGAAACTGAGATCAAGGGATGTTGAGGAAGCAGATGGAGGAAATAGCCAGCTGGGACAAATCGGAAAATATCAACTCAAAAAATGCAGAAAGACCTTTGAATACTTAGAGGGCTCATTGTAATGACTGATCAATTAATCTACAGAAGAGAGTTCTCATTTCCCGATCTCTTATCCATCAGTAAAACCTCTGGAGTCTTTGCTATGTTCATCAATGTTAATCTTTCTACTGCTTCTCCCTGATGGGAGAGACAGACATGAGGTCCAACCTCTTGGCCTAGGTAGGATCTTTCTTGTATCAAGACCTTTCATATAGGACACAGTTTCTTCTCCTCAGGGTCTACCAAGGGAAAAGAAGAAGGAAGCTGAGATGATAGCCTCAGAATAAAATTTCACTTATGTTATTGCCAAGAGAATTTCTGCAAACAGTTTGCTAAGCGGCTTCAAGAATCAGAGTAGGAACCTGTAGCAGTTGATAACTTATTTTTAACTTATTTTTCCTTTGCAACAGTATGCTACTTACTGACTGGGAAAAATATACTTAATAAAGCTAATGCCTCCAAAGTGTTCATTAATCTATGTCACTTTGCTGCTATTTAATTTCCACATGGAGGAAATAATAATCAAAAGCATCTGACATCATTGCCGTTCACTTTTGTACCTCTGAAGAGTTTTCTCCTTGGGATTAATGGGTCATCATCTGGAAAAAAGAACTTCTGGACTCCTACAGAAGGACTCCCGCACTCCTAAAAGAGGACTTCTCGGTTCTTAACTTGTTCGTGGACTTTTGAAAAGAGTTAACAGACGTGGCTATACATTTATCAGCAGTGTTTGGCATGGCATAGTTCGGGAAGCATGGGTAATGAACTAGCACCAGTGTGGGTTCTTGTAGCACAGTCATTGATTTACAGTCAGAAAAGCAGAGAGAGTGTCAGAGGGATGTTTTTTTTGCAAGGGAAGACCCTCTATTCCAAAAAGGGATTGTCCCCTCCTCTTAGTTCCTGTTTGTTTTCAGTGATGAAGTTTCAAAGGAATCTAAAGGTAATTGAATAGAACATTTAAAGCATACCATTTTGATGGTGCTAGTTATATACAAAATACATCTGGGTTTAATAGTCCTCTGTTGCCCCAGAAGTGGGGTCCCCAGTGAGGTAGGGACTTTTTACTGTAAGAGATGGTCTGTTCATGCTGTCAAGAACTTATGATATCTATAAATTAGGGAAGCCAATTAACCACAGATATTCTGGGCTTCAGATTCCTCCTCCTAAAGACTAGAATAAACTCATGTTTGTCTTCCTCAGTCCTGTAGACCACAACAGTCATGCCAACTATACCAAATCCAGCTATCCCAACTCTCATGTTTCACTCGAGCACATTCCCAGTCCAACCCAAGCCTCCCAAAATAAGGCTACATTTCACCGTGAGTGGGAGGAGAGCCTGGGGGGGCCACCAGAGGTGGTGCAAGGCTAGTGGAAGTCTGAACACTAGCCAAAGGTGCAGCACTAAATTGACTAGGGAGGGGTATATATGTGCATGGGGGAGGGAAAATGCTTGCAGAGGCACAAGAACGTTCCCCAAATCTGCCCCCCATGGCAGACATGGCCCTTGGAGATGAGAGGACCCAGAAGAGTGTTGCTGAGGCTAATGCATCATGTCAAGGCACATTGCCAGCATGGTAAGAAACTGTGTTGTAGCAGGATGCTCATATAAGGAGCTGAGATAACAGGGTGGTAAAACAGTGTATAAAAAGACACATTACACTAAAGTGGATAGAGCGGAGTGCTGCAATGAGGCAACGGCCCATAAAAATAATGACATTTGCCAGCCCAGAGTCATTTCCAGGGCAGTAAAATTGTTTGCTGGAAAAAGTTCAAGCAGGCTGCCAGCATGAGCAGTTCCTGCACTGGGATGGTTACGTAGGCTCGGCTCTGGCGAAACCAGCAAAAGCAGTTGCTACTAGCCCTGCTTTGGCTGAAAGATTCTGGCCTGGAAAGCAAGCACTGGCAAACAGAAAGAAAAGCAATAGGAAGCCTAAGGGTAATTGACTTGGCCTTAATTTTTCAAGGTGTGATTCTTCTTTTTCTAGAAGTTCCTTATGCTGTTGATTTCTCAAACTGGAAATAACACGAGAGTCATTCTATTTTTCTCCTTTTTCAAGAGTGGAAAAGAAAATATTCTTTCTTGTTTTCCTCAATGAAATTGAAACAATGCAGCCTTGTTTGCCTTTGTTTTGATAGCTCCCATGCTGATGCACCAGCATCTCCATTTGTGCCAGCACAGCTGTGGGAATACACATAATATCTCTCTCTCTGCTGGTCGGTGTGTTCTTCACAAGCAGAACACAAAACAATGTAGGCCCTATATTAACAATGTAATTTGTGTGGGAATATAGGACAAGGAGAGGAAGGGGGAAGAGCAGAATGACGAAGTTGTTTTTGCACAACAATGTGCTAATTTGAGAACTCACCCTTCTCCTCCCTCCCCAAATGAATGAAACTTAAATTCAGGACATGAATTATTTGTCATTTTATCTTAATTTATGTTCAAAAATCAAATGTTTGAAGATGGACAGAGGGAGAGAACAAGAAAAAAGAAACAGTATATGAACTCAATCATTCTTATTTATGCAGAAAAGTACAGCTCTGTGGATTTCTCCCATCTGTTCTGTTATATAGAACCAAATTGGAGTTAAGTGCACTTTTAGAATAAATCATTATGGCCTAAATTGAACATGATTTGCAGGGAAAATAAAGGCATATGTGTTAAATTAATTTCTTGTTTTTCCTCTCTCCCACTTCCGCTTGGTTAGGTACATGTTATATTCTTTTCCTAAATGGTGTCACTGATGCTGAAAGCAGAAGGTAACACTGCATTTTCAAAAGTGGGCTGTCTTTCAGCTGTTTTACTGAAATCAGTGGGATTGTCCATGGTGTTCAGAGTTTATGGGGGAAAGTATCTTTTAAACTGGTACAACCTAGAGGAAATGTGATCGTGATGATCAAAACACACCAGCATAACACCCAAGGCAGAAGGTGATGCAAGATGAAGGACTAAAAGAAATTAAGACCCTCTTGTCCCTGGATGATTCATCGTTAGTTCAGCAGAGCAAAATGAGGGTTGCACCAAACCATCATTGATAGGCGTGTACTTCAGAGCAGCACCTGTTTTTTGCAAGCCACATGTGGAGATTTCCCAGTAAGCTATGTGGTATGGGGGACTGTACTTTGAAGGAGCTTAACCTTGGAAATAGGTTTGATGGCCTCCTCTGTGCACTAGTGAAGCTAGAGTAGGAGACGGTCAGTGACTCAAAAGATCTCCCAAGGATGCTGGTTCTAGAGCAATACCTGAATAGCACTGGCTGTGGGTCCCAGTTTCACTTAGACCACTGCAAACTACAGGTTAGACGCATGGAAGGCAGAGTGGCGTGAGGAACAATTTCTGCTGGAATATCTTGCAAAAGAGAAACAACAAACAAAGAGAAACAGCAGCAGGAAGAGTCACTGCAGACTCTTCTACTACATGTTTACTGGTGATTAAGGTGGTGAAAAAATATGATGGGTAACCCCATAAGAACTTTTTTGCAGAGTACTCAATTTTTAGTCCATGCTATTTTCCAAAATGGGCAGGATACATGCTAAATTCACTCTCTTTTTATTTCTTTTTTTTTTTTTCAATCCCAGCTCGCACTATGTCTATATGCATCATGAAAGACACATAGTGAAGAGAGTTTTTTGATGTGTCTTGGAAAAATATTTAGATTTTATTTTCCCTGGAAACTGATATACCCAAGTTTTATATCTGTTCAAAGTCCACAGACAGAGAAGAAGAAATATTCCTGTTTACAGAGTGCACAAAGACATTGCTTCACATTTTAATGAGAAGTGACAGCAAACAGTCCTTTGTTTTCTCTTAGCTGCAGCAGTATCTGAAATATTACCATAGAATCACAGAATCACAGAATTGGAAGGGACCTTAAAGATCATCTCACTCCAACCCCCTGCCATAGGCAGGGATGACACCCACTAGATCAGGTTGGCGAAGGCCCCATCCAGCCTGGCCTTGAACACCTCCAGGGATGGGGCATACACAGCTTCTCTTGGCAACCTGTTCCAGTGCCTCAACACTCTTCTGCAGTGAAGAATTTCCTCCTAATGCCTAGTCTATCCTCTTTTACTTTAAGAGCATTCCTCCTTGTCCTATGCCTTCTTACGGGTAAGAGGTATAAATGGTATAAAACAGGCCTGATTTTTACCCAAAATGGAACTCCTTTTGTCTGAGAAGCTTCCTGTGCTGCTCTGTGGAGAGGAGCCCATGCTGGAGCAGTCCGCTCCTGAAGGACTGCTCCCTGTGGTACGGCTCCTGGGCTGGCACTTCTCAGGCCGGCTGGCATTTACTTCTGCCCCAGGTTCAGGAGACTCTTTCTGTCAGCTTTTTCCCATTAGGGCATGGTCACCTTTACGACTGCTGCCCTCACCCAGTGACCCAATGCCATAATAATTTCCCATCCCCCAAATGACTTCCATCTGCGTTGCTTTTTAGGATCTATTTTTTTTTTTCTTAAATGCGGGGTCCGGGCTGGTGGCCTGCGTGGTCACCAGCCCCCGGCTCCTTCTGCTGGGCCCTGCGCAGCCATGACGCTTCCTCGGCTTTGGCGTTCAGTGGGGACTGGGTCCGTCTGCACCCGTCCTGCTCCCACTGCAAGGAGACGCTGCGGACGAGCTGTCGTGGCATGGAGGGTCTGCGCTCCCTGCACCTGGGCGAGACACTGCTGGACCAGTAGCTGGAGGGGCTCTGCCGCTGCTGCTGCTGCCGCCGCCCCGGCCTTGTGTTGCACTGGAACCTTCCCTGGGGCCAGCGGGCTGAGGCGTCCTGCACAGGGCACGGCACCAGCCTCACAATGGCAATGATGGGCCAGCAGCAGAGCGGGTAGGTGGCTCTGTGGGTGGCCCAGGGCTGGATGCACTCACTGCAGAAGGAGTGCCTGCAGGGCTCCAGCCATGCTGCGTTGGCCAGTGGGCCCAAGAGGATGGTGCAGGTCTCTTCTCTTGGGGCCTCCGCTAGCAGCTCCTGGCATGGCTGGTGCATGGTGTCCACAGGTGCTCCGGCGTGGAGATGCTTGTCCTCCCTGGGATGCTGCTCTGATGTCAAATGGGTATCAAGTGCTTTCGGTCCTCAGCACCTCCCTCGCGGGTCGATGGCAGAACCTCCAAGACTTGCAGCCCACCAGCAGCCCCTCAACGCCTTGCGCCCCACCAGAAGGACCTCGATGCCTTGACTGCAACCAGAGGGATCTCAGCATCTCACATGCCACCAGAAGGATGTTGATGTCTCATGTTCCACCAGAAGGACCTGTGTGCCTCACCTGCCACCAGAAGGACCTCGTGTCTCTTGTGCCGCAGGAAGGACTTTGACATCTCACAGGCAACTGGAACGACCCCGACGTCACACCTTCCACCAGTAACACCTCCACCTCTCGTGTTCCAGCTGTGGGACCTCAACCTCTCAAGTGCCACCAGCTGGACTCAACGCAGGCTGGATGCTCAGGGCACTTATGGACAGCTGTCTTTTGTGAGGCCATAAGGTGACAGTGACTCTGGGGTAACACCACAAGGGTCTCGGGGTGCCCCTGATGTCAGCACTTACAGAAGTAACCTGACTGTCCTGAGAAGATGCTGACATGAAATGGCTGCTCCACGCTGACAGGAGCAATGACTGCCAGGCTGGGGTCCAGGCCGGGAGCTCAGCCTTTGGCCTGGGAACTGTGCCTGGGAGCCAGGGACATCCTTGACGTGCCGCTGGACACCTGAGCACTGGAGATGTCCTGAAGAGACCATCAAGGAGGAACAACAAGAACCTGGGGATCAACTTATCACCTAGGAAGGTGAAAAAGAGCCTGGGCATGAGGAAATTGGCCCAAGAAAGTGGGAATATGCATGAGAAATCAAGAGTTGTTTAAAGAATATCAGGAACATCATCAGCTATTGGCCATCCAAGGAGGATGGTAGAAATGAACAGCATCTCTTGATTACCTGAAGTGATGATGTCATCATAGAATCATCACAGAACCACAGAATCACAGAATGGGCAGGGTTGGAAGGGACCTCTGAAGATCATCTAGTCCAATGCCCCTGCCAAGCAGGATCACCTAGAACACGTTGCGCAGGATGGCATCCAGGCCACCTTTATGACTTTATGTCCTTTAATGTCCTATCTTTATTTACCCAAGTAAAGAGTCCTTCTCCATCCTTTTTATAAGGCCCCTTATTATGTTACTTTCAGTGTTGTTGTCCCCTACATCCTTGAACTCCTTTTCTATTATGTTTCATAGAAAGACTAACAGAAATGTCTGTGACTTCGAGGTCTATATCCACAGCTCTTTCAACCACAACTGCAGAGTAGAGATGACTTGACTGTCTTTCACCTAACTGACTGCCGGCAGCCTCCCTGCAGCAGGCTCTGGAGAAGTGGCTGACTACAGTACAAAGATACCCACAGTATTTCCAGTCCTACTTCAACATCCCTTTCCAAAATGCTGCTGAATTCCAGGGTGAACTCACAACGTTTTTTTTGCTCCTCCAAAGCCAGTGGTTTCTTCAATATGCCTGTCTCCCTCCTGGTCAGCGTTCAGGTCATCACCACTACCGGTTGCCAGTTCCAAGGGATGAAGCTCTCAATTGCAAACCCATGGCAAAATAACAGTTTTACGTGGAAGGTACTTGGAGACAGAGGGATGGATGGGTAGGCAGGAGGGAAACCTAACATACGAAGAAGAGCATTTCACTTTGTGCTAGGATTTTCTAACAAGCACCTTCCCGCTTTCTGCTGTTGAACCATGACAACTGGGAGAAACTGCCTGTAAATTGCCCTTTGCTCTGTCTGTGGGTGTCTCCCATGTGCCCCACTGCTTTGTTTGGCACATTCTCCCACTCATCCGCTAACTTTCCATGTTACCAAGGACTCAAAGGAAACATTTCCCACAGCTACCAAGTACGTTGCATGAGATAGATATTGTTTTGCATGTCATAGTATTTTTTAACTTGCCATGGCTTGCTTGCTTGCATGTTTGCTTGCAAAAGAGATAAAAGATAATAAGAAGGTTTTTTTTAAATATGTAAGCAGTAAAAGGAAGACTAGGGATAATGTGGGTCCCTTGCTGAACGAGGGGGGTGTCCTGGTAACGGGAGATGCCGAGAAGGCGGAGATACTGAATGCTTTCTTTGCTTCAGTCTTTGCTTCAAGGACTCCCCCCTGGGACTCCTCGACCCTGGCGGGAGGAGAAAGGGGCTGGGAAATGGAGGGCTCCCCTGTGGTTGATAAGAGAGTGGTTCGGGAGCGTCTGAGTGGGCTCAACGCACACAAATCCATGGGTCCCGATGGGATGCATCCACGTGTGCTAAGGGAGTTGGCAGAGGTGATCGCCAAACAGCTCTCTATCATCTTTGAAAGGTCCTGAACAACAGGAGAGGTGGATAGCCAATGTCACTCCGGTCTTCAAGAAGGGCAAGAAGGAGGATCCGGGAAACTACAGGCCAGTCAGTCTCACCTCTGTCCCTGGAAAGGTGTTGGAACAGCTTTTTCTGGATGCTATCTCCAAGCAATTGGAAGAGAAGAATGTTATGAGGAGTAGTCAGCATGGATTCACCAAGGGGAAGTCATGCTCGACCAACCTCGTTGCCGTCTATGATGGCATCACCAGCTGGGTAGACGGGGGGAGAGCAGTGGATGTCATCTACCTTGACTTTAGCAAGGCTTTTGATACTGTCTCCCATGACATCCTGATAGCAAAGCTGAGAAAGTGTGGGATAGAGGAGTGGACAGTTAGGTGGGTTGAGAACTGGCTGACTGGGCGAGCTCAGAGGGTGGTGATCGGTGACGCAGAGTCCAGCTGGAGACCTGTGACTAGCGGCGTTCCCCAGGGGTCGGTGCTGGGTCCAGTTTTGTTCAACATCTTCATCGACGACCTTGATGAGGAAATAGTGTCTGCCCTCAGCAAGTTCGCCAATGACACGAAGCTGGGAGGAGTGGCTGACACGCCAGAAGGCTGTGCTGCCATTCAGTGAGACCTGGACCGGCTGGAGAGATGGGCAGGTAGAAACCAAACGAGGTTTAATAAGAGCAAGTGTAGAGTCCTGCATCTGGGAAGGAACAACTGGATGTATCAGTACAGGCTGGGGGACGACCTGCTGGAGAGGAGCTCTGAGGAGAAGGACCTGGGGGTCCTGGTGGACGACAGGTTGACCATGAGCCGGCAGTGTGCCCTCGTGGCCAAGAGGGCCAATGGGATCCTGGCATGCATTAAAAGGAGCGTGGCCAGCAGGTCAAGGGAGGTGATCCTCCCCCTCTACTCTGCCCTGGTCAGGCCTCACCTGGAGTACTGTGTCCAGTTCTGGGCTTCCCAATACAAAAAAGACAGGGAACTCCTGGAAAGAGTCCAGCAGAGGGCCACAAAGATGATACGGGGCCTGGAGCATCTTCCCTATGAGGAAAGGCTGCGAGACCTGGGTCTGTTCAGCCTGGAGAAAAGAAGACTCAGAGGTGATCTCATCAATGTGTATAAATACCTGAGGTGTGGGAATCAGAGGGATTTGGTCAACCTCTTTTTAGTGGTTTGTGGAGATAGGACAAGAGGCAATGGCCACAAGACAGAGCACAGGAAGTTCCGCACCAACATGCAAAAGAACTTCTTCACAGTGATGGTGATGGAGCACTGGAACAGGCTGCCCAGGGAGGTTGTGGAGTCTCCTTCTCTGGGGATATTCAAGGCCTGTCTGGACGCCTACCTGGGCAGCCTGCTCTAAGGAACCTGCTTTGGCAGGGGGGTTGGACCCGATGATCTTTCGAGGTCCCTTCCAACCCCTTAAACTCTGTGATTCTATGATTCTGTGATGGCTGGATACTTTTAGACACATAATAGTTATAAATAAAGGTGGTGTTAAGTATTTCTTTCTCTGCTCAGATTTCACTTAGCAAAATGTAATTAACTATGGAAAAACACCACTGCATGAAGTCCCCCTGCACACTGGAATTATTTGCTCTTGAACAGTTCCTTAATCCCAAATTGTCCAAACACACGGAGTTGTACTGATCAGCAGCACCACTGCATGAGGTTAAAGCAATCACACAAGCAGACAGCACAGTATTAGGCACTAATGGCAAACGGGAACTCTTTGGTCTGCTGGCTCCAGGCCTTTCTTTCATCATCGCTCATGAGCAAAAGAAGTGCACAAACTCTCTGATTGGGTTCATGCACCTGCCATTGGCAGAATTAGCTATGTTGGCTTTCAACGCTCATCTGTCTGGATGTGGATAATTTGCAGCCTCTTAAACCCCAAGATTATTAAATATCTCACCTTGGCTTCCACTGAGCACAGCAGGCCAACAGGCAGCTTCCTCACATTGCTTTCCCTTCAGTACAGAAAGTATTTCCATTATCCTGAGTAGAGCCTTTATTTTGTTAAATGGTTCAAGGTACTCATTTTGTAAAACGGGATGAAGCTGCATGGAGCAGCTGAGCCAGCACGTTGTGGGTCCTCCTGTTGACCTATGATGGACAATGGGCCATTAGAGCTGCAAAGACCCTGTCTTCTCCTCAGGCTCTACAGCAGATGTTCAGTGAGTGCAGGGAGTTAAGGAAGGTGCAGCAGCTTTTCATCATACACACATGGTCATGGCCATATGGCTAAATTGTCCCAATCTTCCTCGCCCTACTTCTGTTGGGTCTATATTTGTCCTGTTTGAGACTCAACAAAAATGGCCTCATGAACACACAGGTGGTCCTCCCTACTTTCGGTACTTTTAGGATTCATTTAATCCCTCCTGCCTTCATGTATCTTTTAGCTCAGGTATTAACCTCTAGCTGAACCAGAACTATACTTGTCTGTATTGATTTAGAGAGCATTTTCCTCCATTTCAAAATCTTTTGGCAACAGGAGGTTGTGGTAGGGCTGAAGAACCATTTATCATATGTCTCCTGGTGGCCTAATCCCCAGTCCAAGGACAGAATTAAAAAAAAGCTGGTCTTCCTCAGCTGGTTGACCTCAATAGGCACAGGAGCTGCTTGTGGGGAAGCATTCAGATTGTGGCCTCTCTTACTTAGCTGCAGCCTAGGGTTTTTCATGTCTGTTTGCCTTTTGAGGTGATGTGTCTGTGCTCCCAGGTCTGAGAACATACCTTGGGGATGTACCTCGTCCCCAGCACAGCTCATACATGGTATGAGTCCGCTGTGCAATAAGCCCTCCTTCCTCTCACCTTACCCCTCCCTGCTGCTGGCCTAGTCTTTCCCTTATCTTTATTTTTCCTTGGACAGAAGCTTGAGTCTGTGGGCTGGAAGGGATTCATGGTATGTGCCAAAAAACTAGTGGTCTGGATACTGAGGTAACTGAGATCCCGAGGTCTGCTATGGGAAGTACTGACCACTCAGTCTAGGTGTAGCCTGAATCTCTGCACAGGTCATAGTCAGCGCATCCTTACATGTCCATATCCAGTGGTTGATGATTGTTCAGTAGTAATTGCCTGTGAACAAAAAATATGTGTTATTCAACCTTCATTTTGAGAATCTGGTCCAGAAATGCTGTACCACTGCATAGGTTGCTCTTTCTGGACATTCTGTTTTTCTGATAAATCTCTGCCTCAGGGATGCTGTGGAGCAGGAATCCCTCAAGCTGTGAGCAGCCAATTCCTGATAGAAGAGGGATGCAGATGCAGAATAACAATGCTCCTGAGAAGGAGGGGTGAGGGTGTACGTACAGAGCAATTGCTACATCAGCTGAGGCCCACCACCTCAGATAACAGTATTATTTGCTAGGACAGGCACAGGGGAGTACAAAGAAGTCATCAAATCCTCATTACAAAAAATGATGTTTTCTTTTTCTGTGGTTGTGATAGTGCCCAGAGCAGAAACACAACAAGGATTATCTTTTAATATGGATGCACCAATGCTTAGGCACTCTTAAGAAGAATACATTTATCGATTCACAGAAAAATAAAACGGGCAATTAAGGCTTTTTCTCCATTTCTATCCATCAGAAAACATTATGCAGCCAATAGCCAGGTCTGGAAGGTGGGATAACCAGCTTGTATTCTCATTCATCTACTGCATCGTCTTTGCTGTGGCAATCAGGGCAGTGCTGAAGCCTTGGCTACACCAAATTAGGCACAAACATAGTAATGACCTACTTTCCAAAGGCATCAAGTGCATGCAGCTCCCAGTAGGTTTGTGTGAACAGGCTCCTTTTTGGAAACAAAAACAACAACAACAACGATGACAAAAAACAGACCTCTTTAAATTCACATGTGAAAATATAGCTGCAGCTGTTTAACTAGGGCATGATATTTTGTCCCTGGTGAAGTCCACAAAACCAAGCTTCCATCTTCAGTTTTTCAAAACCACCAAATTTCAGTTACTGCACATATTGATTTGGGACTACGGAGAGTAACTCATACCCGCTGCTGCTTGGCTCAGCGGATGAAATGCAATATGTATAACACCAGCCGCTATGGTTAGCAACAGGTGAAGGATTGTACAGTAGTGATAGGAGGTTTGATACCCTCTTCTATCAGTTGGAAACATGAGCTTTACCAACAAATCCCAGTTGCTTTTCAACGTCTAGATTTCACAGCACATCTGTTGTGTCTCTACTAATGAAACTGCATGGATCTTGTTGCTTTTTTGAGAAATGCACTTATGTCTGGGTGATTACACTGGGTACATCTGTCATGTATAAAATAACCAATCGGAAGGACTAAATTAAATAGGATTTCTCAGGCTATTGCTGTACATTCTTATGAACAACATTTGACTTTCCTGATTCCATTTACTGTTGACATTATATTACAGAGGAAAGAAGAGAGAGGAAAGAGAGCGAGAAGAAGGAAGAGTCTATTGCTCAGCAAGAAACCAGTCTATAGCATCCCAAACGTGGGACAATAATGCTGACTACGTTGGCGTTAGAGAAATGCTTCCCCCTGGCTTTATGGTTAGGTATTTTTTCCAGGAGAAACCCCCAGATGGAACTCTTCCTTAAATCATACTGTGAATTGTATTATCTAAAGAGTATTTCTGTATTTTTGTATGGACAATATCTTGCTAGAGAGTGAGGAATGTCAGAGGAAGACTGTTTGAAAGTGAAACCATGATATTCTCAGACTGAAACAGAAAAAAATGGTGGTTAGACTTGGCAAATAACTATCTTGCTTCTATTTCTAGCCATTATTCTCTATTGGTACCTTTCCATTGGTTGAGGTTAAGCATCTGGAAATAAAAGAGAATCCTTAAGAAAGTGTATTATCAAGCTCCAAGAAATTTTAAGTAGTCATAGTCATATCTGTGCCCTCCCTACTGTGCATCTTCCACTATTACTACCTAGTTACATGAGCAGAGATTTATGCATCATTGATTTTTTCTTGCAGCTGACAAGGCCAAAGAAAATGGCTATGGGGAAATTAAAAGTAAAATGTTACCTTGACTGCATCTTTAAAGGAATCACTCCACTAACAGCACCAAATTAACTCCGGCAAAAAATCATAACTCCAAGCCCCTTGGGCATGTGTAACATTTTGTATCACGGTATGAGATGCTAACTTTTATGTCTTATTATATACATGCACTGTGACTGAAATATAGTTGCTGAGGGAACCATAACCTTGAATTATCCTGACTTACTTCAGCATGCCAAACCTCAGCCACTGAATCACTGGATTGCTAGTGCACGGACTTTCCTATATTTAGTGAAAAGGAATATGTCTTGCTGTCTTTTATTGGCCAAGCCTTATATTTGTACTAGAGTCATCTTATGGGGCAGAAAAAGAAGACAGCAGATTCAGTTTCAAGAATTCAGCTCTACTGATTGCAAGTATTTACTACATAGTATACCTATATTTTAAATTTAGACGGATGATGGTAATTTTGCTTGCTTGGTTTTAAATATCAGTATACTCGATAAGTTTTGTCTGGAAAATACAGCAACAGAATAGATCCTTGCTGTCACAAGTGCCGAACCTCTCATAATAGATATCGAAGGATAGAAATCAGTTCAGTAATTACTGTAACAACTGTTAATATAACAAAAGACTATGTGGTCTCCTACTGTTTAAGGTTACAAATACCTGCTAAGTGCACTTGCTTCAGTGAATGGGTCCTGCCTTCCTGTGACTCCCAGACAAAACCAGGAACTGGAATTCAAAGTGTTTTTCCCCTCCCCTTTTTGTTTTGTTTTGTTTGTTTTTTCTTCTTTCCCCCTCCTTCTGTTTAACTGGAAATTCATTAAATTCCACAAATTTGAACTTGTTCTTCACTTTGTGGGTATGAACGTAATCAGCTCTGACACATGCTTGTTAAGAGTATAGTTTCAGTGAAGTGAAATCATTTAATCAAGCCAAGGTCAGAGCAGCCTTGTTTTCACTTGAAATGGCTGTAAAATCATCTGAATGAAAGCCTTGGAGGAAACACGCAGTTTTATGACTGGTGTCTCAAAAAAACCCTAATGTTATATTGCCCATAATGTCACATTTTCTAGCGTGGCACGTGGATGAAGATTGTCATTTGATGAAGACAGCCACTTCTGCAACCCTTTCCTTGTACCACTCCCTGCTGTAGCTGCAAAAGCAGCCCAACTTTCCATGGCTAACATAAATTTTGCTGTTTGGGAAAGGCAAGAAAAGATGACCACCACGGTGGGAGTGGTGTTTGTTTTGTGCCACCTCAGCCTAACAAGTGGAACAGAAAATACCCCTAAGCAAAATCCTTGATGATATGAATTGCCTTTGTGTCAAGGACACCAGCTCTTATTTTATGCCACAAAAAAACAGCCCTCCCAGTAATAAAAAGCTCCAGACAAACCACAGCAAAACAAGCTTATGTACAGTCTTCATGGGAAAGCAAACAAAATATGATTCTCCCAGAACCAGGCTTCACATACAGATATCCCATATGGCTCTGATGCTTTAACTCAAAGATACAACACAGGGAAAGCAGTCATAGCTATGTGCATGGCAGACCAAGGTCTTGCTGATGGAAGAATCAATATTGCCTGGGGTATTTGAAGTCTCCTTCCCAATCCAAGTAAAAGTAAGAAGCAGCGATGATGGTTTGAGCAATTAAACCTTTAAAGAAATAAAATCAAATTGTATTTTAACAAACTGGTATTATTTAAGAAAGTTCCTCTGTACTTCCAAACTTCCAGTGTAATTCAGTGTAGCTATTATATAGCCCAATTAGGAAATAAGAACAATAGCTTCTTTACCCCAGAACTTCATAAAGTAGCTTCAATCATGTTAATATGTGTTACTGAATAACAGAAAAACTATCATCAGGTGGAAATCTTTTCTATCTTTGTTCTCACAATTCAGATACTTCTGGTTTTGATTTGTAAAACTTTCTCGATCCAAAGCCTTGAGATGTACTGCAACCTGAACCTTGGAAAAACTCCTGTGTACTTCTGCTTCTAAACTCTGCAAATGCACCTAATCTTTGCTGACAGATGAGCCAAAAATCTCTATCCAAAGATCTGCAAATGCTGGGAAGTATTACCTCTAATCCTCAAATTCTGGACCCATCTCTAGTTATACTAAAAATAGAAGAGATGGGTAGCTTGACGTAAAGGGTCAGACTATGTAAACTACCCTGAAATTGCTTGGGATGATTCGTTCTCCCAGTCCTCTCTTGCTTCCCAAAGCCCGGATTTATGAAATCTTATTTAAAGTCAAATACACCATTTTTTGTCAAGTCTCATTTGCCCTTCACCTACAGTATTTCCAATCGCCTTGAGCCCAGTATGGTCCAATAATCCTCAGGATGTCCTTTGTGTACTGCTGTTGTTCTCTTCCAGAATTCATTTTTCCTCCACTGATTTTCCATAACTATTGAAAAACTTCTGTCACTGCATGACAAAAAGCTCCCAGTTTGCAAAGAAGAAAATATTTTGCTTGAGTAGTCCAAGAAGCAAGAAGCAGTGCTGAGCATCTCTCCCTTTGTCTTGTTCTCTCTGTCTCAGAGAACTGTTTTCCAGCTGAAAACATGCCTTTGCAAGAATGTCAAGTCTGAGAAAATGAAAGTGTATCAGGATGTGAAGCATTAAGACTTTAATCACATGAAGCTGGAAGGACAGTTTCCCCATTCTCACTCCTATGAAGGGCATTCTAGATATTCTTTACTGGGCCAGGATGAAGCAGGGCACAGGAACTTCTTGGCACTCGTGCGCTGCACACACTGTGCTCTTACAGTGGTTATCAGACTATTATCCTTTGCAGGTAATCATGAGAAAAATGTTTTTATCAGTCCTTCCTGGTGTTGTACCCCTCACGTTCTCTCAGGCAATGCAGAAGCATCCCAGCTTTTGTTGCATCCCTGGCTATCTATTTGTCCCTCAGCTGAGACAGGAGCTGAGCCCTGGGAACACACAGACGTCCTCTGGGACAGGAGGGTAAAATTGGAGCGGGGAGGGGTGGAACTAGTTTAATCAGCCTAGTAAAATAAAGTGTCTCTCCTTCTGACCAGCCCAGTTAGAAATTGGATTGTCTTGTCCACACTGGAAAGGTGTCTGTGCATCCAGTGTTCCCATTACTTACCCTGCTCTGAAATTGCAGTCCCTGAATCAGGACTGTTAACAGCAAGATGGGATGGCTATAACAAGTCCTAAAAGAAGAGCATTGAAGTGCCATGTTTTTCTCTGTTTGTTTGTTTAAAGTAAGCCATATAAGCTGTCAGTACTGAATAAATAATAATAATGATGGATACTACTACTTAGAGCAACTTTGGCCAAGCCATTACATTATCCTTGTTCTCCATTTTAGACATCTCATTTTGCATGCAAAAGTCACTTGAGTAAGACAGGGGTCACTGTAGACAGCTTCAAGATTTTTGAGGAAATGAGGAATTGTGTTGGCAGGTTTTTACCATTGCAAGTATCACAAGATGGCTTATTAAATGCATTGAAGCAAGCCTGCATGAAAACTGTTCCAGGATCTACCAGTGAGGAGCATCTCACAGAGTAGGTCCTGCTCTGCTGAGCCCCCATGCTCCATTGCAGTCCAAGCTGTCCTTGCGTGGCTTGAATTGCACAGGTAGATAAACAGGAGGATTAAAGTCTGATGGTTTGTACTAGAGCACAGGAAATGCAGCTTCAAATTCAAGACTGTCCCTGAAGTGGTGAGAATCTTTTTTTTTCTTTTTTTCTTTTGTCTAATCATGAAGAAATACTTAAGATTTAATTGTAGAGAAAGAATATTTATACAAAAAGCTGTGCATCTGCAGAGCTCCTTCCTCTGAAAAGGGAGATAATGGTTTAGAGAAGAAGAAGAATGAACTGCCGAGTATAAGGCAATTTCCATATTTTTTTTAGCAAGTTTGCCAATATTGCCAACTGGCTTTGAAGATTTAGACCCTATCCCTACCTATTTCTTTGCAAATAACTTCTGACAGGGCCAGAGACAAATTTTGTTTCATTACAGTAATTGCAGCTATAGTCAGTCTGAGAAATTTTACAATATTTATCTGTCAGCACCATCCATTCAGTCCCTGCCACTGGCTGCCTGGAAAACTACTGCAGCTAAACACCACAGTATATGCAGATCACTTTGGTTTCTTCAAATACTTTGCTGCAATGCAGAGGCAGTTTCTCTACAATTTTTTGTGTACTCGAGAGTGTTTGCCATGGAGTCCCAGCCAAAAGCCTTCCAAGGGACAAATAGTCGCCTGTGTGGGTTTATAGAGGGGAAGGTATTTTTTTTTAATGATTTTTCTTTATTGTTTGGAAGATTTATTTATACCTGACTGGAAGCCTGACCTGCCAGGCAGAATCGGGAGACTGCCAAAATAGAGGTGATCACAGCTATAAAAAACATAATGCAATATAACAGACCTGAGCCCACACCTCTAAATTACTGACAATTTTGCCTCTGACTTCTGAGAAAAAGTGGGCCAATTTATTCAATATTTATAAGCCCAGGAGAGTGCTGAGAGTGAAGTCCTGAACAGTAAGAAACAAAGTCTGCAATAAACCAAATACTGCATCCATGGCAACTCACAACTCAGTTAATATTTTTTCAACATAAAAAGAAAGATTTTTTCATGGCCACTGAAACAAGCAATTTACAAAATTGACTGAAGTGAAGGCATTTTTGCATCTGCTGTGTTTTTCAGGGCCTTGGTCTTTTGTTTGAACCTCAGGTGCTCCCCAGGATGCTCAGAGAGCAAGGATTGCCCCTAGCGAGCATCCTGCCATCTCTGGGTGGCAGGAGGAGAAAGGTGATCTACTGCCTATGTTTTTGTCACACCAGGGCTTGATGCTTTGCCTGTGTGTGGGAAAGAGCTGTGCTGCAAGAGGTCTAAAAGGATTTCAGTTTTCTTCTGCAGAGAATTTCAATGCAGATGAGATACGTATTTTTCTCTTTGCTTTCACAGTCATTTGGGAAAAGAAAACATTGAGAGACAATGCTGCTGCAGTCTGCCCCTGGAGAGGCACCTCAGGGTCCCCCTGTCTCCTCTTCTGAAGTAGGAGAGAGGTTCATCTCAGCAGCTCCAGGCAGAGCAGCGCTGCTGTGATGCCTGAGGTCTGCTCTACGTTCAGGGGGAGAAGTTCCTGCGTGAAGCACAACATCAGAGCCACAGATCTTTCAGGAAGGTACTGATCACTCGTTTTGGAGAGGTTTTCTTCCCTTCTGTTCACTAGGGACAGCTATCCCACTGTCAGGGTGCAGCTGCATCCGACACTCCTCAAACACACAGTCAATCCACTGCTGACCATGTATTTTAGACCTATAAAGTTTTGAAAGACAAAGCAGAACAATTAAATAGGGTCAGAATTTTGTAGGTAAGATACTCAGGCTCACAGGAACTAAATAATTTACCCATGGCACCAGGCAGAGGTGGAAAGACACTTGACATATCCAAAGTGTCAAGCCAAAGCCCTAACTTAAAGACAATCTTTTCTTCAAATAAACATTTATACTAGCTATGTTTAACACAGCATTTCACATACTGGGGAGATAAAACACTTCTGGCTGTTCTGTTGGACATCAGGTTTGGTTGTATTGTTCCCTACTGCATGCAAACCACTCCACAGATAACAGGCAGTAACGCTAATTGCTTCCCAGCATCATTCAGCTTTCCCTAAGCTCCTGGTCAAAGGCAGCAAAATTGTTCTCATCCCTGAAAACAGAAGTCTGTCTCTGTAGTTTTCCTACTGAGCAGTCATACTGTATTTTCTTTCCAAACTGGGGTGGTATATTTCTCTTCCAAACCTTTACCGTAAGATTGGGTCACCAATGAAAGTCAAATGAAAACGTCAAGTCTGTACCATATGTTGATGCATTTGTTATTTTGTTGAACATTGCTGCATCTGGATAAGTCAATCCAGGTTAAACATCCCTCTATCAAGACAGTCCTGATTGCTGTTAAGGACATCAGCACATCTGCTTCTTCTCACACTGATGAATTTGATGAATTTTGCTAGGCTGTATTGATTAACAGTAAAACTGAAATACTACCACAGAAATTTGCTTGAAGTAAAAACAATTATTCAAATTCCATTCCATATTTTGGACATATCACTGTAGTAAAGACTATAATGGGCTACAGAAACTCTTTTCCTTAGTCAGGGATCATAAACAGAAAGAGAACTGAGGATATTCAGTTTCTGCTGGAGAGATTGTTGTGCAGGACCTGTTCATCTCCTTGCAACTGAACTGCTTTCCACGGAAACACAGTAATCTGTGAGTAGCCCTCCTCTGATGTGGCTCTGTGGGCACTAATTCTGCAGTTTCTCTATAAACAGCTATGCGCAATGCCCAGCAGACCTGCATTGGAGAAATAATCTTATGGTAGTGATGCCTCATGCTTTGGACACAAACTTAGATGGAAGCTGCACATGGCACAAGGGAGAGAGAAGTATTAACCAAATCCTCTGCAATGGTGAGGTTTTTGCAGAAAGTAACAAGGAGGTTTAATGGAATTACACACTGCACAGCACTGGCAATAACTTCATCACTACGACCACCACGAGAATCAGGCAGCTGGACCTCCATTAACCTTTGTTTCTCTCTAGCTTCAGAAGTTTTTCACAGTCAGAAAACAGTGCTTCAGTCAGGCAGCCTACAGGCAAGAATGAGTGAAACAATATCATCTTCTTCACATTAAAGTTAATATATATTCTAAGATAGAGAGGCATGTGTGCTATGGATCCACACCTGAAGATCAACACAGCTAAAAGGTCTTAGCAAAAAATGGCTTTCAGTGTGTTTTTCAAGTTATTTAGCATGAAAAGGTCGTATTCAAAGAGTTTCACTCAAGTGAAATATGATGTAGTTAAAAAAACATAGTGCATACAAGGGCTGCTCAAAGCCATTTTTATCAGCAGATAACAGCTTTACCTTATCACCACAATTTCCCTGTACCTGGGAGTTTGGAAACAGAATGGTAAATTGACATGAAAATGGTTCTTGGTGATGGGAAACAAGCAGCAAAATGACACAATGAACATATTTAGGAACAATTTAATTCTTTATACATCATGATTTAGGAGACTGAATATGCATCAAGGTGAATAATTTTTCTGACAAGGTGAAATGTGGAGTTACCGGTCCAGCTTAAGTAATGTTCACAACCACAGAGATAGATTAAGAGAGAAGGCAAATAAATAGCTTATGCACATAAATTCATTGTAAGGAAAACTAAGATACTGAGGCTAGGCAGAATAAAAAGGGAGAGAGAAGAGAAGGAGAAAAGAAATATGCTCTCTCTGACCATATGCTTTGGGCACTGAGCAGTGACAGAACCAGATGGTGTGACTCAGACTTTAAAGTATAGTTCTCTTAGTTTTTGGAAATTACATTAATACACCCTGGAAGTATGATATGTTTTAGGAGACATTAGGCATTTTTCCCCTGAAAATTACAGAAATTATTTCATCTCCTTTTTCCAAATCTAGACATTTCTTGTTTGCTCAAGGTTGGCCACCTATGGCTTTAAGTTATGAACCTCATCCCAGAGCCAGATTTTTGCTTAACAAATTATCAAGGCTTCTTTAAGAAGATTAAGCTGTTACTTTGTCTGATCCCAGGAAGAAAGAAAAAAAAAAAAACAAAAAGCACCCGTAACACATAGAGAGGGAAATGTCTGTTCTGATACTTATTCAAAAAGCCCTTTGATATGGAAATCATTGGCTTTAACTCCTGTAGCCTTAAGCCTCTCCCCAGTAATTCAGATAATGCATGCAAATGCCTGGACACTAGCCCACTGTAATCACAGAGGAACGTGCTTCCTGTTCCTCTTCGGACTGTTCCTATTCAGACTCATCCTTTCTGTCTTCTCTCTGGCAGTATCTGAGTATCTCCACCTGCCAACACAAGGACTGCATTTGTACAAGACCTGAAAAACCACTGTTGCTCATTCTCCCAGGCCTGCAGGTACCGTCACAGTGTATGCAAATATCTAAAATGGAAGCCATCAGCATATCTACTTAGATGCACCTGAATAAGTGAAAATGCTGTATCACCACTGTGTTACCTGCCAGCAGGCTCATTTTCTGACTAAAGTGCTGTCCTGAGGGCCACCTTAACATGTTTGTCTGCAGTAATGCTCCAAGATCTAGCCAAAGGGGCTACAACAAGACTACCACTGCATGCGCCCTGGGCAGTGAGCCTCCACCACCCGCAGAGGTGGGGAAAGGGCTGCCCAAAATGCCCACAGGGTCTGCATGTGGGGTGCTTTGTGCACTGCTGTTGTGCAACCCATCCCCGGTGGCAGTGCTCCTCACATAAAGCCGTAGTCAGGCCCTTTGCCTCTGACCAGTGGGGCTAGGCTGGCCCAAACCACTTCATTTTTGACTACTGAGCCTTTACTATTTTCCTTCGGCTCCCTCCTCCCCCCCCCCCCCCCCCCAGTGTCCTCCCACCCCCACGCAATCATGAATTATTTTTATTTTAGGACCTGAGTTTTGTGAGGGTGGAGGGAAATGTATTCATTTTTGTTAGGACTGATAGCACTGATAAATGTGTCTAACATGCAGAACGTATAAGAACGATGTCCATAAGAAGACTCCATGGACAATAAGAACAGGACAAAGATACATGGCACTTCCCCTGAGTGCTGTCCTTCAGCTATTTTCAGCGCAAAGGATTTCCTGAGCTTGATGTGGTTTCCTATTTAGTCACCTTCAAGAAACTTCTCTTCTAGATACTTGTTCAGGCTTTCAGATGTGAACCCATCTAAACTTTTTGCATGCACATCACTCAGTCCTTTGTGGGTTGAAGGCCACCTGGTAGGGGCAGTGTTGTTCTGGGCAACGGGTCATGCAAATATAGTAACCACACAGCCAACCATAACAAACCTCAGTGAACTGGCATTTTTTTTTAAATCCATCCAGGGCAACAACAGTAAAAGAAGGGAGAAATGATAATTGTCTAGGACCCCTAGAGAGTGTCAATGTTTGGGTGGCTCTCCTGCACACAGGAATGGGACCTTGCTTTGCAGTGTGCCTGGTTATACATCTGTGCCCTTCCATACCTCCAGGCTCTTTGAGGAGGGTCTGTGAGTATTCATTAACACTGTGTTTCTAAATTATAAAGAAAACCCTTAAACACATTTCCCTGGTTCAGAGAGAAACAGTTGCAGATATTTGGAAGGATCTATTGGGCAATTCAGCCTGAACCCAAATGACCACATCAGCCACCTGGTTTTAGTATCCTTTTCTCCACCTCAGAGTAGAAAAAGTGGCAAAAGGACAAAACCTTATAGAGGAGATCACAGACACCAGTGACCCCAACCACAAGACACAGTGGACACCAGGACAATGGTGCAGGCCACATGAAGTGGAGCCACTGCTGATCAGGGGAAGCAGGCTTACATCAGGATGGGGCACTCCTGAGCATCCCAACCAGCATAATGGTGACAATATATCAAAGAATGGTATTATTCCCTGGTCCAGGCAACTGAGACCTTCTTGCAGATCCAGTAAATCAAGGCAGATGCATCTGTAGCTATTTACCAGACTTCAAAAGGCAGCTCCCAGCAGCACCTTCACTACCACTTCCACTGTGGATCCTGGAGATACTTCCATGTGTCCCATCCAGCATGGCATTGTGGGGCTGACACAGAAAGTTCCTTTCCTCCTGCCCAAGGAGAGAAGGAAGAGCTGACAGTTGACCACACAGGGAGATTACTTTGGCTTCTAGCAGCAAAGAGAGAACTGATCTCTCCTGTACTTCTACCATTGCCCACACATGCCCCCCCTGAAGCAACTTCCACCCGCTCCATCTGGCACAGCTGCAAGCTGGGCTGTTAACGTCTTTTCTTTTCTTTTCTTTTCTTTTCTTTTCTTTTCTTTTCTTTTCTTTTCTTTTCTTTTCTTTTCTTTTCTTTTCTTTTCTTTTCTTTTCTTTTCTTTTCTTTTCTTTTCTTTTCTTTTCTTTTCTTTTCTTTTCTTTTCTTTTCTTTTCTTTTCTTTTCTTTTCTTTTCTTTTCTTTTCTTTTCTTTTCTTTTCTTTTTTCTTTTCTTTTCTTTTCTTTTCTTTTCTTTCCTGTCACCATCAAGTGCCATGCTGCTTTATCTTGTGTTTTAAACTCTGTCATCATTTGGCCACAAAGATTCACACTTACAGAGCTGAACAACAGTACTAAAATTATTCCCCACTGCACTTTCTTCTATTAATGACTTCTGTCACAAGGATCACAACTGATGGGTTATGGCAATTACAGGAAATAATGCAAGCTTAGGAAATTTTTTTTTAATGGAGACAAGCACAGATGTTCCTCTCAGAGCACACTTCTAAATTTCCCCTCAGGTTACAAGAGCCCTGTGCTGTGTGGGGAGTCAGACACAGAGTGCCTGTGTTAAAGGCATGCCCTGAGCTGCATGCAGGAAAGCAGAAAGCAGCAGAAAATATAGCATGCAACATTTCGTGTCAGTTAGATGGTATTTTCACAGACTTTCACAGATGTTTGTCATACATTGAGGCTCTCCACAAGTTCCTACAGATGTCCCGTCTCATAAGATGGGCTTCCTACAGTCCTATTTCCTCTTTATAGCTTTAGTGAATTTTCTTTTTCAAACTTGAAAACTCCCATTTTCTACATAGAAACAGGACATTTTGCTGTCATGTTTTGCTTTCAGCACACTTTCTCTCCATCATAAACATTTGGTGTATTTGATTTCCCAACCTTTGGTGTTTTAGCTCCTTTTGCACATCAGGTACTTCCCATGAAAAGCAACTGGGCATATAACAAGACAGCCCTGCAACATAATGACTTATTAGGGAACAATTTTCATCCTCCTCCTAATCGGTTAAAAAGAGCAAAAATATCTGCACCAGGAGATCACATAAGAAGGAAGTTAAAACCATTTTCTGGGATATTTTAATCTTCAGCACCTCTAATTCAGTGTTGCATGACTTAGTCAGTAACCACAGCTGGACAGGACTGTCCCACAGCTCTCATGCAGCCAAGGAGTGGTGAATTAGGAAGACGCAGGGAAGAACATTATCAGCAAGACTTGGAAACAGTGATACCAGTTGATACTTGCTGGAGCACTTCGACATCCTTTTAAAACCCAGAAGTAGACACATCTTCTGTATGTAAAGCCATCCTGGTCTCCTTTTAGATATTTGGCAAGGAAATTTGTAATGAGGACAAACAATCTGCATGTCTTATAATGCTTCCATATGACATTACCATGTAGTGTGTTTTCCACAGTGATTAAAGAGAGCCTACTGATTCAAAGATGGATGGTGCAGATTTGCTTTCTGGAGAGTAGAAAATTTGGACATGGAGGGCCCTTAGGCAGCCAAGCCTGAAAGGAAGTCTTCTTTAAGCATGCACAAAGAACTGTCCTATGGGACCAGTGAGAACTTGATCAAAGCCTTCTGCATGCTGTGGTGGATGGGGATGGCCTGACCACTCAGTGAAGCACACAGAAGACATGCAGGGCATTTGAAATCTGAAGCCCTGTCACACACGCAGTCTGTGCAAAACAGATACTTCCAAAGTACACCAGGGCTTGCTGTAGATAGTCCCTACACTGTAAACAAGGGTGGAAACCTAACATCCTTCATGAGCAGCTCGCTGTGGTTGTGCAGTGGTATTGCTCTGTGTGGACAAGGGTGGCCATTTGCACGTCTTCTGTTTTTAGGCAGCAAGGAGGTCAATTGTCTGCAAGTGGCATTTTTTAGAATAGATTTTCAGCTCCTATCAGTTATCACTGCTCTGCTTAAAATGGGGTCATTTTAATTTGCATCAACAGAAGATCCTATTTAGATTTAATTACAGATTTCCATCTCTATGCTTGTGCTGATAGGGGCAGAACATTTGGGGACTTGGGGGATAGATCAGAATGTGGAAGTTGAAGCAATTTTTGCATCTCAGACCCACCTCCAGCAGCAAACAGCAGAATGCATTTGAGCACACACCCTCTTGCTGAGGTACACGGTATTTAGTTTCTTCCTCTGAGGGGCTGATGCAGTTCACACAGGAAAGACGGACATCACCACGTGGTTTCAGCATTAATGACAGCTTTATTGTAAAGTGGGGTCTTCATAGAAGCAACACAGCAACCATACAAAAGCCCAGTGTGGAGTCTTTAAAATTTTCTAGGGTTAATGTGGCCATGCACAAGTTTTGAAGTACTTCTGGGAGATGCTCTTCAGTAGACAACATATCCAGGTAAAATCAGATAAGTATTTGTAAAATAAAAGCATTACTATAAAAGAGCAGCCAGAATGTAGCAAGAGCCTGCCAATCTGCCATAAACTGTTCCTGTAACAAGGAAGACAAGTGCACAGAGGAAAAAATAGAGACACTGCAAAACAGTTCTATTAAAATTAAAGCCTATTGGAGTATCTGGTCTTGTATTTCTTTGCCCTGATCAAAGCAAACTTCTCCCTTCCTGTTGCTGGCAATATTACCACGTAGTCCATCAGTGAGAAGTGTGTAATACTTAACAACAGCTCTTGCCACCAAGGGTTTTGTAGTGTGAATACATGAGGAGGACACAAAATGGAGAAAAATAAAACTATTGTCATTTTACAGGTGGGGAACTGAAGCCTAGAAGGAAGAAATTTGCCTGAGGTCATATTTGAAATGTATATCATTCAGTGTGAGCCCAGCCATGCTCAGTTAATACAGCTTTTCCATTGTTTTGTTCAAAGAAACCCTATGTGTTTCTACCTGTTCCTTTTGGAATATTAATTCCACAGGTGAATGCCCTGTGTTAGCACTAACAGTTTCCTGACAATAAAATGCACAGATTTAAATGGAAATGAAGCCTCACTGATAAAGCAAGCCAGAAGCACTTTCCAGTTGTGTTTGGTCATGCAGCAGTAAAAATGCTTCTCCATCCTCAGGACGGGAAACAACAGTTGATCCATTTTCTGGACAACTACCTACAAGATCAATCCCAAATCTTCCTACCACAGAGAGGAAAATTGAAGGTTGTTTTCCTTTTATAAAACCACCACAGAGAGGCAAATGTATGTCAGGAGACACTGCTGTGGGTGTTGGAGTGATGTAAGGGGACAAAGCAAATGAGCAATAGTTGGTGACTCTAACACCAACGGCCTTAATGAAATACACATAAATACTTTCAGCAGTAGTTCTATGGTGACAACAAGATAACTAACTGAAGATTTTATCTATTAATATCTCCTTTTCTTCAAACCACCTTCTGCCAAGACTAAGAAAATAGAGAGGTGGCATCACTTGCCCTGGTGCTCAGGGAGTCCACATTACTTTAGTCCAGGCAGGTGAAAGGAGAACTGCTTCCATGAGGAGCTGCTCTCAAGATCCATCTCATGGGGGAAGTACTGCAGAGAAGTGGTTTAATGGAGGGCTGACAACAGCGTACCCAGGAGAGAACCACATGCCCAGACTTTAGGCCTTCCTCCCTTTCCCCATGCTGAGGGAAGGAGACATTTGCCAGCTGCAAGTGCTGCATTTTCAGAGTTGGCAGATGAGCAGATTCATAGCTAAACATACCCAAGGGCCAGAACAGTCTGCACCCCAATTACTTCAGTATTTAATGTTTTTCCACTAAGCTTGCACACATGAACAGCTCTACTCCTGCAGCACATTTCTCTTCCCTGCTTGTGCTGTTTCTCCCATGATGTTCCAGCACTAGTCAGAATAATCTCAACACCATGGTGCTGTAGGTGTAACTAACCAAATGTGCAAGCATTGAAAATATTTCACCTACCTAAGACATGAAGATAATTTTTTTAGGTAGCCAGTCATTGATGTCTGGGTCTAGAAAGGGAAAAAAGAGACATAAATCACTTTTAAATGAATTTTTCTCTTTTCTAGGACAAACATTGAAGAATTCTAAGTGTGATGCAAAGTAACAAAACTGAGTGTGGAGTAGTGAGCCCAAGCCACGGGCTGACGTGATATAAGGAACCACTGGGGCTGAAAACCTCAAAGATGAGTCACATCTTATGAAACAAGGAGGTTTCCAGCTTGGAACAGAGAAAGATGGAGGATGCCCTGCAAGAGCAGGTGTAAGGAGTGTAATGCTCTTTTCTCTAACCTGTTTCACCATGGTTGTCTTCTGAGTGGGAGAGCTTGTGCAGTTGTCCACCTTCTCTTCTTGTTGGCTGCAGAGCAAAAAGAAACACCAATGGAATTGCACCTGACACAGCTCTGTGCAATTCATGCTCATTAATGAAGACAATGAAACTACAGCAAGAGTAGAAGCTGCAACCTAACAGATGCTTGGATTGTGGAGAGGACTTTCTTACTGATTTTTTATTACAAACGGAATTTCATTAAAAATAATATTGCAGAGCAACAAATAAAGGGTAAAGACTAGACGGATGGCACAACCAAGAATTTCCTTTGAGAACTTTATAAGAAACATTTTATTCTCCTTTCCTCCTATTTTTGCCTATCTTAAATCTCATGTCTCTAGGTTGGTCTTGTTTTGTTTCCTTCTTTTCCTGAAGTACATGTTGCTATGTTTCATGTTGGACATCTCTACTTTGCTTTGTCTAGGCATGAGCAAAGACCTCAAGAGCATGGTGTCTGGGGGCAGTCAAATTCCAAAAACCATTTCTCTCCAGCATCACCTTAGGTAAAGGGGGAGCAGTAAGGATTTCCAGGTTGGAGTCATCCTTCAGGAGCAACAGCAGAGACGAGGAGAGGTACATGCTGAATTTCCAGGCCGAGTGTTGACACCAGCTGACTGTGCTAACAGGCTGAAACCAGGATTTTGTTTCTTGTCAGCTTTTATTGCCAGACTACTCAAACTTCTCCCTCCACCAAATCACATGCCTTTTATCTTGAGTATTTTTTCATCCCTTCTCTTTTACCTGCTTCCTGCTCCCAAGGCTTCTATCTGATTCCGCAATTGCTTTGAAAGTTTTCTGTAATCAGAAAAAAAAAAGTAGTGACCATCTGCTTAGTTGTTCTCAGTATTATTTCAAGGCTGCTATACATTCTTCTGCTGAATTTTATACAATTACTTACAGAGAGGCCCAAACTTCTCTTGGTGAGGTATTGTCCCTTCTCATGTATTTATAAGCTCCTAGATTAGGTACTCATTTACTTTCTAGTAATTTTTAGCAATTACTGTATGGAAACTGAATTTGTGGGTTCATCCACTCTTGGACAACAAACAAAACTCTGCAGTCCCAAAGAACCCACACAGTAGTAAGAGTGGATAACATTGGTATTGAGCTAATACTTTTTAGATTATTGTATTGCAGGAGAGTAGCATTAGTATTTCTGGATTCTTCCCATCAAACGTACACTACCATGGCAGTGGGAAAAAGGGTCTGGTATTTTCTTCTGTGATGTCCTCCAACTTTGTCTGATGGAGACACTACAGCAATTAAAAGTAGAGCATCTGAACTTCCCATTAGGTGTGCGAGAGCCCTAACAGTGTAAACAGCAGAAGAGCTGAAAAATCACCTCAAAAAATCTTGTTAATTTAAACCTTATATTATATTTCAGCCTTTGTAGTTACAGTTCATATGATGCATACTTAATGTCATTACTCTTCAGAACACAGAGAACAAAACTGAGTCTAAAATCACTTCACATGACTGAAAGAGGAGTTTTTAAACAGCTCATACCTACTGCCAGCACTTCATACTTTGTGCTTAATTAGGGAGTGATTGCTAGGAGGAATACTTAATCCTTCACATTTACTGAATTTAGAGGATTTCTGAACCATAGAACAGTGGAGAAAGGGAAGAGTGAGAGTGAAAAGCCTAGTGCTTAACGCACATGGGCTGGTCTCTATTTATATCATGCTGTGAGGATGTGGTGTTTTGAAATTCAGAGATTTTATGTATCTCACTACATACAGGCAACTACAGCCCAGTAGTATGGTAGGACATGATTTTAATGACACTTGAACTCTGGCTAAGAAAAGAGAGCTGTTGCTCTGAAAATAACTCTCTGAAAATAACTGTGTAGCTGCAGCCTTTCCTGCTGCTGTTCAAGCTGTTGTTTTTGCTCTTTATTCTGCAAAGTAATAACATGAACCTGGTACAGAAAGATAATTGAAATAAATAACCAGGATATGCCCTGCAATTTGTCTATTCTGAGGAAAATATAAGCTGCTCCTGGAATCTGCTAAGAGTGTGATGAGACTTTCCACATCTAAATGTAATTTGCATTTCTGTGGTTGGATGATTAGGTAACAGAAAAAGAAGATAGTCCATATAAATTTGAGGAGCTTGTTTGATACTGCATAAACTGTATTAACTTATAATCAATAACATATGTTTCAGGTATTGCTGATGTGGAAATATTCTTGATACTATCAAATAAGATAGAAGGCATTGCTAATACTTACAACCCAATTAGTTCAGAGTTCTTGAGCTGTTCTACTAAGTGGCTTATTTTTATCTGCATGTCCTTAAAAGTTCAAAAGAAAAACAAACATTCTTAATATTAGTCCATCAGTCTAGAGTGAAATAAAAGTCAAGTCAGAGCTTATTAGCATGTGATCTGCATCAGTGCTGTCCTTGGAAATACCTTATTCTCCTCTCCCAAACTGTCTCTGATAGAAATCTACAGGAATCTGCACTCCCAGTATTAGTTTGGATTACAGTAACTTTCTTGATGACTTAAATTCCCTACAATACAAGCTTAATCATTTTAAATGCATAGTTTCTGGTTTGCTGGCTACAGTCTGCAAAACTTCTAAACTAAAATTTCTCAATGTTACATTATTTTTTTTTTGTTCCTGAAACTAACAACAGACTAACTCCCTGCATTCTTACTTGTACTGTATTTCACTTTATTGCTTTGCTGTTTTACAGCTTTGTAATTAAATTTGCAAAAGGCTAGCACTGAATGGTACTGGTCTAAACAAAGAAAGAAAATGTACTGTGATATGTAATAGGATGTCATACCTTTAAGATGTTGTCCTGTTGTAAGACTAGTTCTCTTTCTTCCAATATTTCTCTTTTTTCCTAAAAATCAACAAAATCAAATATAACATGTTAGGGGAAAAGCATTAATATTAAAACAGTAGCATTGGTTAAAATTTTAAGGTAAATAGACTGTATTAAAAAGCTACAAACAAGCACTTTCTATCCATCAAACATTTATCAGAAGTGAGGATTATGTGATCACACTGCGTGCTTGACAGTCTTTCTAGCTTCAGAAGTTGTGGCTGATATCAGCAATGAAGAGAAATCTCATAGGAATGAAATTATTTTTGGTAACAATAGGCAATGGGATAAAAGACAGAAGCCGAAGCTGGTGTCCATGCTGGGGCAAGGGCTTTGAGGGAGCATGACTATTTTAGCAGGCCCCAGAGGATCTACACAGGAGCAAGCTGTGGGATGATTTTTAATCAATATCAGTAGAAACTAATGCAAACACATGGGTGGTGGGCTCAGTAGCTGGTGGGATGCAGAATGCCCTGAGCATGAAAGCATCCTCAGGAGGTAGTCAGCCCAGGAAAAGCCTAGGGATGGTCAGCAGGGAGCTGAGTGTGAGCTACCAGTGTGCCCTGGCCACAATGGAGGCCAGCAGCATCTGGCCTCTATGGATGGGAGCACAGCCCGTAGCTCAAAGGGAGGGATTATCCACTCTTATTCAGCGTTCTTTAGACCATGTGCAGCTATTGCATCACCCCCAATACAGGATGGATACCAATGAAATGGAGTGAGTTCAGGGGGATCCTCCAAGGCGGTTGTCCAGGTGCCTTGGAGGTTGTGCTGGCTCTGTCCTTGGAGTTTTTGCAGACCCATCTGGATACAGCCCTAAGCACATTGGACTGAGCTTTGAGCAGGAGGCTGGACTAGAGACCCTCCCTGTGTTCCCTTCCCACCTGAATTACTCTGTGATCCCATGGCTCTGCTGACTCATAAATGAAATCAGCTTGGTTTATGGAGGCCCCTCCTCAGTAAAAGATTTGCTTTTCTGTAGCTTAGCAGGCATATGCACTATTTCAAAACTTTGCTGTAGACTTTGTTATTACAAGTGCTTGTACTTAATTGATTTGCTGGGAAAAAATAATCTTTATTCATACTGAACAAAAAGAAAGTATCAACCAGTCAAAGCAGAGAGGTAGGAAATGGAATCTGAAAATCAAAACAGTCAATGTTGTTTACCATAGTGCTTTTTCAAAGTCTTATGATGATTGATGGAATATAGAGGATTTATTTTCCAAGAAGCTAATTCAAATCCCAGCAGCATGTTCATAAATCTGAAGCCCCTCCCACTGGAGGGACCAACCAAGGTATTAGCTACCCAAGTGTTAATACATGCTTCTGTAGTAAAACAGGAGAAGAAAGCTTGTTGGTATAGGGTCATTATTATGCCCACAAAATAAGAGATTTTGTACCCCATACCACCATATCCATACCCATACCTTCATGGATAAAAGCATGTGACAGGAGCAAATAATATATGATGCGCTTTGGGCAGCTTCAGAAGCAACCACAAAGAGTAAGTCACAAACTCAAAGTCACTCTGACTCATCTGAAAGCCAAGTCTTATGTCATCCCAGCATCAGTGACAGCAATGATGGGGGACTTTTGTCATGCCAGTGACAGCCAGCCAAATCTTTGGTGGGCCTGTGTCTGGGCAAAGTTAAGCATCACAGAGCTACAGCAACACAACCTTTACTGCTCCGAGTCCAAACACAACAAACTGTTAATAATCTTCACGTAGACTTTCACACTCTTTCTTCATATCTCATGAATACTTCTTTCTACATAAGGGCATTTTGATACCTTTATAATGTCCCTTTCCTTTTCTTCTATCCCTTTCATCAGCTTTTGCAAACATACCTGTCACAAGAAAACGGTAGAAGGGGGTGAGGTTGGGCAGGGTGAGGCGGAGGGAGAAGTCACAGGTTTGACAAGATGGGAAACCAAACACGAGCTATGCTGTAAGATTTGCATGTCTCTATAACCATCCATAGGCATTCTAAATGTTAACTATGACATTTGGTTTTATTCCTCTCGGAAAATGATGAATCAAATCATACCTGTGCCAGTTATTTGTGGATGTTTTACAATCAAAAGAAGATAGAGGAAGAATGCATGTGTGTGCATTCATGCATTCAGCCAACAACTGATTCCTTACAGCAGATATATGTAGGAACTAATGGAATAGCCAGACAAACGGGAAAAAAAAAAAAGAGTCCTCTTGATTTTTTTTACCAATATCAGCAACTCTGGTCTCAAGTATTCTTCTGCATCTGTCTAAATTGCAGAGGCTTTAGAAGAGGAACTGGATTTTTCCTTCCATGGGTAAAATATCTTATGTACCAAACACCATCCCTGGTTAAGAGCCCTGCATACCACAGGTTACTTCAGTATTAACCACTAACCAGGGTATCTTTCACTTGCTTTCTTCCTCAGAAAAGATGCTCTAATGTAAGTTAACTAGCTCTTGGGAAATAAGGATGTCTTGGTTTGAACATTTCTGTGCATCCTGTAAAAATGTAAAGTCTGCATATTACAGATTTTCTCAAAGCTTTAATAGCAGGATATGTTGTTATTAAACCACTTACCTTCAAATGTCTTATGTCCTCCAAACAAGGAACCTGCTGATGCCTATGAAGTTTATATTCATGGAATTCAGAAATCTGAAAATTAAAATAAAATATGCTTGAAAGAGAAACAATGCAGTGGGAAGTAGTTTTTTTTCCTCCATTTTCTTTATACAAGCGTTCTTGATTCTTCAGACTTACGAGTTTCTGTTCAAGATGACAGAAAGTTTCCCTGTGAGGCCTACTTATGAAATAAAATGGAACGAAAATGTAAAAAATGTCTGAAGGCGCGTCTTTGCAAGAACTGCAATTTTAGTTATGCTTTCGATCAAGGACATAACTTCATTTTTGAAAGATGCCTGAAACATTAAGATAGCAATAAGTGTTGTTTAATGACATTGGAAAGATGAAGGTTGCTTTCAAAGTAAGTCTTCAAGTACCTTAAAATATATTTTGGTCATATTTTCCGGTTGCCTTTAGTTGTCAGGAAGTTGACAGCATTTGAAAAGCACATAAATAAAACTTTTTTTTTTTTTTTAATTTTCAGAGTACTTGCTTCTTTGCAATTAGCTGAGGTAAACATCCCCTGACCTTACAGGTTAGCCTTTATTGTGATGCTGTTGGTAAGCATTTTGATGTGTGATTGTGTGCATATTCCCTCTCTGCCCAGAAGCACAGGAAGCAGAGGGTGAAATCCATTTTTAATCAGCTTGAAAAGTTCTGCCAATTGCAGTGAGACTACAGGATTACAAGTGACTTGCCCACAGTTTCACCATGAATCAGCTGCAGGAACTACAACACTGTGCATCTGTTTGACCACAGACACATAGGAGCCCCCTCCAAACTGTAGCGCCCTACCTCCTCCACCTGCCACTCCAGTTCTTTCTTGAGCTTTGCAGAAGTGGAGTCCACAACATCCTTCTGTCCCATCTCAGTCCTTGGAGGCACAGGTGATGTCTGAAAACTAAAAAATTAGTGTCAGATGAAAGATCATGGCTTGGGTGACCATTGTGGTTACATGCAAATGCACAAGGCAGGAGTGAGAACATTAAGACCTAAATTCAAACTTCATGTTCTTCCTTTTGCTGTCTTTCCTCCCCTCATCTGAGGGTTTGGCTGTTGTTGTTATGTAACAAAATTAAACTTTTTTATGTAACACCAATTTAATCCCATTTTTGAGTGATGGAAGGTTTTGATGAACTCCCCCAAAGAGTTTTTCACATTCATCTTTTTCAGCACTTTTCAATTGCCTGACTTCACCAGTTAGTACGTGCATTAAAATACCAAATTTCCTGATTTAGTGGACTGGGAAGTACATGTCTTTCTGCTCAGGCCTACATAATGCCAGAAAATGTCCACCTTGTAATCTTGTTATGCTAAATACTCTAAAAGTTGTTTGCTTTCCACTTATTCTAGAAGACACAATAATGAGCACATCTGTTCAAACAGCATTTACCTCTTGAAATGTCTGTTTTTGCTGAGGGGCTGTTTGTTTTCCGCATGAAATTGAGAAACCATCTTGCCAAGATCTGTCTTCGCACTTTTTAGTCTCTGTAGATAAGGTCACATCTGAAAACAGTGTGCTCCTACAAAAACATTTGCACAGAAAAATCTGTTGTTTCACACTAAACACTGTGTCATGTCCCATCTCCTACAGAGCTGAAATGAGATACTCAGGTGGACCATATTATTTCCTGTCCCAAATTTTTCATGTCTGACAGACCTCACAGTGGGTTGTCTCATATATTTAATACCTTTTGTTGTTGTTGTTTTTTCAGATTTTGAGACAAGCTTGTAGAAAAACAGTCCTCATACCAAGCTCCTCTAAAAAAGCAATAAAATTTATTTTATAACAATGACTGTTATGAAACTGCAAAAGGCAAATACAAAACCTGTTGGCTCTTTTTTTATTTAAGCCATAATAAGGATTTTTAAGGATAATTTTAATTTTAGCACTGTAACTGCTGAATTTATATCATTTTCCCTTTTTAGACAGGGTGTTTGGGCACAAATAGGCTCGAGGCCATCATACAGGATATGAGGGACTTGGCCAGAAAGAGAAGTCCCCATTCAGGGCTTTGGCAGGCAGGATCCCACAGGCACAGGGCTGTGTGCCCGTGCCTGGAGGGACGCTACAAGCACGGTGAGCCCCTGCTCAGTCAAAAGTATTGGGTGAGGCCGTGGTATGTTTTTTGGTGTTTTTCTTCAAAACTGCAAAATAACTTTGCTGAAATTCTGCACTGTCTTTCAAGGACAAAATAGTCCATATGTAGGCACACTATGCAAACTGCATTTTGCAGTTATGCCTGCAAAACGCTTTTGCAGGCGTTTTGCAGTCATAACTCTGCCAATCTGTTTATACAGCAAAGGCATTGAGCTCTTCCTCTGGTTTTCACAGCAAAGATGTCAGGTACCAGCTGAGGGACAGATTTGGGACAGCTGCCCATCTGAATGCTGTGACCACATATGAGGGTCTATGGGCAGGACTGGTGGCGGCATGGTCCCAGTGATGTGCCCACACAACCTGGGGGGGGGGCAGCACCAAAATCCCTTGGCTTGCTCACTGCCTATGGGGTGAGATGCAAAAGGCAAGGATGCAAGCGGGGTGCCAGAGGAAATGCAGAAGTGTCTGTTCAGTACTTGGGCACTGTGAGTCTGTTATCTAGCTGAATATTGTGAAATCTCGTATACACCTATTTTTTTTCTTTTTTTTTTGACTTCCTAGAACATGTGAGAACAAAGATTAATGAAGATTCACACAAAAGATACCAGGCACTTAGATACCATGTCTAAAATGCAGGATAATCTCTACTAA